>NC_066583.1:294233904-294564529 GCF_024323335.1 Lathyrus oleraceus
GATCTTCCAAAATCTCTCTCAAACGGCCGGATCGGTGCTCCAAAAAAGAACACAAACTTAAACCATAACCTAAACGTCCTTCCATACAACCAGTGGAAACTTTAACTACAAATCCAAAACCTAAACAACAACAAAAATGGTTTAAACCTAAACCCTAATTCCAAGATTAAAGCTTCTTCAGTCACGATTTAAAGAAGATAACATGGGGTTTCTACTCAGTTTGGAAAGGCGAGTGCAATGATATGAAGTTTAAGCAAAAAGGAGAAGAAAACTACTTAGTTTGAGAGCGATTCGTCGGCGAAGTCTCCTCGACGAAACTCAGATAAGCTTTCCTTTCTCTAAATCTCTCTCTGTCTTCCTCTATTTTTTCTCTCTGAATGTTGCTTGGTTGTGTTTGAATCAAAAACTATTTTCTGATTTCTTTCTCGTTTCCTCCTTTTTTCTGTTCACTGTGTTCTGGGTATTTATCTTCTGATGAATTTTTAGTTTATTAAGTTTTAAGATAACTTGTCAGGTTTACTTTTCATCCCAGATTTTATGGGATTATTATTCTGTGGTTCCATTGTTGTTTTGAACTGGTGTTCGTTATGGTCTCTTGTGCAAAGCATTAACCTGATCATTTTGTTAATTATCCTTCAGTTTTTTTTAAGCGTTTATTAAAAAGACTTTTTTTGACTTAAGCTGATTTCTTTTGCAGGTCACATAAGTGAAGTGACCTTCACTGAGGAGAGAAATTTGCGCCAGTTCTATGAGACGAATGGATTTTGGGGCGTTTCAACTCAAAAGGGGTGGTTTTGGCAATGGCTTCGAAAGTTTTGTCTTCAATCTGCTGGATTTACAGCAATTTTGATTTTCAAGTCTAGTCATTTAAAATGTAATTTTGGACTTTTTTTTGGATAATTATGTAAACTTTGGAATTATTTGTAATACCTTTAGACTTAAAATTCAATTATGTACTTAATCTCTTTTTAAACATTTAAGCTTTATCTCAATATTTTATTTAGAAACTTGTTTGGGCCACAATGCAATAAAAATGGACTTCTAACTTGGTTACCCTTAGCATATTACTATCAACCAAAATAAAAACGTGACAAAAGGTCTAAAATGAAACATGTCACAAATATTGAAATTTCAACCTTAATCATAAAACCAACACATACGCGTACATATGGTGACTTATTTAAAACCAACACACGCATACTTAAAACCAACATATGAGTCTAAATACGGTGACTTGATTTAAAACCAACACATACATGCTTCAAAAAATGCAAATTTAGTTTAAGGACCTATGAAGGGCTTAGAAATTTGACACATATATTTGAGATGTGAAAATGAGCTTAATAACAAGTGTTAATAAAAATAATTATGGCTCTTAATACTTACTGATAATCAAATGGACTTTGGATTGGTAATGTAAAAAGATTTGAACCACACTTTGCAATATTAATTATGGACATGTTTATGTGAATGGACCTTTTTAAAACCAAAAGATCTCATGGATAAACCAAAATGGGCCTTGTTAACCAAAAAGTCCCAAAATGCACATACCATCTCATGCTTCAGTAATAGCAATAAGAGACAAATGCAACAGATGTTTTCTTAAGTCATGTACAAGGATCTCAGCAGATGAAATGTCACTGAAGATTTGATGTCACTAAGGGCTGAAAAACCCTAAGATAGAGCTTATGCCTTAAGATAGAGTTCATTCCTTATAACATGTGGTAGTGAATGATGGTGAAAGATTTTTTCTTACCCGGACAAAATTGGGGTATGACAACTGCCCTTATTTAATTACCTCAAACTGGGATGTAAGAATGATAGTAGTCTTCGTGTATTCGCGGTGGGAGATAATTAAATACAAAAAGACCCAAATTTTGTCCTAGGAAATGCAAGGAAGAAAATGCAGTGAGAAATAGTAAAAGACATTATCCTAAAGTAAAACGGGACGACCAAGACTTTCTGGGAGTCGTCAGAACAGTATCTTGGACATCACAGTCGAGATATGTTAGTAATGGAGTGACATCCCTAGCTAAATCTCAAGACTTTTCCAAGATGCTAGAGTAGTATAAAGAAAATCTGGCATGAGACTCTTCATATTGATGAAGCAGCATCTCAACAGTAAAAATGAGATTCTCTGTATCGAGTCGAAGCAGCATCTTATCTGATAGAATTAAGATATTCCAGCAAGGGAAAGATACCTTAATTGAATCTAAGACTCTCTGAGAATATTAGAGCAGTATCTCTAAAAAAATCTGAAATGAGACTCTTCATATTGATGAAGCAGCATCTCAAACAGTAAAAATGAGATTCTCTGTATCGAGTCGAAGCATCATCTTATATGATAGAATTAAGATGTTCCAGCAAGGGAAAAATACCTAAATTGAATCTAAGACTCTCTGGGGATATTAGAGCAGTATCTCTAAAAAATCTGAAATGAGACTCTTCATATTGATGAAGCAGCATCTCAAACAGTAAAAATGAGATTCTCTGTATCGGGTCGAAGCAGCATCTTATATGATAGAATTAAGATGTTCCAGCAAGGGAAAGATACCTTAATCGAATCTAAGACTCTTCGAGGATACTTGGAGCAGTATCTCAAACAGATAAATGAAGCAGTATCTCAAATGTTCGTCTATTGGGGGAAATTTTTAAGACAAGACTCCTTTTGAGGGAGATTTACTAGAAATGCTCTGCAGGGGAAAAGCTAATAAGATACTTTTTAGCGTAACCTCTGCTTGGGGAGCAATGATTGTAAAGAAAAATGCTGGAAATATCATTATTAATCATAAAGTTGAAAAATGATTTGCTGAGAAATAATTCCACGAGCATATGCTTTTAGACTATGGCACGAATCAAGAAGGGGGGGGAGGGTTGAATAGATCCCAATTAAAATTTGAGTCGGCGCTACCAATTTAAAAATTGGTTTTGAAAATTTGTTTTAAGTGCGGAAGCGGCCGAGGAAAATATAGTCTAAAACGAACTGTTATTGGAAAACCGGATATGCGTTAAGCCTATGGATTTGTGATAATGTAGAATACGAATCACTACACTAGTCACACTATCAATGATTTGTTTCACTTACTAGGATTCCTAGTTCCAATGATTCAAAGAGCAAACCAAACTAGATACACAACTAAGATAATTTTGGTTTAGGCAAATTATCAAACACTTGGTGTGCAAAAACACTCCAAGTGATATTTATGTTGAGTAAGAGATTTCAATTAGTCTAGTACAATATTTTATTGTACTTTGAGTTCAAAAACAGAGTTTTAAATTCTTACTCAATTAATATCAAGGTTTGATAAAAGTGCTTATACAAAAATCACTTAATTTTTAAGCTAAAAACAACTATGCTGAAAAATAGAGAAGGCAAAGATTTGATGAGGCAGTTCCCCCGTCGTCCTCGCTTCGGGGTACGTCTGCCCTCAATTCTAAAACTAGAATTGAGATGATTTAATAGATATCACCTATTGAATTTAACCGTTTATACAAGGATTGCAAAGCAAATATACAACAGAATCCTCAAGATGTTGAATGTTGCTTTCACTCCTTGTTCCTTGATTCAAGGTGAATCAAGTCCTTCGATTGTTATTGATAGACCTCCGATTCCAGCCCCTTTGTTGAATAACCCTCAGTTCTTCAAACCCTCGGCCTGGCTGATCTCAACTACAACAAATCGAACCCGAAATCTTCCCTTCAATATCACTGAATCCGCTACTAGATTAATGAAGACTTCCTCTTCTCAATCACCTTCGCTCAGCTGAAAATTGATGAAGAATTCGTCCAAAAAACCCCAAACACAAACCAGTCTTGGAGGACAAAACCCCAACGGTTTTATTCAAGAAAAAACATGTCACAATCTTCAACCCGAACCGGATTCCCCAATCTCGGCTTCGAACGTTATCACCTTTAACCAATCACAAAGCACTTCAAAAATGGTTGTGTGTAGTTGATGTGTTGTGAGATGTTGAAGATGAAGATGATGAATCTTGGACACCTATTTCACTTTTTCTTGTTTCTTTGAACACTTGAATCAATTTGACAAATGTTAGTTGATACAAGTAACTAAACTTCTATATATAGTAACCAACCTACCAACCAAACTTAACAGCTTTTCAAACAGAGTGGGAAGTACTCAAAAAACTGAATTTGCGCACGAGCGGTCGACCATAGCAGGTCTATGCGTCGATGCATGGCCTGCAGTTTTGGACAGACTAAAGAATGCATCAGTATGCGTCGACCATAGGTCGGCGTGCGCTGACCCGTGGGAAAGTGAAAGCTTCATGCGCCGACCCTGTGGTCGACTCAAGTCTCCATGCGCTGACCTGTGACCAACTGCACTATATTATGCGCCGACCTGTGGTCAATTCAAGCCTCCATGCGCTGACCCGTGACCAACTGCACTATGTTATGCGCTGACCTGTGGTCGACTCAAGCCTTTTGTGCGCTGACCCGTGGGAAATGCACTATGTTATGCGCTGACCCTACGGTCGACTCAAACCCTGCAAATCTGCAAAAATTCAGATTTTTGTGGTTTTCATACATTTTGTCATGACCATATTTTATCCACATATGTTGTATGAAATATAGCAGTTTAGATGAGCATAGAAAAGGATATGATAGGTGATATGTTGCATTTGTTTTGTAGAGGTGGAATCGACAATGCCGATTCATCCATGGTGGTCATTTGTCATCATCGAAACCTATGATCGTATGTTGTATGACAGTTTGCCCTTACATACTCTCCCTTTTTGATGATGACAACCTGTGTGAAACCAAAGAGACAACAACATGCAATATTTACACACATTATACACATTCCCCCTTTCTTTTGTAATCTAAGGTTGTCTGCAAAACAAACTGTTAATTGTTGTGAGTATTTTGGCTTGGCTTTGGTACATGCTCTTCCCCCCCTTTGACAACATCAAAAAGAGAAAAGGAACTATTATTCAACGTAACATGATATTCAATAAGAGATAATGAATCATATAACAATATCACACCAAATATTATTACTGAACAAATTAAAAAGAAGATAACATTAAATTGGATTTGTACAAACGAGCACAACAGAAAATTAGTTCAGTCAAACAACAAAAAATACAGATGCATATGCAGTTTTATGTCCTAATGACCTCGTCCTCGACGGAAACAACCATCCGTTATTTTGTCAACAACACACAATGAGAATGATTTGCAAGAAGGAGGTTTGCCCTTTTTATAGATGAGGATTTAGGGTTTTTGGGAAGAGGAGAGGCCGAGAGACAATAGGCACTAGGTAGATGCAACTCACAATGTAGTGGGAAGTTTGAAATGCAAATGCACACTTAATGAGAATTTGAATGTAAATGCATGGGAAGTTTGAAGGTTTTCTGCAGAGAAAAACTGAGTTTTCGTGCGATGCGTCGACCATACCTCTGCATACATCGACGCATACTGTTTGATTTTTAAAAAAAAAGAAATTTTTTGAGGTGTGGGTCGACCATTGCCCTGTTATGGTCGACTCATACAAGCAAATTTTGCAGTTTTTCACTGTTCTGCACATATGCTAACATGTTTGATGCATAAATAGAATGCCACACAACATTAAACAACCAAACAGATATGGTATAAGAAACAAGTCATATATATACAATATTATCATGTAATACACCTATTTAGCCATGAAAGTTGAGAGAGAGAGAGAGAGAGAGAGAAGGGTAAAGGAACAATATCACCTCGATGCCGGAATAACTTGATGAACAATGTACTTGTGCTTGCAACAACATCAACTTGTTAGAAGTACAAGACTATAGTTTTAAATGAAATAGGATAAAGCAGGAAATTTATGACGCCCGTTCCGAAATGTCGAGAATACCAAGTTCTCGGCGAATATGAAAGAAAGGCTTAGTAGCTAGCGGCTTTGTGAAAATGTCCGCTAGTTGATTTTTAGTGTTAACATGTTCAAATACAATATCACCTTTCTCTACATGATCCCGAAGAAAGTGCTATCGAATTTCGATATGTTTGGTGCGAGAGTGCAACACAGGATTTTTGGTAAGATTAATGGCACTTGTATTGTCATAGAAAATGGGAATACGTTCGAGTTTGAGATTAAAATCCAATAATTGTTGCTTAATCCATAGGATTTAAGCAGAACAACTACCGGCGACAACGTATTCCGCTTCGGCGGTTGACAAAGAAACTGAAACTTGTTTCTTGCTATGCCAACTGACCAAGGAATTTGAAAATAAGTGACAAGTGCCACTAGTGCTTTTCCTATCCGATTTCCAACCGGCAAAATCGGAATCGAAGAAACCTACCAATGAGAAATCATTACCTTTGGAATACCATAGTCCATACTTCGGAGTACCGGATAGGTATCGAAGTATTCGTTTGACAGCTTTTAGATGGGATTCCTTGGGACATGATTGATATCTTGCGCACATACACACGCTAAACATAATGTCGGAACGAGAAGCAGTAAGATAGAGAAGTGATCCAATCATACCTCTATACCTTTTTAACTTTACATCTTTACCGTTTTCATCTTTATTCAAGTTTGTACATGTTGGCATGGGGGTGTCAATGGCCTTGGCTTTTGCCATGTCAAATCTCTTGATAAGGTCCAAACAATACTTTGTTTGACTCACGAATGTTCCTTCTTTGAGTTGTTTAATTTGCAAACCGAGAAAGTATGTGAGCTCCCCCATCATACTCATTTCGAATTCACCCTGCATAAGATCTGAAAACTCTCTCACGAGATTCATGTTAGTAGACCCAAATATAATATCGTCAACATAAATTTGTACTAATATTAAGTGCTTTCCTTGACGTTTAATAAAGAGGGTTGTGTCAACCTTTCCTCTTAAGTAACCTTGATCAAGTAAAAATTTACTTAGTCGCTCATACCAAGTTCTAGGAGCTTGTTTGAGACCATATAAAGCCCTTTTTAGTTTGTAAACATGATCGGGATACTCATGAGATTCAAAACCCGGAGGTTGTGCGACGTAGACCTCTTCATTTATGTAACCGTTAAGGAACGCACTCTTAACATCCATTTGGAAAAGTTTAAAGTCTTTCGCACAAGCGAAGGCAAGGAGAAGGCGTATAGCCTCGAGTCGGGCAACCGGCGCATAAGTTTCCTCATAGTCGATGCCTTCCTCTTGGTTATACCCTTGCGCGACTAAACGCGCCTTGTTACGGGTTATTACCCCGTTTTCGTCCAACTTGTTCCTAAACACCCATCGGGTGCCGATTACTCGATGACCTCGCGGAGGAGGGACAAGGTCCCAAACCTTATTTCTAGTGAACTGATTTAGTTCCTCCTGCATTGACAAAAACCAGTGTTCATCGAGTAGGGTTTCTTTAGGGTTTTTAGGTTCCATTTGCGAAACGAAAGCGAAGTGATAACAGAAATTACTTAGCTTCGATCAAGTTGTAACACCCTTTGAGATATCTCCGAGAATGTTGTCGATTGGATGGTCTTTGGGAGACTTCCAAGCTTGAGGGAGATCATCGTTTGAAGGCGGATGAGCTACCTCGGTTTCCTCATGGTGTACATCTTTATCCTCCTCAACTTTGACTTTGTCAGGTTGATCAATCCCCGGCTCGCCACCTTTGAGTATGTCTTCTGTAGATGTACCTGCACCATGAACAACACTACCCTTTCCGACGTTTCTCGGATAGGATTCATCAAAAGTGACATGTACAGACTCTTCCACAGCAAGTAATCGTTTATTATATATTCTATATGCTTTACTCGATTGAGAGTATCCGAGGAAGATACCTTCGCCGGCCTTGGAATCGAATTTGCCCAAGTTTTCCTTTCCATTATTTAATACAAAACATTTGCAACCGAAAACATGTAAGTGAGAAACATTTGGCTTTCGCCCTTTTAAAAGCTCATACGGTGTTTTATTTAGAATGGGGCAAATGAGCACCCTATTCAAAACATAACACGTCGTACTAATGGCGTCGGCCCAAAAATATTTCGGTAAACCACTTTCGTTAATCATTGTTCTTCCCAATTCTTCCAAAATTTGATTTTTACGCTCCACAACCCCATTTTGTTGAGGAGTACGTAGAGCGGAGAAGTTATGATCGATACCGTGGTTACCGCAATATTCTTCAAATAAATGGTTTTCGAACTCACCCCCATGGTCGCTTCTAATTGAAACAATGTTTGTATTTAATTTATTTTGGGAAAGCTTAGCAAACCTTTCAAAGGCGGCGAACGCATCGCTCTTGCTTACTAAAAAGATAGTCCAACAAAATCTAGAAAAGTCGTCCACTATTATGAAACCGTAATAATTTCCTCCTAGACTTTTAATCCTAGACGGCCCAAATAAGTCCATATGAAGAAGTTCGAGAGGTCTCGTTGTTGAAACGATATTTTTGGGTTTAAATGAGATCCTCGTTTGCTTCCCTTTTTGACAAGCATCACAAAGGTGATCCTTGGTGAACTTTATTTTGGGGAGACCTAAGACTAGATCTTTTGAGACTATTTTGTTTAGTAAGTCAAAGTTAACATGTGCTATACGCCTATGCCATAACCATGAATCTTCACTCATTGTTACAAGGCATTTGTCACTTGTTAACGATACTTCGTTCAAGTCTAACATATAGACATTATTCACTCGCATGCCATTAAACATACTCTTCTTGTCATCATTATGTATAATTTTGCAACAATCTTTTGAAAACGATACATTGTATCCTTTGTCACATAATTGATTGATGCTAAGTAGATTGTGTTTAAGACCTTCGACAAGCAATACATCAGAAATAGTAGTGGAAGAAGGGTTACCTACACTACCTTTACCTAGTATTGCTCCACGGTTGTTGTCACCATAGGTTACATATCCTTTCTTCTTAGCCACGAAGTCAATGAAGAGTGATATATCTCCTGACATGTGCCTTGAGCATCCACTGTCGAGAACCCATCTTCTCTCGGTAATCTCGAGGCATTGTACCTATGGAAATGCAATTAACACGAGAAGGTACCCAATGGCTTATTGGGTCCTGAATGGTGAGTAACGAAATGGTTGCATTTGGGCAGCCATTGATAAATGCCTTTGGAAACTAAGAATCTCCTAAACCTGCATTTAGCAATGGAGTGGCGTTTCTTGCAACAATAAAGACAAGAGAAATTAGCATTTTGATTGCCTTTGCTATCTTCATCTTTTATAACATATTTATATTTTTGATATGGGTTAACCATACTTTTTCGAAAGTTTGATTTATCGATTGCAAAGGTAATCTTGGGCTCAAGAGCCTTGTCAAGTTTGGCCTTTAGGTTTCTTACTTCACCTTGCCAAATATAACAAGTATCACACCCAAAGTTAATCATCCTACTTCTAAGGTCCTCACAACCTGTTTTTGTGCTTTATACTATAGAAGCTTTGAGTGCCTCAAGTTTCCTTTCGGATTCTCGAATTTTGTTGTTCCAAATGGGTAAAAATTTGGTTATTTGAGGCAAGCCTTTTAAAGGCCTCTTTAGCTTCACAGTGTAAAGTATCAAAAGCAGTTTGTAATTCATGATGAGACATACTAGAGGATTTTTCAAATTTAGCATGTCATACCTGTTTCTTTTTGTTCTTTTGATGAGCAGATAGGCATAGGTTTGCGGCTTCATCTTCATCACTAGAACTTTCATCATCGGAGGAGTCGCTATCACTTTCCCAAACTATGTATGCTCTCCTTGGCTTTGATGATCTCTTGTGTGATTTGGATGATTCCTTTTCCTTTGTCTTTTTGTTCATCGGACAGTCCGGTTTGTAATGACCGGGCTTCCCACAAGTGTAGCACGACCCTCTAGTCATTCTACCTTTTGAGTCATGATTTTTAGAGTACCTTGATTGTTTCCGGAAGTTTACCAAGTTCTTCTCGGAATGTTGGATGTCGTTCTTTCTCACGTAACAATTGTAACGTTTAACGAACAACCCCATATCTTCGCTCTTGTCCTCTTCTTCTTCGTCGCTCGAGGAATAATCACTTTGCTCTTTTGCTTGAGACTTCGAGGAGGAAGTCTTAAGAGCTATGGATTTCTTTTCACTCACCTTTGCTTTGTCCTTCTTTTCTTTCTTTTCGTGTTGTTCTAGGCTCAAGAGTACTTGTTCGTGCTCTTGTAGTTTGCCAAATAATGTTGTCAAGTCTAATATGGTAAGATCATTCGCTTCTTTGATGGCGGTCACTTTCGGCTGCCATTCCCTATTAAGACATCTCAAGATCTTATTAGTAGCAACATCATTGGAAACCGGCCTACCTAGTGAATGTAATCGATTGATAAGATGAGTAAATCTCTTTTGCATGTCAGCAATGGTTTCCCCTTGCTCCATGAAAAAGAGATCAAACTCTTGTGTTAGTGTGTTGATTCTTGCCAACTTAACATCGTTCGTCCCCTCATGGGTGATTTGTAATGAATCCCACATGGCCTTAGCAGTAGGACAATGGGATACACGATAGTATTCATCTACACCTAATGAGGAGATTAGGATATTTTTGGCTTTCCAATCATAATTGTATTTCTTTTCATCATCGTCGGTCCATTGTGCTTCGGGCTTAGGCACTAATTCATTATTCTCATTGGTCATGGTTATTTCAATTGGACCATTGAGAATAACGTTCCATATTTTTCTATCTATGGAATTTATGTGCACCCGCATACAGTCTTTCCAATAACTATAATTTTCACCATTGAAAACGGGAGCTCTATTATAAGCCCCTTTAGGTTCGTTAGCCATTTTCTATTAAAGTTATATTTTGAAGCACGGAGTGAACCGGAGCTCCTGATACCACTTGTTAGACTATGGCACGGATCTAGAAGGGGGGGGGGGTTGAATAGGTCCCAATTAAAATTTGAGTCGGCGCTACCAATTTAAAAATTGGTTTTGAAAATTTGTTTTAAGTGCGGAAGCGGACGAGGAAAATATAGTCTAAAACGAACTGTTATTGGAAGACCGGATATGCGTCAAGCCTATGGATTTGTGATAATGTAGAATACGAATCACTACACTAGTCACACTATCAATGATTTGTTTCACTTACTAGGATTCCTAGTTTCAATGATTCAAAGAGCAAACCAAACTAGATACACAACTAAGATAATTTTGGTTTAGGCAAATTATCAAACACTTGGTGTGCAAAAACACTCCAAGTGATATTTATGTTGAGTAAGAGATTTCAATTAGTCTAGTACAATATTTTATTGTACTTTGAGTTCAAAAATAGAGTTTTAACTTCTTACTCAATTAATATCAAGGTTTGATAAAAGTGCTTATACAAAAATCACTTAATTTTTAAGCTAAAAATAACTATGGTGAAAAATAGAGAAGGCAAAGATTTGATTAGGCAGTTCCCCCGTCGTCCTCGCTTCGGGGTACGTCTGCCCTCAATTCTAAAACTAGAATTGAGATGATTTAATAGATATCACCTGTTGAATTTAACCGTTTATACAAGGATTGCAAAGCAAATATACAACAGAATCCTCAAGACGTTGAATGTTGCTTTCACTCCTTGTTCCTTGATTCAAGGTGAATCAAGTCCTTCGATTGTTGTTGATAGACCTCCGATTCCAGCCCCTTTGTTGAATAACCCTCAGTTCTTCAAACCCTCAGCCCGGCTGATCTCAACTACAACAAATCGAACCCGAAATCTTCCCTTCAATATCACTGAATCCGCTACTAGATTGATGAAGACTTCCTCTTCTCAATCACCTTCGCTCAGCTGAAAATTGATGAAGAATTCGTCCAAAAACCCCCAAACACAAACCAGTCTTGGAGGACAAAACCCCAACGGTTTTATTCAAGAAAAAACATGTCACAATCCTCAACCCGAACCGGATTCCCCAATCTTGGCTTCGAACGTTATCACCTTTAACCAATCACAAAGCACTTCAAAAATGGTTGTGTGTAGTTGATGTGTTATGAGATGTTAAAGATGAAGATGATGAATCTTGGACACCTATTTCACTTTTTCTTGTTTCTTTGAACACTTGAATCAATTTGACAAATGTTAGTTGATACAAGTAACTAAACTTCTATATATAGTAACCAACCTACCAACCAAACTTAACAGTTTTTCAAACAGAGGGGGAAGTACTCAAAAAACTGAATTTGCGCACGAGCGGTCGACCATAGCAGGTCTATGCGTCGATGCATGGCCTGCAGTTTTTGACAGACTGAAGAATGCATCAGTATGCGTCGACCATAGGTTGGCGTGCGCTGACCCGTGGGAAAGTGAAAGCTTCATGCGCCGACCCTGTGGTCGACTCAAGTCTCCATGCGCTGACCCGTGACCAACTGCACTATGTTATGTGCCGACCTGTGGTCGACTCAAGCCTCCATGCGCTGACCCGTGACCAACTGCACTATGTTATGCGCTGACTTGTGGTCGACTCAAGCCTTTTGTGCGCTGACCCGTGGGAAATGCACTATGTTATGCGCTGACCCTACGGTCGACTAAAACCCTGCAAATCTGCAAAAATTCAGATTTTTGTGGTTTTCATGCATTTTGTCATGACCATATTTTATCCACATATGTTGTATGAAATATAGCAGTTTAGATGAGCATAGAAAAGGATATGATAGGTGATATGTTGCATTTGTTTTGTAGAGGTGGAATCGACAATGCCGATTCATCCATGGTGGTCATTTGTCATCATCGAAACCTATGATCGTATGTTGTATGACAGTTTGCCCTTACATATGCAGGGTAATAACTTCATTTGGAAATGAGAAATGTCCAAGATATACATGAATGACCTTCGATCCTGATATTTTATATTTGATTTTTGTATGATGTTCCACTTTGGGTGGAAAAAACCATGCAGGGGATGATGCATGAGACCTATGCAAGTATGCAATTGCTGGGGATATTTAGGATATGTATGTAGGAATGTGAATCGTATAAGGCTATGCATATGTATGCCAATGATTGGTATGATTCTTTCTTGGTGAATTTTCCTATTTGGTAGGAAGATTATGAATGTAATTGATGTACATGGCGCATGTGATGTATGCGGGTATGCAAATGGGTAATTAAGATATACCCTGGTTAAAGCATTTTTGCTTTGGGGAATGATGCCAGTAGTGTGGACTTTTGTTATTGGGGTGACCAATGAAGATCAAGTTTTGATGCCCCACTAGGCGATTTTAAGAATATATTTGGGTTGCTTCAAGCCATTGAAGGGTTCAGACTTCTCAACACGCGATACTCCAATCCCGATTTATTAACGTCTCTGCTGGTGAATGCAACGGAACCTTGCCCTGGTTCGGCTATACCATGAGTACATTTATGAGAGGTGTGAATTAGTGGTTGAAAGGAACATAGGTGTCTGCAAACAGTCCTACACCTCTATGAAAAACAAGAATGAACTTGGAGACTAAAGGATTCGTCAGTTTACTATTTCAAAAGCAATTTTACCACTTTATTCAAACATGTGTTTTATTTTCTCCAATAATTTTAAGAGTGATGTTTATCAAAAATAAAGGTGCTTTGCAAACAAACAGATAAAATACAAAAATGATTTGGGCACAACTTTTATTGAGAAAATTTCTCTTTTATTGATTTGACCCTTAAATGGGTGACCGTACATAAAGATGTAATTCCTTAATGAGGTAATTGTTGTGCATAGGAACAAAATGGCAATAAAAATTGAGTTCATATTGAGTTTCCACACTACTACGATCCTTATGTCTTTGATAGTCCGAGCACCTTGCTCCTGAAGAGTAGGGTAGATTTATTCTTTGTCTTCGAGGGATATGTTAGACACCTGAAAGTACAGCTATTTGCCTTGGAATTAATCCCTAACTTTTGCCCGGATCGCCCTTTCAGGTTTTCGATCCACCAGGATACCCATTTTTTCTTGAGTCGCCCTTTCGGGTTTTCAACTCAGCGGGTCAATTCTTTTATTTTTATCCCTAATTTTTGCCTAGATCGCCCTTTCGGGTTTTCGATCCACCGGGATAGCCATTTTTTTACCTAAATCGCCCTTTCAGGTTTTCGATTTAGCGGCTTGTATTATTCCACTTTTTTAGGCGAAGTACTTTCTAATAGCATCAGTATTGGTGGGAAGTGGCAACTCATCATCGTCCATAGTTGCTAGGATCAGAGCGCCTCCGGAAAAGGCTCTAACCACCACAAATGGACCCTCATATTTTGGTGTCCATTTCCCTCTGGAGTCCTTGTAAATGGGCAAGATTTTCTTCAGCACCAAGTCTCCTTCTTGAAACACCCTGGGACAGACTTTCTTGTCGAATGCTTTCTTAAGACTCCTTTGATAGAGTTGACCGTGGCCTAATGCTTTCAAGCGTTTCTCCTCAATAAGGTTGAGCTTGTCGTACCTTGATTGAACCCATTCTGCCTCGTCTAGCTTAGCCTCCATCAAGACTCTCATCAAGGGGATCTCCACTTTTATAGGGAGAACTGCTTCCATGCCGTATACCAAGGAATAAAGGGTTGCCCATGTTAAAGTTCGTACCGACGTGCGATAGCCATGTAACGCAAAAGGTAACATCTCATGCCAATCCTTGTACGTGACAACCATCTTTTGGATGATTTTCTTGATATTTCTATTCGCAACTTCAACAGAACCATTCATCTTAGGTCGATAGGGTGATGAGTTGTGATGATCGATCTTGAACGATGTGCATAACTCATCCATGGTCTTGTTGTTGAGATTGGACCCATTATCAGTGATGATTTTGTTGGGAATCCCATAAAAACATATGATGTTGTTTTTTAAGAAACGAGCAACTACATGCTTTATGACGTTCGCATAAGATGCGGCTTCCACCCATTTGGTAAAGTAATCTATGGCCACCAAGATAAATCTGTGTCCATTTGATGCTTTGGGTTCTATCATTCTAATCATGTCGATGCCCCACATAGAGAAAGTCCAAGGTGATGTTATGACATTTAGAGGGATAGGCGCTACATGTATCTTGTCAGCATAGATTTGACATTTGTAGCATGCTCTGGTGTAATGATAACAGTCGGCTTCCATCGTTAACCAGTAGTAACCTGCCCTTAGGATTTTCTTTTCCATGGCATGCCCGTTTGTGTGCGTGCCGAAGGATCCCTCGTGTATGTCCTTCATAAGTTGATCAGCTTCATGTTTGTCCACACACCTTAATAAAACCATGTCATAGTTTTGCTTGTACAATACCTCCCCGTTCAAGAGGAACTTTGATGCCAACCTCCGGAGGGTCCTTTTGTCAAGGCTGGAAGCCTCTGCCGGATATTCCTGCTTCTCCATATACCGTTTGATATCAAAGAACCAGGGTTTACCATCTGGCTCTTCCGCTGTCGTCAGGAAATGTGCAGGTTCGTCAAAACGCCTAATTTCAATGTGAGGCTAATGGTTTAGCCATATTAATTTGTACATGGAAGCCAAAGTCGCTAAGGCATCTGCCATCTGATTCTCTTCTCGAGGAATATGAGAGAAAGTGATTTCGTCGAACTTTGGGAGTAACTTCAACACATAATCCCGGTATGGAATTAAGTTAGCATGTATTATTTCCCAATCACCTCTAATCTGATGTATGACTAGAGCGGAGTCCCCAAATACTTCTAGTATCTTGATTTTCAACTCAATAGTTTCTTCCAACCCTAATATGCAAGCTTCATACTCGGCCATGTTATTTGTGCAGGTAAAACAGAGCTTTGCGGTGAACGGTAGATGGAAATTCTTGGGAGACATCAGCACTGCCCTAATTGCATTGCCTGTTGCATTTGAGGCGCCATCGAACATGAGAGTCCAACCTGCTTTTGGCTCAAGACTTTCCTCTAGTTCGGAGTCTTCAACATCCTTAACATCCATGATGTTCTCATCTGGGAAGTCAAACTTAAAATGTTGGTAATCCTCCAGCAGTTGGTGAGCAAGATGATCTGCTAATACGCTTCCTTTGATTGCCTTTTGCGCAACATATTGAATATCGTATTCTGATATCAATATCTGCCATCGGGAAATTCTACCAGTGAGAGTTGGTTTCTCGAATATGTACTTGATGGGATCCATTTTAGATACCAACCAAGTTGTGTGAGTTAGCATGTACTTCCTGAGACGCCTAGCGGCCCACGCGTGTGCACAACAGGTCTTCTCGAGTAGTGAATATCTGGTCTCGCACTCATTAAATTTCTTGCTCAGATAATAGATGGCATGATCTTTTCTACCAGTTTCATCTTGTTGTCCCAATACACAACCCATGGACTCGTCGAGCATGGCTAAATACATGATGAGAGGTCTCCCTTCTGTAGGGGGCATCATAATCGGTGGCTCTTGCAAGTATTCTTTGATTTTATCGAAGGCTATTTGGCAGTCATCATTCCACTCTACGCCTTGATTCTTCCTTGGAAGCTTGAATATTAGTTTACACGTGGCAGTAAGGTGAGAGATAAACCTGGCGATGTAATTTAATCTCCCTAAGAAACCACGAACCTCCTTCTCAGTCCTTGGTGCAGGCATGTTCTGAATGGCTCGAACCTTGTCGGGGTCTACTTCAATTCCTTTTTGGCTTATGATAAAGCCTAAAAGCTTCCCAGATCGAACCCCAAATGTGCATTTGTTAGGATTAAGTCTCAACTTAAACTTCCTCAAACGAACAAATAGTTTCCCTAGGTTAGTGATATGTTCCTCTTCTGTCTGGGATTTGGCAATCATGTCGTCGACATACACCTCAATCTCTTCGTGAATCATGTCATGAAAGAGAGTCACCATAACACGTTGATATGTTGCCCCAGCGTTCTTTAATCCAAACGGCATTACCTTGTAACAAAAGGTGCCCCAAGGGGTAATGAACGTGGTTTTCTCCATGTCCTCGGGATCCATTTTAATTTGGTTGTATCCAGAGAAGCCATCCATAAAGGAAGATACTGAGAATTGAGCTGTGTTATCCATCAATACATCAATGTGAGATAATGGGAAATCGTCTTTGGGACTGACTCTGTTTAAGTCTTGGTAGTCTACGCACATGCGGGCTTTCCCATCTTTCTTCGATATCGGTACAATGTTGGCAACCCATTGTGGGTACTTAGCGACTTCCAAGAAACCAGCATCAAACTGCTTTCTCACCTCTTCTCTGATCTTGAGAGCCATATCTAGTCGAGTTCCTCTTAGCTTTTGTTTGACGGCAGAGCATTCTTCTTTAAGGGGAAGCTTATGGGTCACGATATCAGTATCTAATTCAGGCATGTCTTGGTATGACCAAGCAAACACGTTGTCTTATTCGTAGAGGAGCTCTATCAACCTTGTCTTTACTGCATCTTGAAGTGTGGCGCCTATCCTTACTTCTCTCTTGTCTTCTTTTGTTCCCAGATTGATAACTTCAACGTCCTCCTGGTGTTGTTGAATGACCTTCTCTTCTTGTCTGAGTAATCTGGCCTACTCTTTAGGGAGTTCGCAATCTTCCCCCACTTCGTCTTCAGCTTGGTAGATTGGACAATCAAAATCATATTAGACCTTAGCAGTGTCGTTATCAATGGTCTCGGTGGTGTTTCTGCATGTTATGATTTATGCAGTTTATTTAGAAAGTGCGTGCATAAAAATTGATGCCATTTTTTGTAATAATAAAAAAAGGAAAGGAAAGGAACAAAATTTTGGATGTAAATTGCCATTTCATTAATGATATAAAAAACTCTTGAAAAAGATAAAGGAGGCCCTACAACACGCCACTGTGCCTTGGGCAGAGCACAGGGTTTTGTCTAAAATAATAAAATTACTTTTGAAAAATTTGGGGAACTTCCACAGCCTTCCAATTTGTCAGCTCTTCATTAGGTGTGGCTTGTTGCATCCAGCTAGACATCCCCTCTCCGCGATCTTCATCACTGATCATCACCACCTGTTTGCCAAAAATATGGTCAGCGCTGGTGAACGTTTCTTCTACGGAAGGAAATTATTCTTTGTCATGTTGGTTATCGGCTTTATTTGATGACGTGTCATACCCCAGGCCAAACTTATCTCGTTTCTCTCTTACTTCCACCACTTTGCCCTAGTCTTGAGCATTTTCACTTTCCATAACAGCCTTAGCCCCTTGCCATGAAGCCATGGATGGTCCTGACTTCGGGGTCTCCAATGTCTGTTGGATGGCCATCATATTTACCACTTCCAAGGATTGGAATGGTGTCTCAGTTATCTCACCATCCACCTCGATATACCAAAAAGATGTTAAGTGGATAACCAAGATGTCCTCCTCCCCTCCAATCACAATTATCTTGTCATTTGTAATTAATTTTAGCTTTTGATGTAGAGTAGAGGTGACAGCGCCTGCGGAATGAATCCGGGGTCTCCCAAGTAGGCAACTATAATCGGGATGTATGTCCATAATTTGGAACGTGATATTGAAAATAGTTGGAACTATCTTGGTTGGTAAGTCAACCTCTCCTATCACTGCTCGCCTTGAGCCATCAAATGCCTTTACGATTAGGGTGCTAGGCTTCATACTTATCCCTTCCATTGGCAGCTTTATCAAAGTTGTCTTCGGCATGACATTCAAAGAGGAACTTGTGTCCACTAATACCCTTGATAGTATAGTGTCTATGCATTTCAAGGAGATATGTAGGGCCTTGTTATGGTTCTTTCCCTTGACTGGCAGTTCATCATCGTTAAAACCCAAAAAAAATTCTAGTGGTCACACAAGCTATCACATCGTCAAACTGTTTTATCGTTATGTCTTTCGTGATATGTGCGGCGCTCAATACTTTCAACAACGAATTCATGTGTGCTTCTGAGTTGAGCAATAAAGATAACATGGAGATTTTTTAAGGTGTTTGATTCAACTAATCCACCACTTTATAATCACTCTTCTTGATTATCCTCAAAAATTCCTCGGCCTCTTCACGAGTGACTGCAACTTTAGGAGACAGGTGCATGTTTTGCATTTCTTGATTAGGGACGGGGATCTGGACAGCAGCTTCCTTCCCTTTAGCCTTTGCAGAAGTATCATCAGTTCTTGGCGCGAAGACTCGGCCACTACGTGTCATTCCTGCAGGGCCCATAATTGAGGTGACGTTTAGTTCGTTGATAACCAAAGGTTGGTCTTTCTGCCCTTGCTTAAAAGCTCTGGGCTGATATATCCACGGGACTGCGTTCTCATCTTCATATGCGAACAGTGCTGGAAACTCTATCACCAATGGGCTTATAGGTATTTCCACATTAACCTCGTCAGAAGGGATGTCCACCACGGCTATCTCTTCCTGGAGCTTGCTCTTGACACGGAAATTTATCTGTAACTCGCCTCGATCCAGCATTTGTTGTATAAAATTCCTCAACTCTTTATTGTTCTCTTCAGCAACTAGCTCCTCTGGGATTATACCACTCTTCAGCAATTGTGCTCCTATCCTGGCGATAGGGGTTTGAATTTCTTTAACCTCACGAATCAATTTACCTTGATCACTCTCCTCAATGGCATTGAAGGAAGCATCCTTATGTGTTGGCATAGGATTGGTGTTCACGTTCAGGCGTCTTGGAGTGAAAGAGACAGCCTTTGCTTCGATCAAGTCTTGTACCCGATTTTGAAATGCGAAGCAATTCTCCAAAGTATGACCAGGTGCTCCCATGTGAAACTCACAATGGGCGTTACCATCATATCCGAGTGGATATGGAAAAACAGCCGGTTTTAGCTCCCTCAATGTCAGAAGGCCCTCCTTTTGCAGATATGGGAATATCTGGCTATAAGGTACTGGTAGGGGATCGATTTGCTTTCTTGGAGGTCTTGGCTTGAATTGTCTTGGTGGCGCAGTGTTTTACTGATGATAATGTTGTTGATGTTGTGGTTGATACACCTTTTGTTGTTGCATTGGTTGTTGGTAAGGTATGGGTACCACGGCGGCGACTTGGCCATATGAAGCCTGTTGCTTCCCCTTATAGACTTTGGATATAGTGTTCGTTTCACCTTCTCTTTTCTTCGAGAAGCCTCCAGAATACTTTTTCGGTGCGCTAGGGGCTATCATAGCTCCTAGAATCTTTCCATCCCTCAACCCTTTTTCTATGCGATCTCCAATTGTGACTAGATGTGCAAAGTCGGACGCTGCACTACTCACCATTCTATCAAAGAAAGGGTCCTTCAGCGTGTCCACAAATATTCCGGTCATTTCTTTTTCAGACAATGGTGGCTCTACCTGAGCAGCTAACTCTCTCCACCGCTGGGCGTATTGTTTAAATGAGTCATTTTCTTTCATGGCCATCCCTTGTAACTGCATTCGGTCGAGTGCCGTATCTAAGTTATATTTGTATTGACAAAGAAATGCGTCAGCCAAATCCTCCCAGCTTTGAATTCTCCCCTGATCTAAGCTCATGTACCATCTCATAGATGCTCCACTTAGACTGTCTTGGAAACAGTGTACAAGTAGTTTGTCGTTTTCGGTATGAGCAACCATTTTCCTGAAGTACGTTACCAGGTGACTTCTTGGGCAAGTCTATCCTTTGTATTTCTAAAAATGAGGAGTTTAAAATTTAGCCGGGATGACTAAATTTGATACCAGACGCATGTTCATGGCAGAAGCGCCGAAGATATTATTCCCCTTTATAGCTTTGATATTCTTTTCCAGGGTATGGAGCCTATCTGCAGCAGGATCTGGAAGTATCTTAGGCTTCGGTTGATCAGGCACATAGAAAGCATTGTACTGGTCATCTCCAATTTTGGATTCATGATGAGTAGACGCATCAAAAGGCTCTGCACGATCCCCATATCCTTTGCCTCCTACCGGTATTTGAACCAGACTCTTCTTGGTGGGGACGTAACTCCCGTCTTGGGGGTTCAAACCTGGTGTGCTATCATTCCTTTTTGCCCTAGTTTCTTCATCCTTAATCATCTCTCTTGGGGCAATTACGAGCATTATCTCCAACAGCTGATCCATCTTCTCTTGGATCGTCTTGATGTCTGTCCTCATGGTAATTTGGTTAGCCTTAACTTGCTCTAACATCATCTTGTATTTGCTTCGCGTCTCATTTCGGTGTTGATTAGTCAGTGTGGCTGGATAAAGGGTAAAAAGGTTGGGTAAGTTTTGTAATTTTTATGAAGCGTAATGCATAATGAAGATGTGAATGTCATGCGTATTTTATTATCAGGGAATCGTTCGAGTTTCATTAGTTGTTAGTAATTCGAAGAAACAGGAAATACTTAAAATAACAATAATAGAGTAATTTTTAAACGTCATTCATCCAAGTACACAACATAGGGGTCCAAAAAGGCCCTAGTTCAAAATACATTGTTAAAGGAACAAAATATAAGACATAGGAAAATTAAACTTCAGGCTTTCTGGCTTGGAGCTCTTCTAGTTCTTCTTTGGATCTCTTCAGCAACCCTTTACAGAGCAGAATGAAACTGATTATGGCTGGAGGAGTGCTATCTTCCTTCAACTCTTCAACTGCGTCTCTTAACATCCATGGTAATTCTTTAGCTGCCCAACTACAGAACCCCACTAGCCCATCGAGCTTTGCACGGAACTTATCCCTATCTCATTGGAAGAAGTCTATGGTCTTCTTAAAGGATTCATAATCTTCAATCACATATTCTCGTTCCTTCAACCATATGGAGTTGTCTTGGTGTAATGACTCTAGCTGGTTCTTCCAATAGCTGGCAGACTCTTTTGCATCTCTTACTTCTCGACACTTCTCCTCCCATATCATGGGTGAAACCCTAGAAGCTTCGGTGGCTATATTCTTGAGTCGGCGTTCTTGATCTGCTTCAGCCTTTGCATGACGAACAAAATTGGTGAGTTCTTTTATCTGAGCCCCAAGTGTATCGCTTATCGTCTTGTTCTCCTTCATGGCTAGATGCTACCAATGCTCATTGTCTTGACATTCTTTCTGGGCTCGTCGTAATTGACCCTTAAGAGTGTCTAGGCAATGGTCAGCTTGTTCTAGTCCCACTTTGATCTTTTTCCTCTTATGCTCCTCTTTGTTGAACTTTTCTACATGTGCTTGAAGTTGTGCATCCTTTCTCTCAAGCTCCCACTTCATGGTGTTTTTCTCATTGATGATTTGTTGGAGTTTTATCTTCAACTCTTCATTCTCTTTTTCTAGCTTTGACATAGTGGTCTTGAGTTCCTCAATTTCTTCAATAGGGACATGGGTGAGCTTAGGTTCAGGAAGAGGTACAGGTGTCCGAATGACGAATGGCTTCTTGATCATCTCCACCCTTTCCTTTACCCAATGAAAATATGGTCTTTTCTAATCCCATTTTCTCTCCCCAAATCAGCTTTCCCTTTTCGATTGACGTTCTTCCAAGCCTCTCTGATTCGTTGGAACAAACTAGGATTCTCAACCCCAAAGTCAAGCAACAAGAAAGCTTCCAAAGACCTTGCCTCTAGAGGGCCCTCCATTGGGTAGCCAAGTTGTCTTAGTGATAGAACCGGGTTAGAATTTACGCATCCTTGAGTTCCAATAAGTGGTAGATTAGGGAAATCTCCACAGTTGAATATGATGTCCATGTTGATGTATTCTTTGGAATACCAAGAAAGATCTTCGGATCGGAGTGATCCCAATCTCTGAGGCCAACTAACATCTATCTGTTCTACCCAAACTCCTATCTTTGGAAGATGCTCAAGAAACCACCAATATAGTAAAGGAGCACAACAAGCAATCATCTCTTTCTTCTTAGTGTACCTATGGCTCATGTAATAGTAAACATCAGCTAACAAGGTGGGCACTGGGTTTCTAGTAAGGAAAACGCAAATAGCAGCCATGTCTATGAAACCATCCATATTTGGGAACAAGACGATACCATAGATGGCCAACGCAATAGCTGAGTAACAAGCGTCCCAACTTTCTACTTTTAGTAGGGTATGAGCTCTTTCCAAGAGAAAACTTAGCGAAAATCCTTTGGTATTCCCTTTGGTCTCTAGGTTAGCCTCTACTTCCTTTTCATCCATGTGAAGCGTGTTAGCAATGATCTCAAGGGGCAAAGATTCATTTATACCTTCAAATAATGGCTTGTTCTTCATAGGAATCCTAACAAGACACTTGAATTCTTCCAACGTTGGTGCTAGCTGGAAGTCTTGGAATGTGAAGCATCTTAAAGGTAGGTCATAGAATTGGGCCAAGGTGACTAAAGCTGTATAGTCTACTCGTTGGTTGAGGATGCTGAGCAGATTGCCATAATTCTTCCCAAAGTTGATTTTGTACACCGGGTGCATCTGAGAGACAAAGTCACGTAAGTTCCTTAGATAGGGATCTTTGAACTTGAAAGAGTAAATGTTTCTTTTGTTTGATTCCATGTTTCTTGAATTCCTGCAACTTATGACACTCAGATTCCTTGGAAATAAAATAATATGAATGTCATGTTATGAATGATGTCTATGCATGTCACAGGTAGGTCAACATACAGGCCATGAGAGTGGGTATCCTTGGTTACTAAACAAAACCATTTTGGGAGGATACTAAAGTTAAGAGGTTCCCAAAGTCATCAATCACTATTTAGGAAGGTTATTGTCATGACGAAAGCTCATCCGCCAATAACATCCCCAAAAAGAGTCTTTTCTAGGTGAGGCCTTCGTATGGTCCCAAAGAGGAAGACTCTTAGTGGGTCCATACTACACAACTCTCGAGTCCAAGGTTCTAATAAGGTTCTCAGAGTCGTAGGTCGAGGTTGGGAATACTACTGTAAGGTAGTAATATGCCCAAGGGATCTCATCTGATTGGGGATTTCGTATTAACCTAATAAGTATGGGACTTTTCAGGTAAATACTACATAACCACCGGATATAATGGGCTAAAAGGTCCCTAGAGTCATTGATACAACTTGAGAATACTATCGTCGTGACGAAAACTCGTCGGGCAATAATATCTCAAGAGAATCTCCTCTAGGCGGGGTCTTCGTATTTTCCCAACAAGGAAGACTCCTTGTGGGCGCCCACTACGCAACCACCAACTTAATCTTATGGTTTTTCTCAGACTCGGGTGGAGAGCCTATCTCACAAAATATCACCAACCAGAGAACCCCAATAATACATAGCCAATAGAAACACCAGACAATAGTTATGACAGCATAATAATAGCAGAATAAAAAAAATAACAAACAAGATTAACATACAATACATAAACTGAACTATATTAGGCTTCACTCTCTTTTGCTTGGAGCTAGTCCCCAGCAGAGTCGCCATCTGTCGCATCACGAAAAATATGATTCCTCGCGATGGTCGCGGAAAAAATCATGTTCGAACATAGTCGCCCCCGAACTTTATTTATTCCAATGAAGGAATAGGAAAATATCGATAAAACCTCTTGAATAATAGAATAATGGTCGTCGCAACCATATTCGGGTTCAGGAGTGGATTACGTAAGGGGAAGGTATTAGCACCCCTTACGTCCGTTGCACTCAACGGGAACCTTTTAGTTCTAATTTTCATTTCGAATGTTAATTTATGTTTGTTTGTTATCTTTGGCTTATGCAATATTAGAAATTGAAATGGATGAGAACCTCGGAAAGGGAAAGGGGAGGTTTTTTATTAGTGTGCTCGTGAAGATACAATAATCTCCTGCCTACGTATCCTTATGGTGCAATAAGGAAGTTAGAGCATTCGTAGTTCGGAAAACTACGGTTGGTTGGTGTCTTTTTAGTGAATAACTGTTTAGATCGCGTTCTATAGGCTAAACGTTGGCTTGTCTACTCTCAGCGGAAGCTTAAGCATTGGTTTGTTATGCGTATTAGAAAGGATTAAAGGGTGTTCTTTCTAAAAATAATTTTAGTCACGCAGGGGTGACTGTAAGACCCTAATTTTGACCCTAAGATCCTCATGGCATCATATCATTTGCTCAATGCATTGCCTCAAGGATCATATCATATGTGGCTCCTTGACCCTAGGGGTGGGACTTGTGTGAGTGGTTTGAGACCACCAAGCATGCTTGTATTGTATATTACTACTTTTCTTATTTTTTTTACTAACCAAAAGCACAAAAATATGTCACTAACTCTTTTTGTTTTGAAGCTCAAGTGATCATGTGCTCCCATGCTCCTAGGAGGCTCCTAAGTTCAATGAAGTGGCTAGATGAGGATGAGAAAAAGCATGAAAATGGTCCATAAATCTCCTAATCATCATATATGTCTCTCAAGTATCTCAATTTTCCAATTTGATCAAGATAACCCAAAGGGCTTGAGGATTGTTTCCCAGGGAAACCCTAATTCAATTGTGCTTTAACTGTGCCTTGCTCATGAAGCAACCTCAACCTATGATCAAATTTAATCAATGTAAGTTCTTTCATTCATTATTTTATGCATATATGAGTTTATGTAAGGCCCCTCAACCATTCATTCATCAAGATTGGAAGTTTGGCCTTGAAAAGTTGACCAGTCAAGTCATCTGACTAAACTGAAGATCACCAAGATACAACTTTTGATGTGTTTGTCAAATGAAGATGACCCCAAGATAAAATATGTTCTTAAGAATCATATTAACAACCTTCATGTTCATAAAAAATCCATTTGAAACTTGGAAGGTCATCATTCATTTCAAAACATTATAGGTCATTTTGATTGAAACCCTAATTTTGGGTCAACTTCCCAAGGACCTAACTTCCTTATTTTTTTATGATTTGAGGTGATACAAAATTAATTGGAAAGATTAAGATGTCTACTTCAAATTTTATGTTGGACAAAATTTCATAATCCTAAAAGAAACACATGTGATAATACAAAACATTATAGGTCACTTTGGACCTAAGTCATTGAATTTGAAAAATGTCCAACTTCAAGTGCCCATAACTTTCTCATGAAAAATCCAAATGATGCCAAAATTTAAGTCTAAATTGATCATATTGAAAAGATCTATAACTTTGATGTTGGAGGTTTTTCCATTTTAGGCTTGCATCATTGAAACAGAAGGGCTTGAAGATGCTTGCTTTTGGTAAAAAAATTCAAAGGGAAACTAGACATGTTTTGTACCCAAACCTTCACAGCCAGTTTTCTTAAATTTCCAAACTCCAAATGAATTTTTTCCCAACATGACTTTTGTTCCTTATTTCAAGAGATTTCTAACCATTACTCACATTAATTTTTTGGACTTTACATGTGTGAGTTTCGAAGAGCTCTTTCATCATGTTCATTTTGATATTTTATGGTGAAAACTTGAAATGCAAGTTGTTTCAGTCCAATGCACACGACCAAATGGTGTTCTCATGATCTCAGCAAACTTTTGCATCCACCTTTGGGCTTTGCGCGCGCCTGTACAGGCCCATGCACCAAAATTCAAATGATCATGCACATGAAGGAAGCGTGGGAATCAACCATATCCAACTATAAATAGAAGTGCCTTGAGCTTCAATTAGCAACCAAGTGGAGATCTGAATTGCTGCTAAATTGAAAACCAAACCCTCACTAAAGGAATTTCCAGTTTTATCTTTCATTTTCAAGCTTGAATTTCAACATCATTAGTTGATTTTCAAAGCTCAATTCCTTAACCTTGCATCACCATCACACTTTCAGAGCAAAAGTAGATCAAGAGCTTTGAGAATTCGTGTTGTTTGAGGCTCCATTTTAGAGGTAGAACACCAAACTTTCTTGATCTAGATCTTGTAATATAATGTGAATTCCTTTGGTTTATGCTATTTTCTGAAGTCCTCATGCTTGAGGCAGACCAGTGGTGGTCTTAATTTTGCAAATCGTGCCATTTCAGTTCATGCACCATGATCTTTAAGTTCATGTTTCTCTCTAAATAGGAACTGTGAGGATGATCCATGGTCACAGGGGTGATGTACATCACCTCAGCTTCATTTTGATACCTTCTTTTTTCATTTTCATTGAGGTTTGATTTCCTGCGCATGGTGGCCGGATCTGGTTAGATCGCCGGAGAAGATGGTGGTTTCCACCACCATCCCCACGTGTTAGCTTCCCAGCCTTTGGATCATGCTGAAACGTTTTAATCTTGGCTCTTGCTTGTGTTGACTTATTTTAATGCAATGTGTGATGAGCTTGACTCACGTATACCATGTGACCGCACCTTAGAGCCCTTGATGCCATGCCACGTCAATTAATGAAGTGAACCTGTGGCTGCGCATTTTTGCTATTTTTCTTATTTTCTTTTAATTTCAGATAATTCCTTTTATTTTCAAAAATTCGTAAATATTTTATTTGAAGTCACAAAAATATGAGACCAATGCCAAAAAATTTCTTGAAAAATCTAGTTTCATATTTTGATTTTTAATTATTTTTGTGACTTCATTTAATATTTTTTGTGAATTATTTGATTTTTATTAGTTTTAATTCATTTTTAATTACTTTCTGATATTTGAAAAATCCAAAAATATTTTCATAACACCTATGGATCATGATAAGTCAATGAAAAATAGTCTCATCAATTTCTTATTTGATTTGAGATTTATTTGAGATTTTAATTCATATTGTGTTATTTTTTATTGTTTTTAATTGTTTTTAAATAGTTTCTGATTTCAAAAATTGTTGAGAAAATTTGTCAAAGTTTGTTTGACCATGTTAGACCTATGAGAATTTAATTGGACTTGTTGAATTTAATTTGAATTAAATTTGAGGTTTGACCATATTTTGTTTATTTTATTTTTGTAGTTATTTTAATTCAAAAAAATACCAAAAAAAATATGTTTTACTTGTTGACTTGTGATCTTCATTTCTTTTTTGTTTAGCATTGATTGATGATGATTTGGTTCACTTTTGACCAATTGAGTTTGACATTTGAATTCTCCTTCCATCCATTTCATCTTCATCCCATTCTTTTTATAATTTGGCCAATGAGTTCATGTCTTATGGTTGGTCTTGACAAATGAGAGGTTTAACCTTCTTTGATCCAAACCAAACTCAACTTGATCCAAGATCAAGTGAGTTTCTTTGTGTCCAAGATAGGTTGCTTCTTGGTCAAGCAAAAAACCTAAAGTCCATACAAGGTCCTTCCCCTTTTGTTTTGGCATGGCAAGTTTGTGGAACTTGACTTACTAGTCATGATCTCTAACTTGTGTTCATTTGCCTATAGTTTTATTGACCGGCCTCAGATAGGTGTGACTACTACATTAGTCCACTTACGATTGCTTAACATAGTGCTACATTGTCTCATGACAAGCTAACATAACTACACTAATTACTAACTTTAATTTGAGCATTTAATTTCTTGCAATTTACTTTAATGCCATTTATTTCTTGCTCATTTATTCATATTGCTTTTCATTTTGCTCACTTGAGCACATATTTTATGTTTATGTCATTTTCCTTTTGCTCATTTGAGCTCATTATTGTATATAAATATACTGTTGTCTTGTGATTGTTTTTTCTTTGTCTTATGTGAACCTAATGCAAAAGGAGAAAGGACCTAGAATTAGGATATACCCATGCTTAAAGGAGTTCAAGAGCAACTAGGCCTCATGCCTTTAGAATGCTAAACTTGTTGAAGAGCAACTAGGCCTCATGCCTTTAGAATGCTAAATTTCAAAGTTGACTTTCAAGGACTTCCTTTCCAAAACTTATTCTTTGTCTATTCCTCTTATTATATGGTGAACTTTTTGACGTTTTCTCTTGTGTGATAGGGATTCCATCTTGAGATAGTAAAGAGGACCATTGTCATGAGTAGCCAAGTTAAGAGAGACAAGCCAAATGGAGATCCTAGGAGCTTGAATCTAATTTGTTTGATTGCTTAATTGTGTGCTAAGTCCAAAGGAAAGGAGCATCTTGAATCATCTCTATGATTTCAAGAAAAGGAACTCCAAGGGTTTTTATCTTCTCTCTTATCTTTGTATGCTTTAGGACTAGCCCTTCTCTTATTCTCCTCACTCTAACCCAAGCCAAAATCTTTTCTTGCAAACTTTGACATTGCTTTCAAATTAGAAACCTAGGCCTTAGGCCTTTGACTTTTCAAAACTATTTTCATTAATACTCATTGTGAATAAATCTTAACCCTACTTTGACATCATTTTGTAAATACACTTAACTTGTAAATACAACTCATTTCAAATTGTTTGTTTTTGTGGTTCCAATGGCCACCCTTGTTAAAACCTTTTCATAACCATTAGTCATAGGTTTGAGTTATCATAGTGGTTGATGTGAATCTCACCTTATCCTTAGTGATTGGATTATAAGTCTTCCATACTTATTATAAGGTTAACCCCTCACTAGTATGTTGAAGCCTTCCTCACATGGTGGATTGTTGGTTTAGGTTGAGTTTTCTCCCTTTGATAACAAAAGACCTTAAGGCTTTTGATCAAATCAATTCACCAATATTTGTGATTTTTACTCCGAACTACGAGGTTTTGATCCTCCTTTGTGATGGTACGTAGGCAATGGGTTCATCTATTCAAACAACAAAATTTGTAAATATAATCCATTCTCTTCTCATCCCTCCAATCTTTTGCACATATTTTCACAAATACCAACCTACAACACATATTTGCAAAAAGGGTTCCCTTAGAGTACAAAGGATGTTTTGGGTGCGTAAAACCTTCCCATTTCATAACCAACCCCCTTACCCAGATCTCTGACATTTTTATTAGTTTTTGATTTGATAAAACTTCTTACTTGGCTTTTGTTCGCTTTTTAGCCTTTCCTTTGGACAAATAAAAGTGCGGTGGCGACTCAAAATTGTATGTTTACTTTTGGTTTAGTCAATAAACCTAAAGGTAACAAAAACCCCGCTATAGTGACAAATTGGATTAATATGTTGGATGTTTTTGATTGGTTGAGATGTTTTTGGTTGGATGACGATTACTCGGATAGTTGAGTAAGACAACTCATATCCTAACAGTCGGGAAAGGGAATAAAAGACTCTAGACCACTTTCTTTTTCATCCTTAATTATAGAAAGGATTTGATAATAATTAAGGTGTTTTGAATGGATGACAAATACTCGGATAATCGAGTAAGACAACTCGTATCCTAATAATCGAGAAGAGGAATAGAAGACTCTAAACCGCTTTCTGTTTCATTTGAATATTTATGAAAATAAGGTTGTATATGGTTGACGTATTTTAGAATGAACGACAAGTACTTGAATGACTGAGTAAAACAACTCATATCCAAGCATTTGAGAAGAGGAGTTGAAAGCTCAAAACCATCTCCTTTTTCGTATAGTTTGTTACGAAAATGATTTGATTAAGTTGTATGTTTGTGGAAAAATGACAATTGCTCGACTGACCGAGTAAGAGAACTCGTATTCAACCAATTGAGGAGAGAAGTTGAAAACTCAAAGTCAACTCCCTTTTCATTTAGCTAAATATGAAAATAATTTGATTTAATCGGGGTTTGGAAGTTTGTAGAGGAACGATAATTATTTGACTAACCAAGTAAGAGAACTTGTATTCAAATAGTCGTGGATAAAAAATTGAAGACTCAAAGTTATCTCCCTTTTGGTTTCTCATTATAAAAGAATTTGATTTATTTGTTCTTAAGTGGATTAGAAATGACGATTGTTCGATTAACTGAGTAATAGAATTCGTGTTCAAATAATCGAGGAGAGGAGTTGAAAACTCAAAACCATCTCTTTTTTATTCCTAAATGAAATAGTATTTAATTGTGATTAGGTATTTTAATTTAATTTTAATAAAGAATATTCGATGTCGGGTCGAGGTTTTAAATTTGTACTTTGTGAATGAATTGAATTTATTTAGTGAATAGTTTATCTAATCGATTAATTAAAATCGAATAGGTCTCATTGTAAGAAGGCCCAAGAGTAAGCCATGTGAGGTTGATGGCGATGCTTTTAAAAACGATCGACTTACAAAGGTGTTTGAAAATGGGCTCGACTTTGAATCGAAAAATATGTGATTTATTTTTACATAATTTAATATAGCAATTAGAGTGATTATGGGATAAGGGTAAATATGAAAATATAACTCAAATCATGGTTCAAACGAACTTAGGAATTGCACAAGTGGGTTTAATCAAACACATTCAAGATGATATCTTAAACAAATTCTACAACTTGAAACAATGATTAATTTTCACTTAACAAATAAAGCATTTAAAATAAAAGTTGAGTAAATAAAATAAAAAAAATATTATTTTTTATAGCAATATTACTCTAATATATATTTTATATGTATATATAAAGATATGAAATAAAATAAATAAATGAACAAGCAAAAATAAAAAGAAAATGGGCTAATGGTGATGGAAGCCCAAATCTGGGCGATTTACTTGAAACAGAGGGGGTTTAATTAACAAAAAGTGGCCTTTGAGCCCTATCTGAAGGCCCAAAACGCAGGGAAGTGATGCTAAGCCCGGTCAACCTTGTTGACCTCCAGCGAAGCTCTTGACCGTCAGATCCACTGATCTGACTTGGTCAAACGAATGGGTGAGGTCTGATTGGCAATGCAATGTAAGGAAACGTGGGGAAGTCCACACAGGATTTCCTAGTTGACCAAAGTCAACCCAGGCGTGGCCTTCTAAGAGGAAGCCACTTGGTACACATGCGCCCACTCCCAACACCATTTAAAAAGGAAAATGGAATGCAATACTTCATTTTGCTCATTTCTTTCTCTCTCTTCACTCAAAACTCAGAGTTGCTCTGCAACTCTCGCCTCTCCTCTTCGTCATCACCATGGCCAACACCTACCGGAGAAGACGGTGGCGACCGACCAACTGCGGCGGCGCCGCCTTCTTCTCCGGCGACCCCCATCCCAAAACCTAGACTTCTAAACACAAACCCTACCTTATCTTGGACGGAGAACACGAATCTGACCTTAGATCTTCCAAAATCTCTCCCAAACGGTCGGATCGGCGCTCCAAAAAAGAACACAAACTTAAACCCTAACCTAAACGTCCTTCCACACAACCAGTGGAAACTTTAACAACAAATCCAAAACCTAAACAGCAACAAAAACGGTTTAAACCTAAACCCTAGTTCCAAGATTAAAGCTTCTACAGTCATGATTTAAATAAGATAACATGGGGTTTCTACTCAGTTTGGAAAGGCGAGTGCAATGATATGAAGTTTAAGCAAAAAGGAGAAGAAAACTACTTGGTTTGAGAGCGATTCGTCGGCGAAGTCTCCCCGACGAAACTCAGATAAGCTTTCCTTTCTCTAAATCTCTCTTTGTCTTCCTCTATTTTTTCTCTCTGAATGTTGCTTGGTTGTGTTTGAATCAAAAACTATTTTCTGATTTCTTTATCGTTTCCTCCTTTTTTCTGTTCACTGTGTTCTGGGTATTTATCTTCTGATGAATTTTTAGTTTAATAAGTTTTAAGATAACTTGTCAGGTTTACTTTTCATCCTAGATTTTATGGGATTATTATTGTGTGGTTCCATTGTTGTTTTGAACTGGTGTTCGTTATGGTCTCTTGTGCAAAGCATTAACCTGGTCATTTTGTTAATTATCCTTCAATTTTTTTAAGCGCTTATTGAAAAGAGTTTTTTTGACTTAAGCTGATTTCTTTTGCAGGTCACATAAGTGAAGTGACCTTCACTGAGGAGAGAAATTTGCGCCAGCTCTATGAGGCGAATGGATTTTGGGGCGTTTCAACTCAAAAGGGGTGGTTTTGGCAATGGCTTCGAAAGTTTTGTCTTCAATCTGCTGGATTTACAGCAATTTTGATTTCCAAGTCTAGTCATTTAAAATGTAATTTTGGACTCTTTTTTTGGATAATTATGTAAACTTTGGAATTATTTGTAATACCTTTAGACTTAAAATTCAATTATGTACTTAATCTCTTTTTAAACATTTAAGCTTTATCTCAATATTTTATTTAGAAACTTGTTTGGGCCACAATGCAATAAAAATGGATTTCTAACTTGGTTACCCTTAGCATATTACTATCAACCAAAATAAAAACGTGACAAAAGGTCTAAAATGAAACATGTCATAAATATTGCAATTTCAACCTTAATCACAAAACCAACACATACGCATACATATGGTGACTTGATTTAAAACCAACACACACATACTTAAAACCAACATATGAGTCTAAATATGGTGACTTGATTTAAAACCAACACATACATGCTTCAAAAAATGCAAATTTAGTTTAAGGACCTATGAAGGGCTTAGAAATTTGGCACATATATTTGAGATGTGAGAATGAGCTAAATAACAAGTGATCATAAAAATAATTATGGCTCTTAATACTTACTGATAATCAAATGGACTTTGGATTAGTAATGTGTAAAGATTTGAACCACACTTTGCAATATTAATTATAGACATGTTTATGTGAATGGGACTTTTTAAAACCAAGAGATCTCATGGATAAACCAAAATGGGCCTTGTTAACCAAAAAGTCCCAAAATGCACATACCATCCCATGCTTCAGTAATAGCAATAAGAGACAAATACAACAGATGTTTTCTTAAGTCATGTACAAGGATCTCAGCAGATGAAATGTCACTGAAGATTTTATGTCACTAAGGGTAGAGAAACACTAAGATAGAGCTTATGCCTTAAGATATAGTTCATGCCTTATAATATCTGGTAGTGAATACTGGTGAAAGATTTTTTCTTACCCGGACAAAATTGGGGTATGACACATGTAGACCGTTTCTTTTAGTTCTCCATGGAGAAACGCATTCTTGACATCCAACTGATGAATTTGCCAAGATTTTGAGATAGCAATACTAAGAACAGTACGAATAGTAGCTGGTTTGACCACGGGACTAAAAGTTTCTCCATAATCGATGCCAACCTGTTGACCTGCACCATCACCTACAAGTCGGGCTTTATGCGTCTCAAAAGAACCGTGGGATTTTTCTTTATGTCTAAAAATCCACATAGATCGAATAACATTAACATTGGTGGGTCGTGGCACTAAATCCCACGTCTTATTTTTAATTAGAGCGTTATATTCATCATCCATTTCCATTTTCCAATTTGAGTCTTTAAGTGCAGACACTAGGTTTTTAGGTATAGGATATTTTGTGACATGGGTATGGAGGCCATAATATTTTTGGTTTGGCTTAAAAATTCCATGTTGACTTCTAGTAACAGGTTTTGTATTTGTTTGTAAGGTGGGTTGGAAAATTGCAGGAATGGTATTTTGACTTATGGATCCAATATTTGTTGTTGTGAGGTGTGGGGAGAGGGAGTTTGTATTTGATAATATGGTGGGCTGTTGTGGAGGAGGAATAGGGATGTGAGACCGAGTGGGTGAGGTTATGGTTGTAGGTGGGTCCGTATGGGATGAGGTGGATCGGTTTGAGGGATGAGGTGGGTTCGTATGGTTGTGTGGGTTATTTTGTGTTTGGGTAATTATGTGGTTTATGTAGTAGAGGGACAACTCGTTTTCAAGGAAGTTATATGTAGTAGGTTGGGGGGTGTGCAACTTTGCATATGGAAAATGAGTTTCGTCAAATAGGACATTGCGGCAAATGATAATTTTATTGGATGTTAAATCTAGACATTTATACCCTCGATGATTTTTCGGATACCCAAGAAAGACACACTGAGTGGATCGAGGTTGGAGCTTATGTATCGTAGTGGAAGAAAATAGAGGATAACATAAACAACCAAACACTCGTAAATGTGAGTAAGAGGGTTCTTTGTGATATAACATTTTAAGTGGAGACTCAAAATTTATGGTTTTGTTTGGCAAAATGTTTAAGAGATATGTTGCCATTTCAAGAGCATGATGCTAAAAAGTAGGTGGTAAAGACGCGTGAATTAATAAAGTTCGAATAATATTATTAATGGAGCGTATTTTTCGTTCGGATTTGCCATTTTGAGATGATGTATAAGGGAAAGACAAATGAAACGACATTCCATTAATATCACACATGTTTCGAAAATTATTATTGACGTATTCACTACCATTGTCACATTGAATTGTTTTAATTTCTCGTTGAAATTGGGTGTTGATGTAAGCCTTTAGTTTTTGAAAATTAGAATATACTTGAGATTTTTTTGACATTGGAAAAGTCCACAAAAATTTTGAGTAATTATCCAAGAAAAGAACATAATATTTGTGACCTAAAAAGCTTACAACAGGAGACGTCCATACATCGCTATGTAAAATATCAAACGACAAAAAACTAGTATTATTTGAATTCATGAAATGCAACTTAATATGTTTACCAAGAGGACAAGAATGACATAAACGAGAATGTATTTGTCTAGATTTATTATATTCAATAAATTTATTTTGTCTAAGAGAATTTAAAATGTGTTCTCCCGGATGACCCAAGCGATCATGCCACAAAGAAGGCGATAAAGCTGCAAGAGAAAGATTAGGCTTGGATTTATTTTTGGAGTTGGTGTTGGTTGTGATAGGGTATAGATCACCTCGACTCTCACATCTCATTAGAGCCATCCCCGTCTGAAAGTCCTTCACGGTAAAACCAAACGGGTCAAATTCAATTGAAACCTTATTATCTGTGGTAAATTTACGAACCGACACTAAGTTTTTAATTAACTTTGGAGCATGTAGTATATTGTTTAGGAATAAAGGGGGGTGTGGGGGTTTTATGTGTGCACTGCCAAGGCCATAAATTGGAATAGAGTGGCCACTTCCGCCAATTATATTATTATTTTTGCTCAATTTAAAATAAGACGAAAGATTACCTTGCGAGGATGTCATATGAGAAGTGGCTCCGGTGTCCATATACCAAGATTGATCAGACTGAGCAAGATTGAGGGTGTGTAAAGCAGTTTCAATATCAGTTGGGCTGGGTGCATTAACATTGTAAGCAGCTTGTTGTAGTCTTGGCCCAAGGACTCTTCCTTGTTGAGTCTGTGCAAGATTACTGGGCCTACTCCAATTGTAAGATGGATAAGGGCAATGTGGTATATTCCATGGAGCCCATTGTTGACATGGCATCCATTGTTGCCATTGTTGTTGACCCTGACCACGACCCCCGCCGTTGAAATGATTGGGACCTGTCCGACCGCCCCTCCCGTAGTTTCGGCCACCGTTGTTACGGTTGATTTTTTTGCCTCGGTTTCCACGAGAGGTGTTGGATGGTGGGTTACGGTTTTGATAAGTGTAACTAGGAGAGGAATGGCGAGGGACATCATCATTTGACAATGGAGTTTTGGCCATGAGTGTCGCCGGAGTGGAGGAAGAGCCAGGGTCACGAGCGGCTCGTTGAAGCATCGTAGATTCTTCAAGTTCAAGTCTTGATTTTGCGGTTGCAAAGGTTGGAAGAGGATCGTGTTGTTGGATGTAAGTCACGAACCCGACATAAGCCTCGGTGAGACCGGAGATCATTTTTAATACCAAACGAGTATTTGTGACTGGAGAATCAACGCTTGTGAGTTGATCGGAGAGGAGCTTGAGACGGTTGCAATAGGCTTTGGTGGAGGGAAAATCTGCTAGATTGGTATTGCTAAACTGGTTTTCAAGTTGAACGGACCGTGAGTGCTTGTTACCATTGAACATAGCGGTGATACGATTCCAACATAGTTTGGCGGTGTCGTTAATCACAAGAACAGAATGGAGTATATCTTGTGTGACAGTTGCATACATCCATTGCAACACAACGGCATCTAGACAATTCCAAAGGTCGGATCGTTGGCTTTGACGGTGACTGCCTCAGCACGAGCTTGCTCGTCAATAGATGGTATGATATGATCAAGCACGTTGTGAACACGTGCTTGCACGGTGAATAGAGCGGACCAAGAGAGATAGAGATCAGAGTCATTATCCAACGTCACTGGTATGATGTTTTTGACGTTGGTAATGGCGAAAGCAGAATGAAAGTTAGTTTTCGCCACAAGAGGGGATTGGTTCGTCGTTGACGAAGTGTCGTCACCATTGGATGTGGGAGAAGAAGAGGTGTTAGTCATGGTGGAATAGAAGAGTTGCAGTGGTTAAGAGGGATATATTTGGATTATGTAGCCTGATACCATAAAGAAATATTACTGCCTGCTTTTCATTGATGTGATATCACAAATATATACAATTGTTACCAAATCCCTCTATTTAGGAAGGTATTGATGTTTCATGAATATAATTACATATAGAGATATTGACAGATCCTTTTCTATTAATATGAGGCATCAGTAGAAATAGTAACAAATCATTTTCTATTAATATGATATTCTATTAAAATCCTCAATAATAATGTTTCTAATAAGTATATAAATAATAATTTTATTTGTCTTATCCCAAATATTAACAACCCCAACACTCCCTTTGACTACATGCCTATAGATTTAACGAACATTATACTTAAAATAGTTACCATAACAATAGCTAGCAAAAAAAAATCATTCCTCGTATCATTCTTAATAATTAAAGTACCTTTGTTCATAAGAGACTCATCAATGATAATACCAATTATCAGTATATTTTAATGAAGGAGAATTGCGGTCCAAAACGCAGCGGAAATTAAAATTTTCTCCTTTAGAGATCCTTACGAATGGTCATGATCAGTGATAGAATATTTACCTCTTATGACGATTGAAACCTTTGGTGCAGATCTCTTGTGACAATCAAAACCTTTGATGCAGATCCACGAAGCGATCACGAACGTTGAACGATGACAACGTCTCTACTCAGTCCACACGAACGGGTTCCTTCAATCTCAGTGCTAGCTGGTACGAATGAAGGCTTTGAGTGAGAGAGAGAGAGAGAGAGAGAGAGAAAACGAAAATAATGCAACCGCTATGAATGCTTCTGCACAAGGGTTCTATTTATAGAACCACTTGTGTGGGCTTCAAGCTAAAAAGCCCACTTAAGTGTATTTTGGCCCATATCTTATAATATGCCCAAAATCACTTAAGCCCATGGTACCTTACCATATTTCGTATTCTACTCAAGTACATCGTACCTTACGATGTTCTATAATTCACTTAAGGGCACCGTACCTTACGGTATTCCTTAGTTACTCTATCTCTCATCAATCCGTCCTTTGTGTGTGACCCTGTAGGTTTTCATGACGTTGGCAATTATATTAAATCTCGCATTTAACATAATAAACAGTGAGCGGTATCTAGCAACACATCACTGCTACCCAAGACTCGAAAATGTCATGTGATCTGACAAAACCTTCTGTGATAATAATTATGTGTATAATTACCCTTTTGCCCTTATGTCTATATTGAACACAAGGCATAGACCGTGTCATCCTTGTCCAGTTCAATATTGGGCCCATAGACATTTATCCTGTTATGCAGGATGGGCAAATTCCATCTAGGTCACTCATGTCCATCAGCATGCTTCGTGGAGTACCCATCAACTGTCTTTATGGTTATCCAGTTACGGACAACGTTGGATCAGCAATAAAGCACTCGACTCTACATCTAGGATCCATAGTGGTTTCAGGTCGAAGAGTGGAATACACTATTATCACCATGAGAATAACTTATGACACTTTGCATAACTTTCTATATAGTATTCTCATAGCGGGTCAATCCGGTATAAATATTACTCCTAATATTCATACCTATGTTTAAGACTTGATAACTCTTTATCCATGATCCATGAGATGTGATCATCAGTCTACAAACATAATAGTCTTAATGCTTTAATGTTATCCCACTTCACACTAAAGCTCGACTACGGATACTTTAAGAATAGTGTCCTTATGTTTAATGTGTTCTCATGATTAAGTCACACTTAATACATTAAACGGACTATCTATTCCAGGGATTTATTAATCAACCATAATAAAGAAAATGCCTTTTATTATTAATAAATAATTCGATACAAGTACCAAAAAGTATTGGCCTCTAGGGCTTACACCAACATTTAATACGCCATATTTAACTTTGTATTACGACAACTCTAGAACTTCTTATGTTAATTTTATTGTTTTGAATATGTTTTTAAAGTTAAGTCTAAATTTGGTTTTATTTTATTTCTTTTGTTTATTTTTTAAATAAACTTCATTTTGATGCTTGCTTGTTGTGTAGATCATAACATGGAATACGAGTATCATACTAACGAATGAAAGTATGTGTTTGAAATCTAAGAGAAAAAGCTACAAGTTTTATGTTGATGTCAGAGACTAATTCATACTAGACTTTTGGAAGATAAAAGTATTTTATATTTTATGTTAAGCCCTTTTATGTTTTTGGACCCGATGCTCTTAAAGCTCAAACCGTTGTTCTACTTATTCTCACTTAAGGAATCAGAATAGGGGAGACTCAAACAAAGAATTTAGAACACGATTTTGTTTGAAGTTTTTCTCACATGATCGGTTAAACTTCCCTTTTAATTTGTTGTTCATCAATTCGTCAAAAGTTGATGTTTTTATGCTATATATTTAATTTCATTATTGTAATTCCTTCCTATTAATTTTTTTTATTCTAATGCTTAATTCGAGTGCCGAGAGAATTGATGGATTTGGTTTGATAGAATTTGGTTTCTTATGGCATAATTGATAGATTATAATTTTACTATGCTTGGTTGTTTAACTATAATTCACCATCAACGGTGATGCTTTATCTGGTAAAATTAAATCAAATTCGCATAGGGTAGAATGGCGTTTGCTCAATGTACTTTATAGTCAAACAAAAATAGAATAGAAATTAGAGATTAAACTAAATAACTGATAGTTCGGAGTTGTTGTTTCAATAGACCGATTGATTTTTACTCATACGCATTTTTATCGAATTTCACTAAAACAAAAAAAAAACATTTGTAACTTTATTGATTATAAAATTTAGATGATTTAATTAGAAGTCATTGCGATACGACTCGAGTATTGCTTTCCTAAACTACATTTTTTATTAACTCATTTTTTACTCGTGCGTGACAACATATCAAATTGGTGTCGTTGTCGAGGACCCTCTAATAATATTAGCTAGTTTTAGAATCCTAGTTCAGAGTCTTGCTAGCATTTTATTTTTGTTTTTTTTCTTTTGTTGATTTTCAGGGTTGTAGTATAGTGGTAAGTATTACAGCCTAACAAGTGACTCTATAAGCTACTCTTTCTAATTGCTCTGAATTTTTTCCCATAAAATAATGAGAAAAAAATTAACAAACAATACTTCGGGATTTTGACCCTCAAAATTGCAAATTCCTTTGTTTAAATCATTTTTCTATTTTTTTTCTTCATATTTTTGAAAAAATCTTGAAAAAAAATTGTGTCGTCGTTATTTTATTTTTAGAACCGTTTTGTGTGATTTTTAAAAAAATTTGATTTTATTTAATTGTTTTTCATTTTCCACTTTAATTTTAGTGAATAGGGACATTATTATAATTATCAATATTGTTGTGTTTGTTTGTTGCATGACGAGATCCCAATTTGATCGAAGTTCAACGAACTCTACGAGAACTTATTGCATTTGATTTGCTTTTTGCCGATTTCCCTTCTTTTTCTGATTTTGATGACACTTATACTTGTGATATTTATACTGATACTCACTTACGTTCAATTTACTGAAATTGAAGTTGCTTTACAGGTTGATATATCTTCTGATATTTCTTGAAATTCTGGTATGCAGATCATAGATGTCGTACATGATGTCACGACACCAGGGTTAGCATATTGTCACACCACAAACAATATCAGGATTTAAATAAGAGCATGTAATTAAATAACATAAGTAGTTGTTAACCTAGTTCAGTGCAACATCACCTACATCTAGGGGTTACCAAGCCAGGAAGGAAATCCATTATCACAGAATTAGTTTAAAGTTCTAAACAACCTCAAGTTTTACAAACTTTTTACCTAATCTCTACCTCTCGATGTTTCTATCTAAGACACTCCTAGATATGAGACTCTTCTCACTTCCTTTTAATTACACACAGTGACAATGACTTTAATCAAATCATAGAATACATTTTTCCAAAATATATAATTCACTCTTGCTTAAAAGCTTATGAGTGATTAACAATTACAACTCAATAAAACAAGTCTAATTCAAGTATCGAGGATATACTCGAATGGATGACAAGCAAAGACAACTAACCCCTAACACAAACAATATTCAGCATTGCTTCGATGCCTTCTTAGGTTTAGAAACAATCTATATATAGCATTTGAAAGACATGGGCTTCGGACTTGATTCACAACAGATCCAAGGACTCTGCACAATCTTCTAGATATTTGATTTTAATCAGATCAGATGTTTCCTAAAATGTTTTGACATCTTTACTTCGAAAACAAGTCAAGGCAAAATAGTCTTTTGCTTTTTAGAAAATGCGTTACTTAACTCACATATCTCTTGAACTAAATCTTCAGCGTATCTTAAGAATCTCATAAAAGGAAACAAATCTCACAAGACACTAAGACAGATCACACTCCAATGTTGAACCAACATGTGATGACATCTTGTTCAACATGTGACTAGAATACTTGTTTTTCTAAAATGCAGTCAATCACTACATACCAGACCTAACATTTCTTATGAGATTTCTACTGACAAAGTTGATGTTGTAGATATAAATGTAGTTCTTGCTACCAAAAATTTCTCATCCATCGAGAAACCATTTGTTTTAGAGCTTAAGCCACTCCTTACATTTTTAGAATTTAATGAAAAATTTCACATAGTAATTTCATCTAAACTTGAATCTGAACCGGAACAAAAGTGTTACAAGTATTAAGGAAAATACAATAAGGCAATTGGATGGACACTAGCTGACGTTCTTATAATTAGCCCGTCAATGTGTATGTATTAGATACTACTTAAGGATGGGGCAAAATCAGTTAGACAGACCCAAAGATGCTCTTCGGGCATCCGGAGATGCATATTCAGACGCATCCAAAATCACATCAGAGTATGCTATTATGCCATCCACCCCATTTTGAACAAAATATGGTCCAAAGATGCATCTCTGTAAAGTTTCAGGGTGTTTTCGGAGATGCATCTCCGAAATGTCTCATGAATGATTTTAGAGCAACATCGTTGTCCCAACATTGTACTTTTTTTTAGACCAAGTTATATTAAAGTAAAATCAAGTTATATTAATGTGAAATGAAAGTAAAAAAAACATACATTAATCAAAATCTAAAAATTCAAGACCATACATAACATTTGTCCGCAAATACAAAAAAAATAATACATCCAAACGTAAATGATTGGATATGTCTAACCCCTACCTTCCCATCCACTTGTACTTCACGACATTCTGTAACTCGATAATAATGCTCTCTATGAGGGTCAACTAGGGACTACCATCCTTAAAATGTCTAACCATTATATCTGCTCTACCCATATCCATAACACGTCGACAGACCGCTGATACGTCCTCAGTGTGGTCGTCTCTAGCTTCAAGTACCTCGTGATTAGTTGTCCTAGGTGGTTTTCCAGAAGTGTATGGTGTCATGATAGGGTGTGACACCCTATAGAACCGTACCATATAGTCAGCATAGGCCCAATATACATGATCTAGTACCTGTGATACTTCTCTGATACCAGATGATTCTCAAAATTGTTACGTATCACATTAAAATCTCTGCGGTGGATAGTGGGAGGAGCAAACTCATAAGGGGGTCTCAGAATAATATGCAAATAGCCAAAATGTTGCATCACTCGCTTGGGAAGATAAGGATACATAAGAGATGAACCACATGTCAACCATTTGTAGCATAAGGAAATGACGTCAAGCTAACGCGTCTCATAGTGACCCTCGTATGGGAAAAAGGAACGTCTTCTGGTACATGACGATCAAGATACACTCTAAATGGCTTGGTCACATTATTCCCCCTGTACGGAAGAAATGCGACAACATATGACTAATCCTCAATATAGGTAGGCACAACTTCCCACGCGGTGATTTTATGGAAGTGGGAAATGATTAATCCCTAAAATTGGTTAAGATACAATATTAATAACAAGTGTAACAAATGAATTATGAAAATATTAGTAACAATAAATTACTGTAAGCAGCGTGCAACTCCTTGTCACCTGTTTTGTCTTCCATAGACAACCTGCGCTCAACTTCGAGTACAAGTATACCAAACATGAGGCTTCCTAGTTGTACTCGTGAATTGCAGTCAAATCGATGAAGTACTGAAGGTAGACCATATTGATGTAGGTTTCACTTTTGTCCAAAAGCATGGACGTGCCAACCAAGAACAAAAGGTAACACCTCAATGTGCAAGTTTGATGGCAGTTAACTTACAGATCATCACTTTTGATATCCTCAACCCAATATAGGTGGTGTTTATAAAGCTTTTCCAAAAAACTAAATCTTGTATGAGCACTTCTTGTGTCAGCTACCTCCTTTGAGGCCTTAGTTAGGTTAGCCCCCAAATGGGGAACCATCATCTCGACAGCTTCCTCTCGATCGATACTTATGTAGCCTAATAATTTTCCCTTATTGGAATATGTAAGAGGTATGAGATATCATCCAAGGTGATGGTCATCTCACCTATTGGAAGGTGGAAAGATGGTGTCTTTGAATGCCACCTCTCTGCAAAATCCACCTATATGCCATGTTTTATGGTCATGTATGCAACAATACATAAACCGGCAAGACCAGAATAATGGATAACATCCTAAAACTAATCAGCATTGGGCTGGCCCAACTCTAATATCTTCATGTTATGGTTTACCAATTTCAAACATGTACACTCTTGTAAAAATAAAATATCACCATAAATATTGATATGATTAGTTGAAAACATATGTAAAAGAAAATAAATATACATTTCCTTCTCATACCAGCCTAACAACATGGTCTTCATAAAGATAAAGTAAGGAGGTTTCCAATGGACCTCCTGGATAACTCTCTAAAGAAGAATCGAAAACGACTTCCTCCTAGGCTTCAGGGGATTCAGGTACTTCAGGTTTTGCATCAACGTCTAGAGACTCATTTCCCCGTGAAGTAGATGCCTGAGGGAGGTGGCTATGAGAAGTAGAAGCAAATGGTTGGGAGCCTCTATGTTATGAACCATCAAACGAGTTATCATCGACTTGTGGCCTCGTGGTCCTGGATACGACCATCTCACGTCGTACTAATGTAGTTTGGGACACACGACCAAGATTAATTCTGTCAGGGTTGTTTTCAGCCATTGCACATGCATTATAAACATACACATAAAACAACATGTCCGGAAAAATCCACAAATTTCACAAAAAATCAACCAAATTTTAGCCTAAGTCAAATCCAAAGGTGCATCTCCGAAAATAGCAATGAGAAAATTCGGAGATGCATCTCCTGACAAAGTTGTGATTCATAACCATGATAGAAATGTTATTGCTTCCCTAACCCTCCAAAAATATGTCAATGCATGTTCTTGTAGGCTACCAATTTCGTTCACACTACTATCTAATACACTTTAATCAACTAATATATCTTAAACAACTAAATATAAATCAAAACATAAAAAAAGATAGAATTTTGAAAAACTTACCAAATCAAATTAATGAGAAGTAGAAACTTAAATGTATGTGATACTGGAAAGGAGAAGAAAGAGCTCCAATGGTAGAAGTTTGCTAGGGAGAGAAGCTTGAATGGACGTGAGAGCTCAAAATCTTGAAAGGATGAGAATACTTTTTATAAAATGAATAAAACGATGTGTCCATAGATGCGTCTCTAAATGCTATGGGCATTCGTGACTTTTCAAGGTGGTGGGGGCACACATAAGGGTGGAAAGAGAAACCTCTAATAAACGGCCTCTAAGGATATCTTTGGATTGATTGAGCATAACATATCATAACTAAATGAAACATAACGAAGAGGAATGGAATGTATATCCCACTTCATCATTTGGTTCTTTTGTTAAAAATGTCTCATTCTATCACATACACTCCAAATTGGATGAAACTAAAAATAGAGAATTGGATGGAATGGATTACACCATGTTCCCTTCCATTGCATTCATTATTTGTAAACCCAAACAATGGAATCTTATTAGTTGCCACTCCATTATATTCCATTTCATCCCATACTAAAGCTACGGGAAAAATACCTGAGTGTGTCGCACGCTTAAGGATACAATAGAGTCTCCACCGAACTTTATTTATTCCCGAAGGGAAGGGAAAATATCGATAAAATCCGTGGGAAGAGAAAATGGGTAAGGAAGTCGGTTATGCAAGGGGAAGGTATTATCACCCCTCACATATGTTGTACTCAACGAGAACCATTTTGATTGTTCTTTGCACAAATGGGTGTTATATCTGAAGGTTACTTGTGAAAGAAATGTTAAATAAATAGGGTGCTCGTTGAGGATTGGGGCCCTCGTGCCTACGTATCCTCATAGTGCAATAAGAAAATCAAAGCTTCATAGTTCATAGAACTAAGGGTGGGAGATGAAAAAAAAGTGATTGAAGTACGGTGAAAGTAATGGTATGAACCAAGGGTTATGTGGTTTGAACCAATAGGGTAAGTATGTCTGAACCAAAGAAAATGTGGATTAACCAATAAATGGTATGGCCAAAGAGAAAGAATGGGGGTTTGCCTAAGCGTGAGGACTACTGAGGCAAATAAAGCAAAAGAAGGGAGTTTGCTTAAGCATGATGACTGATAAGGAAAATAAGAGAGAAAATTTTGTCTAAGCACAAGTTATGACAAGACAAACAATGCATGAAGGAAGAGTTTGCCTAAATACAAGGTCTTATAAGGCAAAAGAGAGAAAAAGGTTTATCTAAGCACAAGGTATGACAAGACAAATAAAAGGATTGTTGGTTCAGAGATAGGTATCTAACCATATGGTAATTAACCCAAAAAGGTATATGGATGTCCAAAGAAGATTGTATTTGGTCCAAATAGAAAAGTGTATTATTGATAAAGAGTTTGGGTATGAATCGTGAAAGGTTTGGATGTTGCCCTAAGGCAGAAGAAAAGTATTTGATTGATTATTTATGAAATTTATGAGGCAATTTTAATCGTTGGTACTTATAGGGAGACAAGCATCTAACCACTGGCTAAGTACGATCGACAATCAGAATACTCGGGAGTTGAGAGGATAGTTGCATCATAACCACTTTTTTTCGCCATAAGAGGACCGAATTAAACTCATTTTATTTGATAAGTATTTTGAATGGAAGTCAAGTATCAGGCCACAAGCTAGGTACGACCGACAATCCAAGTACTTGAAAATGTTATGCATAAGTACGTACACCCCGTAATTTTTCTTCCAGTTTATTGTGAAAATGACTTGATGTTAGATCAAGTGTTTGATGATTTTGAAATGGAAAAGGTGTAAGAATTGAATGAATGAGATGTAAATGGAACGAGGGAGATACTTGATGTTGGATCAAGCACTCGTGTTGCATTTCATTGAATTTGATTTTGAAAAGCACTTGACGTTGTATCAAGTGTGATTTTATTCTTTGAAAAATGTTCTTTTTATTGTTTTGATTTTATCTTGTTTATTAACATTCAAAGGAAAGCAATAAAGAAAAGGAAAGTTCTATGTTATTACATGCTCATGGGATCGAGGGACATTTTACCCACAATGGAGGGATAAATCATAAACCATACAAGAATTAAATCCATACAAGCATACAACCATACAAAGTAACCATCTATAATCAAATTCATGAATTAAGATGTAATCAATAGTAAAGCCAAGGCTTGAATTCTAATGAAGATTAAAAGATGAAACTCTAAGTAATCAATTAAAACCTAATTAACTAGCATGTATATCTATTTTTATTATTCTTCAAAGTATTTTAAAATGGAAAAAACAATTAAAGCCTAAAAACCTAAGCATTATCATGGATTTTCTACTTGTTTATCAAAAAAATATAACATGTGACAAAAAACATTAAAATGAATTAATTAACATATAAAAAATAATGATTAAAAAAACATAAAAGAATTAAAAAAGATAGTAAGAGCTAAGAGGGCGCATGGGCCAGCAGGAGAGAATGCTAGGCAATGGTGATTGGGCTTAGCAAAAAGCCCAATTTCAAGGCAACTTCAGAAAGGGGGTGTATGAGCAAAACACAAGTGTAATGTATCAAATGTTTCGGCCAAGCTTAAGACCTTGGGCCCAAATGGAAGTGGAAGCCTTATGGAGGGAATCAAATTCAAAAACCAAAACACGGTTTTCCCTCGTGAACTTCCTTCCACACATTTCATCGGAGAAACGCCCCGTCGCATCGGAAAATGCTTATGATTGTGGGGCTCCGTTAGTCCAACAGAACTGACCCTCAAAATAATCGTTTCAATGCCCTCTATCCAAATCCTACATCAATTTTCTCCAAAGCTTACCCTAAAACTCATATGGAATCAAAAACACAAAGAATCCTAACTACGAAACCGCAAATTAAATGCACGTACGGAGGAATCAAAGCCTCTCATGTTAGGGCTTTGATTCACCAAGCTATCAGCTACATGATGGTATCAGAATTAGGGCAAAAGGTTGAAGAATGGCCTACCTTTGAGAAAAGAAGTTCTTCGGTGTAATTGGGATCCGAGGAGATGAAACTTTCTCAAGTAAGCTCTGAAACTCTTCTTCTTCCCTTGTACTCTTCCTTCTTATCCTTCTTCTAGACCTTAGTCTGTAGGAAATGATTGCTTTGTTCTTGTTTGTGTATGAGATAAATGTAGAGGGTCGGGATTGTATTGATTCAGAGTGAGGGTGAAATGATATGTGAGTGAATTTTGAGTGTGAGTGAACAACGGTACGTGCCTGAAATTCTGAGGGTGATCTTGCATTTATAGGGGATTGATGATTTAAGAGATCTTAACTCTGTTAATTGACTCAATGAAAAATTGGTTGCAGGTGATAACTGTAACAGTAAATTCATGATCATCAAGCTATTGACAAGCTAGAGATCAAATAACAAGAGTCGCCACTGCGCTTTTATTGTTTCCAAAGGAAAAGGGAAGAAGTACGAACAAAACTCAAAAAGTAAGAAGTTTTCAAATCAAAACTAATAAAATGTCAGAGATTACAAGTAAGGGGGTTGGTTACACAGAGGGAAGGTGTTAGCACCCAAAGTGTCCTAGGTACTCCGAGGGAGCCCTTTTTGTATGCATATGTACTTGGTATAAAGTGAAGTTTACAAACAAATAGAATGGGGGGATGAGAAAAGAATTCTTTGATTATATTTTTGTGTTTGACAAGACCTTCGGTCTTGTGCCTACGTACCAACATATAAATGAAGGATCAAAGCCTCGTAGTTCATAATGCAAATTTCAAAGTGGATGCATTACTTTTAACAAAATTTAAGTTTGAAAGACACAAAGGCCTAAAATGGTTTGAATGAGTTAGTTCTTTTTGGCTTTTTGAAAGTTTAGGTCAAGTATAGTTAAGTTTATTTACAAAGTTTGATTTAAGAAAAGAAGTTTGAAAATGCAATGGCATAAGGCCAAAGTTTCTATCTTTTTGCAAAGTGGTCAAAGTTTAGAACAAAAGTAGTTCACACAAAGAAGATTTTGAAAAATGGAGAAAGATATTTTGAAATTAAAGAAATTGGGAGAAGATGAAGAGACTACCCTATGTACAAAATTTAAAAGTTTAGAGTTGAAAAGATCTGACCAACTGGGTAGCAATCCAATAGACAAGAATGTCAATAGAAACCCGGAAGTCCCTTCGACTTTTAGAATCAAACAACACAATGAACAATTATATTATCTTGAAGAGCAAGGCATCAAATAAAGATAGCCACATCCAAGCTTATCTATTCCATGATCTTCTCCAAAATAGCCCATGTAACAGATGAATTCCACAAGTCACAAGTTCAAAATAACAGCTTCATAATAATCATGTTGCAGATGAACTCAAAAGGATCTTGAGTGATGTATCAAATGAAGTTTCAAATTGCAAGCACTTGGTTTCTCAATAAGTTGGCATTGGCCAAGTCCTTTAGCATAGGAATGTTGCCTAGATTCTAAGTCCATTTGTCCAAGATCAAACCAACAGTCCACACAAAAGTTTTTAGGATTTTTTTGTTGTTGTTATTATGTACATTAATAGTCAAAGACCATACAAACAAACAAAGTATAATACACAAACAAAATATGTCACACAATATGGTCCAAATGGACAAAGTGAAAAGTGCATTAACCTAAACAAATAGGATGATATGAACAATGGAAAATGAATAAAAGCAAAAATTAAATGGCACTAAAGTAAAGGGCTTGAAATTAAAAGTTAGTAGTTAATAGGTTAGAAGTTAGTATTGCTTTACTTTTGCTTTTAATTGAAGTTATTCTTTGGAGAACACTCAACCCACTTATCACAAGCATGGATCCTTGAACCAAGACATCTTTCAAAGGAAGGAAAAAAGGCCAAGTTTCCACACAATACCATGAAAGAGGGGAGACTTACAATCTCACTAACTAGAATGCTTGTGCCTTTTATGTCACAAATTTAGCGCTATGTTAAGCAATCGTAATTGGACTTATGTAGAAGTCACAACTATTTGAGGTCGGGCAATAAAATTTTGGTGTTAATGCATGTTAGATACATAGTATAGTAGACTATGCTCATGAAACATACCACACACAAAAAGAATATGCAAAAGGGGTGGCCTAATCTCATCCATACTCATGTCAATTTTTCAATCAACTACCCTTAGGATTTTGAGATATCATAGGTCAAATGGAATGAATGAATGAAGAAAGGGAATAAGATGAAGTGGGAGGGAAATGGATCAAAATACAAATTGGTCAAAGGAGGACTTTTACCAAATTAATATCATCCATTCATTTTGGGAGATGGAATGTACATTCCATCAATCCCCTAAATCCAATGATATTAATTTGACAAAGTCAAATCAACCTTGACCAAGGCCCAACAACAAGAGTCAAACATAAATAAGTCATCACAATTGGTCAACAAATTTATTTGGCAATTATTCAAATTAAAAATACTAAAATAGTGCATTTAAATTAAATATGGTTTGTCCAATTCCTAAAATCTCATCAAAACACCAAAGAAATAGTCATAAGATTTATCATAGATCAAACAAGGTCAAAGGACCTTGGAGAAGAAATTTCATAATTTTTGGACATTTAAAAATATTTTTAAACAATTAAAAACAAATGCAAAATCAATTAATTCATGAAAAATATTAATAGTGATCCAAAAAATAATTTTAATTCAGAATATGAAACAGGAAAGTATTTGAAAATATTTGGTGAAAGTCCCATATTTTTTGGGTCAATGTTAAATTTAATATGAACTATTGAAAATAAAGCAATTAAAATATCAGAAAAAACGTGGACCACTTGATCTCCCTCATTTATTGAGGTGGCTGATCAAGTGACCACCAACGCATGTTCCATCGTGCACTTAAGTCAGCGCACAATTGTTATTCAATAGGAACGCTCATGATTAGATCATTTTAAAAGGATCATGTGGCTCAAAACCATCCAGCACACCACCGGCAGCCAAGGACCGGTTGTCTTCTCCGACAAACCTCGTCGGACTAGTTCAGTCATAACCATCACCAAAATTAAAAACAAGGACATGATTTCAAAGTAAAAATGGCACTGAGTTCGAACCTAACCTCAATTCACTCTAACTCCAAGTATATTGAGAGATACATGGAGTTGAAATTTGAGGTACATGAACTGAGTTGTTTCGATTTGGCCTCTAAGCAACTCAATTTTCTTGCCTACATTGGTAGAACTTCAGACAACCAAAGAATCAATAGAATTGAGAAAGAATTAGAGAGAATCGAAGAGATCAAAGTTTCTAAAAAATACCTTCAATGGAGTTCTGGATTCAACTGATCTTGCTCTTGCTCGTGCTTGATCTCACTCCAAATGCTTGCAGAAGAAGGATTAAATTCTTAAAAGGTTGTGGATCCCTGGAGTTTTGAATTTCAAAATAGTGGAAATTCAAACTCAAATTCAAGTGAATTTTTCAGGATTATCCTTTGCAATGTGAGGGTTAGAGATTAGGGATCAAAGCTGACGCCAATGTGTGTCAAATGTTGAGCATATGAGGCTCTATTTATAGCTGAAACCATTACTTTTTGCACACTTGAAATCCACTTTCCAAATTTGGTATTGATGATGCATGTGTGCATGGGCATTCATAGGCCCATAAAATCATTTCCCTAAATCCACAAATGAGTGTGAGATAGTCTGAATTCAACTTGGATTGCAAGGAAAGTGTACATGAAGATTTGAAGTCTGATCCTTGCCAAGTGATGACACCATGTTCATGCCATGCGCAGCCTATGCATTCCTTGTCCAAAATGGATGAATTTGAGCTCTTTGGAAAGGTGAGATTGAGAGGAATAACTTTCATGTTCAACACTTTTCCATTTGGAGTTTGTATCATGAAGAAATTTGAGGTGGAAGTTTGGAAAATTTTGACATATCAAAATTTTTCTAAGTGTCAAGCCATATGTCTCAATGTTCCACCTTGCTTAACTTTTTATATGAGCTTCAACTGAGAAAAGTGTCTTTATAAAAGTTGTATCTCTTTCAAATACCTTCAAAATTATCACCAATTTCATGTCATTTGGATTTGAAATGATAGAGTTATGCATTTTTGAAGTTTGGAAAAATCACTTAATCAATGGTATAGGTCAAAAGTGACCTATAATGTAACCTCATATCACATGCTCAAAAAAGTTGAATTAGCTCCCACTCCAAACATCAAAGTTGAATTAGACACGTTTAATTTGATTGTACAACTTGTAAACCCTTCATATCATAAAAATTGAGCAAGTTACGGCCTTGGGAAGTTGACTTTCAAATTAGGGTTTAGACAAAATGACCTATAATGTTTCACATAGAAAATGATTTTCCAAGAAAAACTAGCTCTAGGTATCAACATGAAAGTTGTTTGGAATGTTATTTAGAGTAAGTTGTATCTTGGAATAATTTTCATATGGTGAAAATTGTAGGAGATAGGGTCTAGGGAGACCCAATTTTGATCAGATGAATTCATCTGGCCAACCACCATCAACCAACTTGCTAACTTCCAATTATCTTGAATTTCTTGGTTCATGGTATATAATATATGCATAATATGATGAATTTTGAAGTGTACCTTGAGAAATTTGATCAATTGGTGAGATAGCTTGTTGGAGAAGTTACTCAAGATACCCAGTCAAACTAGGGTTTCCAAGGCAAATCACCCTCAAACTCTTGAAGAAAACTTGACCAATATAACATGTAGAGAACACTGGGACTCATATATGATGCTCATAACCATTATTGGATCAATTATTGGTTGTTCTTTTTGTTCATGAGGGTCTCAAACCCTAGATGTGAACTTGATGAATCAATGGGATCATGCCTTTCCTACAAAAGAGTTAGGCAAATACAAAGACATATTTTGGGTATTTTGGTTAGTGAAATGATAAAATACAAGTATGATACAATCACAAAGTATTTGGTGATCTCTCCCAAAAGAAACCCAATGAAAAAGGGGGAAGGAGGATGCTAAGGTATGATCCCATGCTAATGCCTATGATGAAGTTACACGAGGGATCTTAGGGTCAAATTTGAGGTCTTAAAATAACCCTGTTAGACTTGGAAATTCATGCAAGTTAGTTAGGTGAAATTTCTGTTTGAGTCTGTTAATGAGTTAGTTAGTTGAATTCGAGGGATTCTGTTAAATCTCTATTAAAAAAACAGTTAGGCAATTCAGTTAAAGCAGTTAGATGTAGTTAGTTTTCATTATGTTAAGTTGTTATTGATGGTTAGTTAACAACATACTGGATTTTAGTTATGCTATGATATGACTCAGTTGAGTTGTAACTGTCAAATGTCAGCCTACTATTATGATGTTAATGATAAATTAATATGTGATATTTGTATGATTAATGAAATTAACATGTGGGAGAGAATGAATGTTATTTATGCCTACTGAGTCATGTTAAAAGGAAATTATGTTTAGTTAGTGAAATTATGAATTAGTGAGATATAAACATGTTGGTGAATTCTAAAAAATCAATTATATAGTTGATATTAGTTCATTCTTGAAATCTATTAACTCTCTACCGTGCTTGATTTGATTAAGACTTGGTATGTTAGTTTACTATTGAAATTGGTTTGAACTGTTCTAATGTTAGAGATGGAATTGTGTAGCTGCAAATGGACTTGGCTATGTGTTCAATGAGTCTTTAAAATTCAGTTAAGCTACTGTTAGAATGATTTAGCCTTAAGTTGCAGTCATGATGAAATGATGTTAGAATGTTGGACGCTATGTAAATTGAATTGAAATGTATTGAACTCACTTTGTTAGTTGTAGAGATTGGACTATTAGGGCTGTTATGTCATGCATTAAATTGAAATGTCAACATGATTGTGGAATGTGTATGGAGCTTGTTGGATTGTTAGGGTATGTTAATTGCTATGTGAATGTTATTATGAAGTGTTTGATTTCCTATTGTGCTTGAATTGTGATGTTATTGAAATGTGAACTGCTTGAATTTGGATTGTTATTAAACATGCAAGTTATTAGTGAAACTAGTGGGTTAGGATTGTTAGTACACATCCAGGCTCTGTACAAGTCATGTAATTGTGGACGACTATAGTGTATGTGAATTTGAAGTATATAATTGTTATTTGACATATTAAAGGTTTTGGTTGATGTAAGGTTGAACTTATTCTTTGGAGTTTGGTTATGACTTCAAGATACTTGGGATGAGGGTATCATGAAGGTCCAAGATGATTTCTTAGAGGAAAAGGCTTGGCTTGCTTGAAAATGAAGTAGATTTGGATGTGAAGTCAAAGGTAAGATGGAAGAGTGAAGAAACTAAGTGAAAATTAGGATTAGGTTTAGAGACTAGGTTAGTTAACTTTAGTCAAGTTAACTTAGGTCAATTGGTTGACCAAAAAGTCAACAGTTTACCAAAGTCAATTGTAGGTCAAAGTCTTTTTTTTTGGAATTTTGTATGGATCTTTGTAATATTGGTCGTGTGTAAATGGAATGGACACTCTTTGATGAAAATAGTCCTTTAATTTAATGACATGTGTCTTATCTTCAAATAGAATCTTTTCCCTCCAAAATTTGTTTGAATTCCTCTTGAATCATGACCTTTGAATGAACTATGTACCTTGAATGAAAACTTGAATAATGAAGCCTTGGACCAAATGAACCATCAAACAAATAATCATTTAATAAACCATGGTCAATAGATGATCAACCCTAAAGTTGATTCTTGCTTGACCAAAACCAAACTTGATGAGTGGTTTCAAATAACAATAGCATGATGCATCCATAGTGATCAAGGACCACATTCCTTGAATTAGGGTTTCATAATCAATCACAGGATCAAGGTGCAAACCACATAAACAAATATCTTAAACCAGGAAATAAGGCTCTACTATCAAATACAAACCAAATGGTCCATAATTGTCATGAATCAAAAATCAGGGTTTCATGCCTTGATTCATAGGATATGCTTTCCAAATTGAGTGCACCACCAAAGTCCCTAGGGCTTGATTCTTGTGCAAACCCTAGCTTCTTGTTAGCTACAAATAACCTAACTTAAATCTATGATGCTTGTCGATACAATGGATGATATAAATGTATTTGGCATGAATGAGTGCAAATGAATCTCAAAAAGTTAGACAAAAGGTGAAAAAGGGGAGGGAAAATTTTGTGGTATGACACATACCACCGATTCAACGATACTCTAAGGCTATGTTTGGATTGATAGAATGAAATGAAATGAAGTGGTATTTAATTAGATTCAATTGTTTGAATTTATAAGTAATGAATGGAGCATAATAGAACATGATGGAATCTATTCAATCATATTCCATTAAATCTTTCAATTTTTATTCTCAATTTATGGTGTATGCAAAGGAATGAACTAATTTAGTTTATTTTGCTCCACTCCATTCATCATGTTCCAGTATGTTCCGGTTCATTCTAATTCTTCAATTCAAACATAGCCTAAAACAATATTGTATCCCTGCATCCAAATCTCTTTAATTACGAAGAGCTACTTTCCTGTAAGGTGAGGGTCTACATTAAACAAAACTAGTAAAAGACATATGCATCAACACTGATAAGTTCATTCATATATTAGATCATTCGATAAGGGTTGGTTGTTGCTGAAAAAGAATTGTTGTTATAAAATTAATAATAACTGCAAATATTTAAAAATAAAGATGTAGCAAATCACCAACATAACTAAAAATATTTACAAATATGACTAATAACTATAAATATTTACAAATATTTTGTTGATTAAAATAAAAAAGGTATTATGGTGATAGTGTCTCGTAATGTATTTACAATAGTTTGTAGATTGTTGTATTCAGTGCAATCCAACAAATTCTCCAGGTCGTTGAATGCTTGGAAAGACTATCCGCAAAAACAATTTCTACTTGAAACTGTTTTCAAGTAGTTTACTTGTTATAATTTCATACAAATTTAATATGAAAAAGTAAAACAAAAATTCATTAATTTAAACATAATGTAATAACGTTTTTGTAGCTAACTTAAATATACTTTAGGACTGTATTTAATACTATTCATTAGAATATATTTTAGAACTTTATTACAACTTTGTTTAAAATGGCATTTATGCCTTATCCATCGGAAACAATTCTATCGAATATTTGTTGGCTAGAAGTTGCTACTGTAATATCGAAAATGAGAATTCGTGTTGTGGATGGTGTAGTGAAGTTTGACGTCATATTCTATTTAGAGAGCTTAGTCTTTTTATATTTTAGTATGCAAAATTTGTGCAATCGTGCCCTTTTAGTTGGAGGAATTTTTCAGCTAAAAGGATATGGAGCGACATATATGACTTTTGAATGAGAATATCATGGTTATTTCATAATTTTCAAAATATCATTACATGTTTTATTATGACATAGGACTGTTGAACAAGATAATAGGAAAATAAGTTGAAATCATTTCACAGAATATTATGTAATTGGTACTGAAATTGTTTTATATGAAGCTACATAGATGGATTTTTTTGCTACGATGTACTTGTTTAAAATGGAGCGGCATATATGACTGTTGAATGAGAATGTCATGGTTATTTCATAGGTTTCAAAATCTCATTATATGTGTTATTATGACATAGGATAACAATAATTTAATTAATACGACAAAGTTAATATAAGTTTAGTTTAAGCCTGCCAGAGGTAGAGTATTTTAGTGCAGATTTAAGAAAAGAAAAAATTGATATAATTGAATATGATGGTAGTTAGAGTACGAAGACAAACCTTTTTCATAATATGTCGTAAATAATAAGCTGACATACCAACCAAGGGGATACATTCCTTGTCTTAGAATACGAAATTGTCAATCTTGTTATCATGTTCAACCTCAATTTCTATTTTGAACCTAATATAAAAGAAATGTATATTGTTATAGATATAAAACATCTAGGTGAATGTATAACATCACAGAAATATAAATAGAAATGTTTACTTGGTGATTGGGGGTGACTTGTTATCTGCACAATCGCATTGAAAGGGCTCACCGGGTGATTTGTTGGTCTTGTTACAAGTTGGACAAACTTCATAATACCAGTCAAAACAATTAGCCTTGAACCTTTAGGTCATACCAATAGTATTGCAAAAAGCATCCTATTAGAAACAATAACAATGTCATAATGAATATGTATTATGATAAAAAAAAAACAACATTATAATATTCAATGTTTAGTGAGACTATTAACATACATCCTTAAGAGAAATGATATGACCGATAGTTTTGACATCTTTAATAAAGGAGAATGATCTTTCTTCAAAAGCTACTTATGATCCAGAATTGACAAACAATGTTTGCGAAGAAATCAGATATGGCTTGCCATATTCAAAGCTGGAAGTTTAAAGAAATACAAAACTATAACACATCCAAAGATATATATATATATATATATATATATATATATATATATATATATATATATATATATATATATAGTCACTTTTAGGAAATGTATAATAATTATCCAGGTAATGTAATATAGGATATGTATAGTAGAAATATACTTCGATTTGAATGCAGTGACTTGGGGATGGTCATAATTGATAAGCAATTTTGATCCATTCCATGCATTTGAAACGTTGAGCTTCCAAGTGGCTGCAAGCATGTAAAGTCCCATTAAAAAGAATGCAGTACACAGTAAGACATGGAAAATGTGAAATGTTTATTAAGGGGAGTTACATGAACTTTTGCAACACCAAGAATGGGTGAGTATAACAACTGAGGGGCATTGTCTTTTGTGTATGCCATAAGTTGGTTTGCCTACGACTCCTAAAGTGTGACGTCTAGTTCAGCTCCACTGAATCACAATAAAACCAACAAAACTTAGGTATGTAGATTATGTAGGTGTGTAAATATGGTGTAACATATCATTCATCGGAAAGTATAACGTTGATGCAAGCCTTTTTACCACACCCGCCTGTTTGAGACCTTACAACTTGATGAAGAACACCATTGACATCTGGTTATGAAAATATTCACATCTTAGAAGTTGTTGGAAAGAAATACGCGCATCTTAAGAGAATTTTTGTAAGAAAGTACCGTATAAGCGATTAACTTCAAAGTCTTCATTCAAAAAAATTACAAACGACTTGAAATTGAATTTGTGAAGTGGAATGGTTGGCATGTCAATGGCTGTGACTGCAGTTGTCCCATTAAAAAATAGTTTGAACTTGTTGTCACATATTTTCAACAGCAGGTCATAAATTTGCGGCTCTTCGTTATAAACCATGTAGGTGTGATGCTCTTTTAATGTCTGCATCCATAACTCAAGTTCACAGTTCCTGGTCACAACGTGGATTTCGTGTCCCTTGTCATTGAAAAGAATTTACATTAGCATGTTAAACTTGGATTCAATAAATAAATAATAGGAAATAAAAAAAAATACATATGCATCATGTATAATAACTTCAACATGTTGTTGTCCGCTGCACTCCTTCACAATCCATAGATCGGTAACGCGTATAATAATTTTCCATACTTTTTGATCAGGCCTCTGTGCACTAATAACAATCGGTGGCCTGGACATGATTTCCGAATGATGTAAATTCATAAACATGAACTTGTCAAAAGAATGATTAAGAACATTATAAAAATCATGGTAAAACATGGCATAACATAAAACAGTGAAACATCTGCGAAATGTAAAATGGTTTTATTGAGAATATGAATCACATCCACAAATGGACAAAAGATTTAAAAGACCAAATATTTAATAGAAAACTACTATGACAACACAACGAAATATATTTATCTAAGAAAACGACATGAAAATGTAAACAAACAGATAGTTCATCACATATGAGTATGAACATACAGTTAGTTCATCACAAATGAGTTTAGTGACAACTAAATTATGACAAGAATTAAACATGAGAGTAAATTCAGAAAACATAATGAATCATTTGGGAAATGTAAAAAGGGTATATTCAGAAACTGAATCACATCCAAGTTTCAACACATCTGCATCATATATGAAAATAAAAATGTTATAACCTCTTAACAATCCAAAAAAAAATAAAATTAAAGAGTTTCCTTCGTTGTTGAATATGGATGAATGTGACGCGGTTATGGAGGTTTGTTGAAGATGTTTCTGATTCTGAAGACAAACCAAAAAGTAAAATGTAAAAATGGATCAATAGATGGAAGAGGGAAAGATTTACCAGGTAACAAATTGGAGTCAAATTTTTTAAAAATTGAATTTGGAGAAGCGGTAAAATGTCGGGTGGCAAGATGAGAGCATGTGATTAGGCCGTAACCAATATATTAGTCAATTACACGAGTAGCCTTTATTAAGTGTAATTAATTTATGTAATGAAGAGTATATTAGGTAATCAGAGGTGGCAAAATAGATGGATTGGATGGATATGGATTGGATCGTTAATGGAGGGATCAAAACAATCCATTAGTCCATTAACAATCCACTAAAAGTTTTTTAAAAATATTCAATCCAATCCATCCATTAAGAATAAAATCCATCCAATCCATCCATTATCATACTCTTAGTGGATGGATATCCATCCATTCATTTTTTTTTTGAAAAAATCACTTATTTTTTCAAAAAGTTTTTTATTTTTTTGAATAAAACAATATCAGTTATTTAAAAAAAATATATATTTTTGTATTTTCAAAAAAAATAATTTAAAAATAGTTTTTTCTTTATTTTAAAAAAAAAATACTTTTTTTTATATTCGTAAAAAATAAAATTTTCGAAAATAAAATCAAAATTTGGTATTTTTCAAAAAAATTATTTTTAAATTTTTGAAAAAAAATCGATTTTTTATTTTCAAAAAAAAATTGATTTTTTTTCAAAAAAAAAAATTATTTTTTATTTTTCAAAAAAAGAATTTTAATATTTGAAAAAAAGTTATTTTTTTAAAATTAGATAAAAAAATCTATTGGATCATTAAAATGTGTTGGATGGATGAAAACTTTACCTTGTACCCCTACAGTTAGCCCCATACCCCTACATTTAATTTTTTTGACCAAAATACCCTCATATAAATAGGGTATATTTTCCATTTCAATTTTATTTTACCATTTTCGTTGAAGAGATCCGAAGAAGAAAAATATTTGGCTTTTTTGCATTGTAAACCGGAACACTCAGAGTAAGTCTTCCGGTTCATTAAATGTATACCGGAACACTTCCGGTTCATTAAAAAAATTTAAAAAAAATTATAAAAAAAAAAAAGAACCGGAAGACTTCTTGAAAGACTTCCGGAACACATATAATACATACCGGAACACTTCTCCAAAGAGTTCCGGTATGTATAAATTTGTTCACCGGAACTCTTTCAAGAAGTGTTCCGGTTTTGTAAAAAAAAATTAATTGAATCGGAACTCTTTCATGAAGTGTTCCGGTTCATTGATTTATGTGTTCCGGAACTCATTCTTGAAGTCTTCCGGTTTGGGAAAAATACATACTGGAAGTCTTTTTGCAGGAGTTCCGGTGCGAGGGGTGTGAAAGTATAATTTCTGAAATTTTCAACTGAATGGTAAAAATGAAATGGTAAATTGATTAAAATCAATTAAGGGTAGAATGAGAATTTTTAAAATTTTGTAGGGGTATGAGGCTAACTGTAGGGGTACAAGGTAAAATTTTCTGGATGGATTGGATCAATCCATGTTTATAAATGGATGAATTGAATCAATCCATTAACTTAATTTTTATGTAGGGGATGGATTGGATAAATTTTTTGATGGATGGATTAGATGAATTTTCTCTTAATTGTCAGCCCAGGTAATGTCTACTTATCTTGTGTTTAGTTAGATAGTAGTACTTGAGAAGCACGGGTTACAACCCGGCGCATGTTAGAAACTACAAGCTTCAATACGGTAACGGAGAAACTAATGAAAGTGGCGGAAATCTCAAAGAAACACTTCAATTAATTTATCTTCTTTTTCGTTTAACCCAATTTCATTCTCCCAACAAATCTCTTCTCTTCAGCCTCTTCTTCCAATTCCATTCTCTGCACTCCCTTTCGCGTTCTCCCTCATGGAGTCCACTGCTGCCATTCGATCATTTCACCGTCTCTCTCTATCCCTCTCTCTGCATTTCTGTTATAATTTCTTTGGAACTGAATTCGATCTGCATTTTCTATTTCTGTTATAATTTCTTTGGAACTGATTTCGATCTGCGTTTTCTATTTCTTATCTTGATGTGTTGCTTTTGTGATATTTAATTTGGTTTACTTTGTTGTATACGAACAAAAATTAAAATGATTTAGGGTAGATAAACATTTTTTTTTTGTATTTGAAAAATTGCTGCAAATTCGCTTTATGAAATTAGGGTTTAAGAGCTGGATTAGATAGTGAATAGTTATGCTAGAGCAACGAGGATAATTTTAATTAATAGGCCTGTGAGTTTATTTGCGTTATGCCCGGTATCACTTGTTTACCATAACACAACCATAATATTCAAAATGCTTTTTGTAGAGGAAATTGAATTTACTCATTGATTTTCGACTAATCATTGAAGTATGCTCTCCAACCATCTAGGATCATGTGGTTGACGTTTTGGCAGGTTGTATAGAAGATCCTGTGTCAATTGAACTAATATGTTCTACATTATATTATTTTATTTGGTCTTTATTGGAAAAATCCCAAAGTCTCACGTTGGTAAAAGATAGAGCTTGAAAAGAGTTTATATAGAGTGACACCTCTCACCTTACAAATTGGTTTTGTGGGGATGAATTAAGCTAAACAATCCCTCTAGCCTAAGAGATGAGTTAAGTTGGAAAATACCCCTCCAGTTTTGTAGGGATGAGTTAAACCAAACTATAATATTCTTTGACCTGAGTCCATAAAGTTAAATTTAGAGTTGTGGGATTAACCTTAGGCCAAAGGTGATCTTTAGGTAAGGCTCTTCCCTAAGTGGTAATTCCAACCCTTAAACTTGGCAGGAGATATTTATTTAAAGATTATTGTTTCTTAAAATTGATTTAAGGAGTCAATTTTTTTTTTAATATTTCAAGGTTAGTTATTAAGAAAGATCTTCAGCTTAACAATTTAGATAAAAACATGGTCCTTGATAGAATATTATGGTGACAATTTATACATGTAGGCGACCCCATTTAGTGGGATAAGACTTGGTTGTTGTTGTTGTTAAATATTTCAAGGATAGTTCCACAAAGATATCAGACACCAAATATTTTATTTTGTAATGATGTAATTTGGGTGTTTTAAGGGTCTTAGCTTATTTTGCCTTTGTATGAATTTATTTATTTTTACTTGCACTGGCATCATTTGTGGGTATTTATTTCTGTTTCCTAACTTTGATATAAACATATATGCATGTATGTATATTTGATTAAGTGGATATGGATGCATTATCATTGCAATCATATACCTATATCAAAATCCCTCTTGCTAATTGCATAGATGGTTAAAAGTAAATCATTGCTACCAAATCCTTAATCATTACTGCTGGATTTCAGATCCCATAGGCATTATATCCCACGTGCGATCCTCAATTGATAGGGCAGCTGTAGTTTCCTGCCATAAAGTCAGACGGAACTCTAGTAATGGGCTTTTTCAGCATTTGACAAATGGCGAGAAGCGCGTCTACTCTCACAGCAGGGGTAAGAAGACACTGGTTTCATGTGCAAAAACAGTGGAACCTATCAACACAACCAAGTCTGATGGTAGGTTTGATTGATTATAAAATGAATTATGTACTTTGCTTATTTTTCGATGCTATTTTAATGAGATAACTCTCATACGGTTGTTTCCATCATTAAGAATCAAAGACACACTAATCATTTGCAAAAATATTGATCTGTAGGTTTCTATTTTTAAAGGATTGTTTTTTTTTTTTTAATAATTCTTCATGTTATTCTGTTTGGTGTCTGCAAATTAGGAGTTTAGTGTCATCAGACCCCCAATTAGGAAAATATATAAAAGATGAAATAAGGATGAGGCAATGCTACAATGGTCAAAGATATTGATATAGTAATTAGGAGAACATAGTTCTGGACCAGAGTTATTAGAAGTAGATATCATTAAATGTAGTTAGGAAATAAGCATTCTATAATAGAATCTTTGGAAGTAGGATTATTAGGAATAGGACAGAACATGAGATTTAGGAAAGTATGGTATGATATATTCCCTAGTTTTTCTCAATAATATTCCAAGTTCCTATGACATTCTTATTCCTTGACCTGACAATTATTTATGATGTTGCAGCTTCTTCAGACAGCACTCTGCAAAACTCATTAGAGAAAAAGTCATTGCAAACTGCTACTTTTCCTAATGGATTTGAGGTTTATAGCTATGCTTCCCTTTTATTTATATGCACTATCATATTTCTTATTGTTGAAAAATGATACTTTGGTGGGATTAGAATTAGTATGCCCATGAATCAAAAAACTTTATGTTGGCTATTAGATGAAACAAACACAATACTATTTTTTTTGCTAATTGACTATTGAATTTTGCCCTAGACTTCACTGTTGTATTTATCAAAGGTCATGTTCTACTGTGAATCTGAGAAACCCCTAATTATGTCTGCTTTGCTTGTGATCAGGCTTTGGTATTGGAGGTATGTGATGAGACTGAAATCGCTGAACTGAAATTAAAGGTGATATTCTCCTCTCTTTAATATTAGTGCTTTGTAAAATTTGAAGTATAGTAATAATAGAATTGTAACAAGGGTGAAAGAAACTTTAGTGTATTCTTTAAAGCTAGAGGCTATAGAGATGGTATGGTTTTCAGTTTTCATAATTCAACCGCGCGCGCACATGTTAGTTTGCTACTTAGCTCGATATTTCAATAGCCCTGTGATATGCTGTGTGTTGAAGCTTAAGTCAAAGCAGTGAATTTGATTTACTGAAGACACACTATATGCCACGGTTTATAGAAAATGAGGTAATGGTGCTTTTGTTAAAATTGTAGTACATTGCATTACAAGCTAGAGGTTGAGTTACTTTTGTGCCTAACGTCCTGAGTTTATAGTTTTATCTTGTAATTCAAATTTGATTGCCAACAATTGTGTCAGTTTAGTTTTTCATGCTAAACCGTACCTAGTAACTTTATCTAACGGCGCGCACACACACATTAGTTGGCTACTTAGCTCAATATTTCTATAGCCCTGTGATATGCTGTGTGTTGAAACTTAAGTCAGCAGTGAATTTGATTTACTCAAGATACACTATATGCCATGGTTTATAAAAAATGAGGTAATGGTGCTTTTGTTAAAATTGTAGCACATTGCATTACAAGTTAGAGGTTTAGTTACTTTTGTGCCTAACGTCCTAACTCCTAACTGTGTATATAGTTTTATCTTGTAATTCAAATTTGATTGATAACAATTTTGTCAGTTTAGTTTTTCATGGTAAACCGTACCTAGTAACTTTATCTAGTGGCAAATCTGTAATTTATTTTTGTTCATCGAAAGAAGAACGCATTATATGAATGACACTGTATATGGCCTTATTTAATTTATATTTTGACAGGTCGGTGAGTTTGAGATGCATCTTAAGCGAAGCATTGGAGCAACAAACGCTCCATCGTCCAACATTTCACAAACTATACCACCACCTATTCCAAGTAAACCTATGGACGAAACAGCACCAGCTACTCCACAGTCATTGCCACCAACATCATCTCCAGAAAAAGCCAATCCATTTGCAAATGTTTCACTACAAAAGTCATCAAAGTTGACAGCATTGGAGGCTTCTGGTATCAATACATACGTGTTAATATCAGCTCCTATGGTATGTCACCTATTTATGTATCTAATAATCTATGATTTCATTAGTTGTCTCTGACTTGAATTATGTACAGTTTGCAATCACTTATCTCTCTCTCTCTCTCCCTCTCTTCAGGTTGGTCTATTCCAAAGAGGTAGAATAATTAAAGGGCGGATGCTTCCTCCTAACTGTAAAGAGGTAACTTGATGTGCTAGTCACTGCCTAACCTCTAGTGTTTGTAAGTCATCTGCTTGTTATAATATAGTAGATCACATGATTCAGTGGGTGCCCCCTCCACCTGGCTTCTCATCGTGAACCCTTGGATTTAGGTGCATATGTTCTTGTTGCACACTAAAATTCTCTAGGTCACAAAGTAAATGTCTTCTGTTTAGGGATCAACCTGTAGCATTTGAGCTGTGTCATGTCATACTGCAAACACGACAACCTATGTGCTGGCATGCTTGACTTGTCTGCCCAGTCTCCTAATAGGACCTTGCTAACATGCACATGTTAACTTTTGAAATATATTTAACTAATCAACTGAATAATGGTATGAAAAAAGGAAAAAGTGACAATAACTAAAAAAAGAAAGTCGGAACTTATACCATTTAAATAAATCATTTTAATTACTATATTACTTCTCAATGTTTTTCATTTAAAAATTTGGATTACAGTTTGATATAAACAAAGCAATATTCCCATTATTTTTTTTAAAATATGTGAATAAATATACATTATAATCACAGAAAGGATAGTCAACTTTCTCTTTAGTTGAACTTTAAAATATATATTTTCAGTTTTGTGCCGGATTCAATTTAATCAATGTTTGGATCTGCTTCGGTAACTAAAGCTGTTGATTGTAATCTTAATCTATGAATGTCTACAAACAATTGGCAGATGCTATCACTACATTCTAACAAATAGAAACATATGTAGATGGAAATTATATAATCTTTGCCAGTATAATGTAGGTTGGTCGATATTTCTGTCTGTACTGGGGTTATTATTGACGTATTTTCTATCACTCAATTGTCTGTTTTCAATTTCAACATAGGGTGATGTAATCAGAGAAGGTCAAGTCATAGGGTATTTGAATCAGTTTGGTGCTGCACATCCCGTTAAGGTGATTTAGCCTCGATTTATTTAAATGTGGTTCCTACAGAAAATATCTACTTCTCCTGACTAGTTTTATTTTGAAATTTTGCAGTCAGATGTAGCTGGAGAAGTGTTAAAGCTACTTGTTGATGAAGGAGGTATGATGTTTGTGGCCTATTGCTAAATATGTCTGGGTTTTTTGATATGTGACTCAAGTAAAGTGCTTGTGTGCCTCCAATATTAAAGTATGGCAATAGTGACATAGAAGTTCCTCAAGTAATCTCTATTTTAATGATTGCAAAGTAAAGAACTTATGCAAGCATTAAAATTAAGAAAGTTTTGCCGTAGTAGCAAGTCCAGTACACATCCGGGACCTTCTTTAAGTATGTATTTTACCATGTTAGAGGGCATTTAGCCCTCCAGCATTTACCCAACTGCATTTATGATATTCTAGTACCTTGGCTGCCTAATTGTTCATGTTAGCATACAGTTATCATATTAAAGCAGTGGCATCTAGGATCCATGCCCTCCCATTTCCATGCACCATAATGAATAATTATGTGTCATGCCAAACAAAGGGGATTTCACATCTCACATAAAAGATACTGTCTTTCATTCCATTTCCATGCCAGTGTTGTATACTTTTTATTTATGTGCATTTTCTGAATAATATAAAAGCATGGGATATTCATGATAAATTAATTTAGTTCATCTTATTTAACAATATATTTAGTTCACATGGGTTTTCTAACTATTGTTGACTATTGATTTAAGCGGGCAATTGAAACAAACTTATTTGAGTTTAACTTATGACATTAGCTTAGAATATGGCCTTAAGTTGTCTTTAATTTATTTTCATAAGCTTACTATTTTGTGCTCTATGGTTTTCAGATCCTGTTGGTTATGGAGATCACATGGTTGCCGTCTTGCCATCATTTCATGACATTAAGTGATCCAGCATTTTCCTGCCATTGAAGATTTAATTATGCGGCATTTATATTGGCATATTGGTAAACGTTTTGAATAGATTGAGAAATAATTGTTTGTGCTTAAATATTAGGGGAAGGGTATACCAATTGCTCAAAATTGTATTTTTATTATGCTAATTCCTAGATCACCTTATTACGCGTCTTAGTGAATGTACTCAAACATGAGATTTTGCACACTATGAACCGATCCTAGTACGTTTGATTGCTTGGTTGATTTATTTATTTTTCTGTAAAAGAAAAAGGTGTAGAACTTGTTTTGGGATACTCGGATCATAATCGGTAAACCATGCATTGCTAGAATGTGTATGAAAATGTTGTCTTCTTAGTAGTCTCTGATATCTTCATGACCAGAATACTAACACAATCTGTCAGTCATGTTCAAAAGTGCAGATGGCAGACTTTAAGATTTCTGTGTGTTTTGAAGGCTGAACCAGGAGGAAGTGAAAAAACAGTTATCATATCAAATGAAAGAGATTGTAGAAATGTTGCTATCTTATTAACTAACTCGTGGAATACTTATCCACCTCCGATCTAACAATTAAGTACGAGGTGAGACAAAGCCAAGAAGTTTGAAATATGACTCCTAAGAACTTGGGTCTGTTTGGTAGTGGAAGAGATAAGAAATTTTAATTATAAATCTGTTTGATTCAGAGGAGGATAGGGGCGCCGAGAGAACTCGGAGAAGAGATTGTAAGTACATGTCTCTTTGGATAAAAAAAAATTAGAGATTTTAAAACTGATTTACTTTTTTAAGCTGATAATTATCGGTAGTCTTAGTCTTGTGATATTTATAATATTAGATTCTAACACAAAATTGCTAACAAAATATGAATATTCAATTAAACACGTACTCATCATCGATATGGAGAAAAACTTTCATATTTATTGTTTCCTATATTATATTTAAAAAAATTATATGAATATTTATAATAATATTAATACCTAAGTAAGTGTTTTATTTTGGTAATTTTGTTATGATCCTTCGTGATGCCATTAATATTTGGGATAAAAATATTATATGCGATATATTTTTTAAAAATTAAGTGAAATAAAATAGTATATTTGGAACCGTAATTGAAGAAATCCAAAATAGAATTCTGCAAGAAAAGCAAATAAAAATCGATTTGTCTTGTACCTGTAGTTTGTGAAGAATCTGCAGATAGCATGTTCTTGGCAGCATCAAATTCATAAAGAAACAAGATCAAATTGTACCAAATCATACTTTGCAAGAAAACAATCATAGTCTGCAAGAAAACAATCGGAGCTAAAAGAACAACAACTTCCTCATTATACATATTTTTCAATAATGTAATTCTAAGAATCAGAGTATTAGGAAGAGAACAAATTCAAGAAGTTTCTAAATGAAATCACCATACATGAATTTTAAGCTTATTTTTGTAGATATTGTTTGATGAAATGACTTGAAATGAAAGAAGAGAGGTTTATAATATTGTAACAAATTTGTTTATTCCTAAACATTGTTCTTGCGTGAAGATTTTGAACCATTTCATAATCAAACAGTAATGGAGAAATCCAAAATAGAATTATGCAAAAACAATAATCCAAAATCTATTTGTCAGTAACACTATGAAGGAGAAAATCTAATCGTGATCAGAGAAATCCAAAATAAAATTCTGCAAGAACAACCACACACATAACTAATGATGCAATCGTAATCCAAAATTGAGAATCTGCAATTAACGTTTCTCAGTTTCTCTGATTTTTCTTACTAGTAGCATGATATTGGAGAATTAGGAAAGGGAAAAAAGAGGTTTTGGTATGGAAAGAGTCAAAGAATGTTAGAAGGGGTGTTGCCAAATAGTGGTGTTTTGATGGGTGATTTAGTAGAAGCCGTACACATAAGTTAATATGATGATGTGAATTATTTTTGAAGAAGCCAGTGTTAGGTGTCGAAAAATAGTTTGATGCATTGGATTTAATATATATATATATATATATATATATATATATATATATATATATATATATATATATATATATATATATATATATATATATATATATATATATATATATATATATATATATAATAAAAACTATGTTATAGCTTTAAAACTAGCATAGTCTCCGACAATGACACCATTTTGTTGGGTTAACAGCAAAAATAAATTTTACAATTATCGTATGCACCGAGACCGACGATTTTAAATAGCATTCAACAACTTTTAAGATTTTAAGTAGAGAAAAGGGTTGTGTATTTGTTTTTAAGCGTGAAACTAAATAACATTGAATAAATGATAGAAAGTAAAATGAAGTTTTGGTGGATCGAGATAGTACAAAATCGGGGTGGGTTCACTTGGGACTACAACAGAAGAATAAGAGGTGAGGTCTGAAGATGGAAGTGTTGCTCAGGTGACATAGCATATCATACTTTCAAGGTCGATATCCCGGAGTTACCCGTTGTTATGCTAACCATGAGTAAGCATAGCTAAAATTTCTTTGTTGGGGTTATAGTGTAGTCATTATTGTCATGTACTAAATACGTCATATTATTCTATGTAATTATACTCATGCTATAATATTGATGACTCTTCAATCTTGATATTTGTTTTAGCTTTGCAACCTAAAACCTATTTTCGTGTTGTGACTTAACATCGAAAGGTGTTTGTTATTACTAGATCCAAGAGAATCATTTATTGGATATTAATTCCTAGACACAAGGTTAACTTTGATATTCACACACACTATAGCAGGATAGCTGTGAAGTCTCGCTACATTACAAATATTGGTATATAATGTTTTATGTTTGTTAATCGTTTGAGATATCGATTATTAGGTAATACACTGATCTCACGACATGGAGACTGAAAGTAGATACAAATGAGGCTAATAGGTGGTAATATTATTAGCTGAGTAAATGAACATATTATTGACCCATGAACGTGTATGATAAATACATAATGACAAAAGTTACCCCCAATAAGTTTTCTCACTATTAACACTGAAATCTCCATTTTACTTTCTGTAATTTATTTTATGTTATTTACTATTACGCTTAAAAACCAATACACAACCCTTTTCTCTACTTAAAATGTTAACCTCTATTGAACGGTCTTTAAAACCACTGATCTCTATGGATACAGTAATTGTAAAATTTACTTTTGCACAATAGACGCAAGGACGATGTGCTTAGCGAGACCTTAAATTTTTCCCTATAAATAGCAAGTCCCATCTTAGTGAAAAGAGAGTTTTGATGGATAAATGTAAAACATAACTGGAGTAGGTTCACTTAAGTCTACAATAAGAGAGTAAGAGAAGATGTTTTAAGGCGGAGGCGATGCTCATGTGATAGGGAAGATCGCACTTCCAAGGTCGGCATTCCAGAGTTACCCGTTGTTATGCTAACCATGACTAAGCGTTGCTAAAATATATTTGTTGGGGTTAGATGTAGTCAGTATATTCATGTACTAAATAGATCATGATGTTCTATGTAATTCTATTCATGATGTAATATTGATGACTCTTCAATCTTAATGCTTATTGTAGCTTTGTAAACTAAAACATGTTTTCATGGTATGACTTGATATTGAAAAGTATTTGTCATTAGTAGATCCAAGATAATCAACTATTGAATGTTAATGCCTAGACATAGGGTTAAGTTTGATATCCATGTGTACTGTAGTAGGATCAGTGTTGAATCTCGCTACATTATGTCTATATAAACTTAATGTTATGTGTTAGTTAATAATTTAGGATATTAGTTATTAGATAACGCAACGATCTCATGGCGTGGATACCTAAATAAGATACGAATAAGGGTAACATGTGGTAATATTACTAGCTGAGTAGAGAAGCATATTGACTTATGGATGCGTGTGATGGATACGTAATGACAAAATCTACCCCGACAAACTTTCTCATTGTGAACACTGAAATCTCCATTTTTCTTTTTGTCATTTATTTTATGTTATTTACTTTCATGCTTATCAACCAATACACAACCCTTTTTCTCTACTTAAAATCTTAAAAGTTATTTAATGGTCTTTAAAGTCACCGGTCTCTGTGGATACGTTAATTGTAAAATTTACTTTTGCGCTAACACAACAAGAAACACCAGTGAATCTAGAATTTTTTTAATATGACATCCCTAAAGTACCATTAACAACTTCCTGGCCTTTCACTTTGCCCAAGACTTAATACATCTACCTTAAGAATGTGTTGTGATAATGATGAGGATAATGAACATTAGTCTTGCCTATGTGTTTCATTTTAGTGTAAAATTTAGTCTTGCCTATGAGGATAATGATGAGGATAATGAACATAGTCTTGCCTATGTGTTGTGATAATGATGAGGATAATGAACATTAGTCTTGCCTATATGTTTCATTCTATGAACATTAGTCTTTAAAATTTAGACTCAACAACACGCACAAAATAAATTTGTTGAAGGTTGCTTGCTTTTCCATGATTCGGTAACATTTCAGTTTAATTGTGTTACATTATTTAGTTTCTGTTTTGAGTTTTTTTTGTATTGGGATATCTTTGCATTTGATTTGTGCTGTTTATTTTGGTTTCGGTTGCAACGATTCGTTGTAAGAATCTTGTAACACAGCTGGAATAATAGTAAAAATATATTGTGGTTGTGTGCTGTTGGTTTTTGTTGTGTTAAATCGGATAAAATCTGTGGGTTCGACATAATACATATGTTGTTATTGTGCCGAAATTTAATTCGATATATTGATAACATGTCACTGCGTATCCGTGTTAGTTTCATTTGCGATTCAGTGTTGTGTTCTGAAGGTTTGGTTGAATTACATCGTAATTCACCCACAATAACTTTAGATTACATGATGTTATGTCCTTGCGAGTTAAGATTCATTTTTCTTTGCGTTTCTTTGAGTCGATTTTCGCACGACTTCGATCCATTTTGTGATGATTGCGTTGAGCGTAACAAGTTAATGGATGATTTTCATTGGTTTAGGTGCGACTTTTTAGTTTATTTGTTGTTGTGTTTTGATTCATTTTGTATGCACGTCTGATGGTTTAGCATAGAGATAATCCATACTCTTGCTTCTCACCTATTCACGCTTTCAACTTGCAACTTGTGCTTTCATGATTTTTTATTATTTGTTGCGTTTCGATTTATTTGCGATGAACATCCAGTGCGTTAGCAATTTACTATTTGGTTTGTGTTAAGATACAACGATCTAACGTCGTTACATTTAAATCGAATATGAATTTCTTGTGGTAGCTTTGCAAGTCTTCGCATACCCGACATTGATTCACGTCTTTGTGTCATGATTCTAATTCGTGCACGTTTCATTTCACTTTATTTTTTTGATTCATTCATGATGGATATGTGTTGTAAATATTTGGTATGCTCTCGTATCCTTTTATCGTGTTGAGTGATTTGCATATATTATATTCGATTTGCTTGTGGCGTTTGATTTATGCCTTGTTCTAGAGTTTGCATCTCACACTATAATTTGCAACCCTAGTTATCCCATTCACACCTTTGCTTTACGATTTTCACCTTCCATTCATCCATCAATAATTTTCACCATCGGTTCACAATCATTTCAAAAACCATCAAACCATTTTTAGAATTCGCGACACTAATAAACGCCTGATTCAACGACAAACTCTTTTCTCAAGCAAACACAAAATGACTAACTTAAACAATTTTGGATACCTGCAGTGCTTTTTCAATGATCTGAGCCCCCAATCTCAATCTGTCTGAAACCGAAATTTGGGCCCGCAACCTGTTTGAAACCAGTCCATTTCGTTTTTTTGTTGGAAGTTTCTTAATGCATCCTATATATTACTAGGGCACCACGTGAAAATACAAAATTGTTTCCAGTTTCCGGAGATGCATCTCCGAACGCACCCTAACTAGATAAAATTTTGACTTAACGTTAAAAAACTCTAGAGATGCATCTTCAAAATTATTTCAGAGATGCATATCCATACGTTATTGGAGCATAAATCGCGACAGAACCTTTCTCCTTCCTCATTTCTAAAAAAACACAAATTTTTCTTAAACTCTCTCGAAGGTTCTTTCATCAACCAAGTCCAAAATCAAACAACCAAGTTCAAAGGTTCTTCAATCAACATCAAGTACATCAAATACATCATTCAACACTGAAGTAAACTCTAAATTTGTAAGTTTTTGATGTTTTAAAAAGTTTTTTGATTTTTTGTATAAATGAGTAGAAGTCGATGATTTAACTAGTAAATGAGTAGAAATTGCATGAATGATAGTTTATACATATTGTAGAACATGTTTGATGGTTAAAAATAGCGATCAAACCATTTTTTTTGGGTTTGGTGGTCTACATTATCGCCATTGACGGACCTGAAGAGTTGTAGAAAATTTTAGAGATGCATCTCCGAAATTTCTCAACGATTGGATTCCCAGTACTTGCAAATGCATCTCCGTAAATTATCATTCTATTATTTTTTTTACTTTTCTAGATTGTATGGTTATCTGTTCTAATTGTCTGGTTTACTTACATGCATTATGGTTGATAGAGACGAAAAACTGAGGCATATGAGGATTGCACATCATGCATCAGCGTGGAGGGAGAAGAGTAAGGTTTTAAATGCTTTTGTTCACTCTAGCCATGTAGAGGCATATACTTCTAGGACTTATGCTTCTCCATCTTCTTTTTCCCGTAGAAGACAGGTTTCACCTACCGATGCATCACTACCTCCATCCTCTCGTACGCGACAAGTTTCACCTACTTAGACGCAGAAGGTACCCGAGTCAGCGGTGGTACGTGAGGTACCAGTGTCACCTCAGGTACCAGAGATATCTCATACTGATGAGGCTTCAGAGCCAGTGCCACCTCCGACTGATGAGGCTGCCGAGCCAGTGCCACCTCCAGCTGATGTGATGATGAGCTAGTGTCACCTCAGGCATTTGGAGGAGGCATTGTAGAGTTGTCACTGTTGCCTCTGTACCCAGACCATACTGCCAGACATAATATCTGGGAAGCAAAGGTAAAATTAGTTGGATTCATTCTTTTTAAATTATATTTATTATTATATTACAAATTTCTGACATTGATTTATTTTTCTGCAGGACCATGATTCGCTTAAGTTTATTAACTATGGGCGGGAGATTACTGATTTACCTCAGCCGAATGAGGGGTGGTTTCAGGATGCTTTGTCCCTATCTGGGATGAAAGACTTGTGCATGTTTGATTATGTCATGTCTCACATTTCCTCATCTGCCTGAGCGCGTCATGCTGCTGTTCGGCTACACTCAAACTATTTCCAGACACCCTATTGTCTTTGCTCCTTCTGGTATGACACGTAGAGAGATATGTGCCATGTTTGATGATTATCTTATTCATCTGGTATCGAAGGAGGCACAAAGTATCATAACTGAGAGCGACTGGAGCTACGTCGACAAGTACATCAGGTGGTTCTTCAGGATGTCACATCCGTATATGGTGCAGATTGCTCCAGAAGATCCACCTAGTTCAGCTCATTACGAGATACTAGAGAAGGAGCAAACACAGTTAAATCATGCTCATGATGTCTTGCCTAGATGTCGTCACATAGTGGAGATTGCGCAAACATGCATTGATAGAGGTATCTTCCCTAATGGGTATGAGGTGAGACATGTCCTCGATGTCATTGTAACGGAGTCACGAGAGTCACTGGCGTATCAGAGATAGTGTCATAGGGCAAAGGCTAGTGGTCGAAGAGCACGAGGTGCCTGATGAGCTGTAATCCTGGCATACACAGTAGTATATAGTAGTTGTGCTTTTGATTCATTATGAATTGTATTTTATTTTTACTTCATTCTACTTTATCGTGTATTTTGACTTTATTTATATATATTATTTTTGGACCATCTAGATTTATATTTATTATTTTTTTGCATATCATTTGTATGGTTTAAATCTCATCACATAACAAGGCTCTTAACATTTATAAATCATCACTTTTATCTATGCATCCATAAAACAAACATAATCAGCACTATTCTGATAGGGTACGAAGATGCATCTCCATAAACCCTAAATGGAGATGCATCTCTGGAACATTAATAAATGTGTAAAATGCCTAAGAGTGAGATTCATGGTGTATGGTTTAAACTATTTCAGAAATGTATTTTCGGATCAGTTAACATTATAATTTAAGATAAAGTGCATCCAGAGATTCTGAAATCTGAGAGACATTTTCAATTTTTCATAGGATATTTTTTACTCCATAGGATGAAATAAAAAATTTCCCTTTTTTTTCCGATTCTTGCGGGCTGGACCGAGAATTGGGTTATTGTCCGACCCTAGTCAAAGTTACACATGCATCAAAATCCAACGGCCGTGACAATCAGACATGAGTCACATCTGACTCGGATCATATTTATCTCGTAACAAAATTCCAAAACGATGCAAAATACGACAATGCCCATTTCCCACTTGGCATCTGCATTATCCACCACTACAACTCCAAATATGTGTGGCTTTCTCAAATTTACGTCACAAATTATCAACGTCTTTTATATTTTGTGGCCATGAAAACATAAACATGAGGTGGGTGTACTACTTTTTCTGGGTACAAGGTTGTACTAATTTTTCTTAACAAAAATGTACTACTACTATTTTACAATGAATAATAATAATAGTAATAAATAAATAAAATTAAATCAAGTAATTCTTGTTTGTTTTTGTTTCGCTGAATGAAAAAAAAAAACAGTTGAAGGGAAATGAAGCCCAACACTCAGGCTTCCTTCGCCACTGCTACGCCGCACGTGACTTACTTTCACCGCTCAACTCTCTCACGTGCCAACCCTTCCCAAACTCATCCTCCAACGCTCAACCAAAAAACCGCCAAACGCCGCCGTATCAACCTCTCTCTTGCGGCCCGGAAAACCGAACACTACGACGGGAGCGATAAAGTGAGAGAATCCGAATCCTCGGTTGAGCAAAGAGAATGGTCTCGAGCTCGAAGCAACCGGCGAGGCGTGCTGGTGGCGCCTTTTCTAGCCGTTGGCGCTTCGTTCTTGCTATCCGCGGCGTCGACGAGGGCGGCGGAGGGGGAGAAAGTAACGCCTCCGGTGGAGGTAACGGTTGTGAAACCGGAGGAGGTGAAGAAGATAGAGGAGGAAGTGATAACTTCGAGGATTTATGATGCGACGGCTATTGGTGAACCGTTGGCGATAGGGAAGGAGAAAGGGAAAGTGTGGGAGAAGTTGATGAATGCTAGGGTTGTTTATTTGGGGGAAGCTGAACAGGTTCCGGTTCGAGATGATAAAGAATTGGAGCTTGAGATTGTCAAGAATTTACATAAGCGCTGTCTTGAGATTGATAAGCGTTTATCTTTGGCTATTGAAGCCTTTCCCTCTGATCTTCAGGAACCACTCAATCAGTATATGAATAAAAAGTATGCATTTTTATTTCAATTTTAACCTGTTTTCATATAAGTGTTAGTAAGCTGTTTTCATAAGCTATCTTGTTACCAAAATAAGAATTCAGTTATCAATTTTTGTTACTCTTACTTATAAAAGAATTTGACTGTCATACAGGATAGATGGAGAAACCTTAAAGACTTATACGATGCATTGGCCGCCTGAACGGTGGCAGGAGTATGAACCTATTCTTAGTTACTGTCGTGAAAATGGAATTCGTCTCGTTGCTTGTGGTACTCCACTGGAGGTGTGTTTAAATTTTCATTCAATTGATGTAGATAGTTAAAATATTTACTTTGTCTATGAAATGTTTGGTTGTGGGTTAAGTAGCGGTAATAATTTAATAATATTACTGCATTAGACAGAGTAGACACTCAATTCTGTGCAAGTTGACCGACCAAGTTACCTGATTCCTTGAATTAGAAATTAATTCAATTCATAATACTCGAGGTTTCCAAATCAAACAAAAGGTTTAGTAAGACATTTTTCAAAGGGTAAAGAACATGATTTTGAAAACCTGCCTCAGGTGGTATGGTAATATGATATGAGAAATCAGATGAAATGTTGAACGAATGAAGGATGGCATGTTGGAGCATTAAATTGACCTTGCATTCAATGTTTTACTAAATTTTGGTTTGGTTTTTGATAGAGTTTTATGTTCTCAGTAGATCTTTGTAACTAATTCCACTAAGTAGGATCAGGCTCATTTCTTGTATCTCTATGTCAAGTCATGCAAAGATGATCTTTAAAAATTGACAATTTTCTCATCAACAGGTCTTAAGGACTGTCCAAGCAGAAGGAATTAGTGGATTAACAAAGGCTGAACGTAATTTATATGCACCTCCAGCTGGTTCAGGCTTCATATCAGGCTTTACTTCTATGTCGCGTAGATCATCACTGGACAATACCCCAAATCTGTCATTTCCTTTTGGTCCAAGCTCATATCTATCTGCACAGGCTAGAGTAGTTGACGAGTATACTATGTCCCAGATCATCTTACACAGTATTCTTGATGGAGGGGCTACCGGTATGTTGATAGTTGTGACTGGTGCAAGCCATGTCACATATGGATCTAGAGGAACTGGAGTACCCGCAAGAATTTCAAGAAAAATGCAAAAGAAAAATCAAGTAGTTATATTACTTGACCCAGAAAGACAGTTCATTCGCAGTGAGGGAGAAGTTCCTGTTGCTGATTTTTTGTGGTATTCTGCAGCCAGACCCTGTAGCAGAAATTGCTTTGACCGGGTTGAGATTGCTCGGGTTATGAATGCTGCCGGGCAGCGGCGAGATGCCCTCCCACAGGTTAGCCAGCCAATACATTCACTAATTAGCTTAACTGTTACTTTTCTTGCTCTGCTGACTTCCCCTTCCAAATTTTAGCTCTTTATTTTCTCTCATTGCCCATTTTGGTGATTCAAAATTGAGAGATTTTACATGTTACTATGTATCTTGTTACATATGAGTGCATTTTATGAATTACTTTTCTGTATTCAATATAACTTTGGTGTTTCATTATCATTTATCCCTTTAATTGATATTTCTGTTTGTTGAATCGTTAATTGTCACGGACTATACAGCCCAGCCTGCTGTTGTGAAGAATTGTACCATTTAGTAGTACTTTGTTTTCTCCTATTTTTCTTTTCCTTAAATGTTGAGATGATATTTATTCCACAACAATATATGATATAAAGACTTGGACTTGAAACTTTTGAGATGTTAAATTGAGTTGTGTTAATAAAATATCATATGTTTGTTTATTTTATTTTTCTCTAAAATGGAAGTATCTCAGTTCTATTACCTGGTATACATATACCGATCCCAAGCGGCTAGGGGGTATAGTTGAGCAATTGGTAGTGATAACTACTGACTAACTAGTTTAAATTGGTTGCAACATCTGATGATAAGGTAGTTGGCATATTTCTAGTTCCTTTTTTTGTGTGCATCTATTTATCCTTCAATGTAATCATCCTTTAGACAGGATAGTATCTGCCATTATTAGTCGTGTACATGATTATACTTCCTTTGACCTCAGGATCTTCAAAAGGGAATTGATCTTGGTTTAGTATCACCAGAGGTGTTGCAGAACTTCTTTGATCTAGAGAAGTATCCTCTGCTTTCAGAACTCACCCACCGTTTCCAGGTAAATTTGTATTTTAAAAATAAAACCCTTTACTTTTAATCATGAGATTATTTCATCACTCTCTTCATATGGTTCTTCTTGATACAGGGTTTCAGGGAAAGATTGTTGGCAGATCCCAAATTCTTGTATAGATTAGCCATAGAAGAAGGAATCTCAGTAACAACTACAGTATTAGCACAGTATTTAAAGCGGAAAGAAAATTTCTTTCAAGAGCTTGACTATGTTATTACGGACACCGTCAGAGGATCAGTTGTTGATTTCTTCACAGTGTGGCTTCCTGCACCAACTTTATCATTCATTTCCTATGCTGATGACATGAATGCGCCTGATAACATTAGTTCTCTAATGGGACTTCTTGGCTCCATCCCAGACAATGCATTTCAAAAGAATCCAGTGGGAACAAATTGGGACCTCAATCATCGAATTGCATCAGTTTTATTTGGTGGTTTAAAACTCGCTGGTGTTGGATTTATTTCAAGTATTGGAGCTGTGGCTTCATCAAACTCTCTGTTTGCAGTTCGTAAATTCCTTAATCCAGCAATTATCACTGACCAGCAGATTGCAAGGTCACCAATACTCAAAACAGCAATTGTTTATGCATTATTTCTTGGAATATCTGCAAACCTCCGTTATCAGGTATTTTGAGAAGTTGTATGTTTCACTGAATTTTTCAGTTGTAATAAAAACTTAAAAGATTGGACATGTTTCTGTAGGAAATGACATCTTCATTGTCTAGTTCATGATTTACGTCATTATGTTGCTAGAGTTGCTGTGATTTCTTGAACTTTTCCAGTATATGATTATTGACGCAGGACAAAAGTATGCAATTTGGAGATTTTAGTATGTTGACATTTGAAAGCAGGTCCTGACTACCCGTATCGTTAAGAACTAGTCGTGGTGTGATTTTCTTACTAACCACTCACTCAGGTAGTGCTTGCAGTAGCATAATTTGAAAGAGAAATGTTCATAACACTCTCGTTTCAACATACACTATTATTGGTAAAATTAATGAGAGTCTCGCTAAGTTATGTGAGTTCGACTCCCTATTTGGTTATACTCATTCTCATAAAAACCAGAATGAGTCTAACAATGGTTGAGCTTGAAACTTTTACAATGGGAGAGAAAACAGAAAACTAAACCAGAATTCCAAGAACACCTAAACCAGAGAAAATTTCCCTCCTAACCGACTCTAACAAACTTTTTGAATGTATTACACATTACCCTTCCCTTTCTATCATAGCAGAAAATTCCCTAAAGTTCAAGGAGTATCCCAACTAACTATTATTCCCACAGCTTCTACAACCTTCTAGAAGCTGTGCTTATGTGGATTGAGCTCAATGATTGGGTCATCACACATATGGGACTCAATGTTCTATCACATTCACAAAATGGTGAGACTTACACGAATTCGCCTAATAATAGTGTGTCGGAAAGAAGGTTATAGAAAATGTGTTTCACTTGGTAGTATTTCTACACGTAGAAATATTGTACTGTATTGTAGTCTGTGTTATTATCTCCTTGTAGCTTAGGATCCTTCAGGGAACACTGGATACAGTAAAAAAGTATTGTGAAAAAAATACTGTTTAATTTTCTTCTCCTTTCTACTTTTTTATCTGCACTCTGTCTGCTGTGTAATTATTTAAGGATATTTTCTTTCTGAAAATTGGATGTTATTGCATAGCTCTACTTTTATTTATGTGATAATCTTGTACCGTAAATTTGCATTCGAATTAGGTCTGCAACTGGCCTTCTGTATTAATACTGATGTTACAGTATTTTTGTTACCCAGATAATTGCCGGGGTAGTGGAGCATCGGATTTCTGATCAGTTTTCTTCCCAAATCTTTCTTGTAAATATGCTATCTTTTGTATCACGGACAATCAATTCTTACTGGGGAACACAGGTAAGATATATTTTCTTATTTTATCTTGTATCTGCTTTTGATCATTTTCAAAATGCTCAGTGTTCATCATCTCGTCTTAAGTAAGCCGATCGTGTTTGAAGACTGAACACTAATTCTTAGAAATAAAGTATAATTTTTTCCTTTCCCTTTCCATTAAAGGAATGCCAATTACAACAATGAAGTTGAAGGAAAATGTAATTATCAACTAATGTCCTGTAAATTTGAAAAAAATTAAATCCTCTAAAGAGAGAATTACTTAGAAACCATGGTATAGCATAATTTAGATTGATGTTAATCATTCATCTGCACGTAGTTTCTAAATTTGGATTTTTCAAATTTAATGTTTTGGTCAATTGCTGCAGCAATGGATTGACCTTGCACGCGATACTGGACTGCAAGTTAGAAAGACGGAGTCAGCTGATCCACCTACATCAGATTCTCCAAATCAAGCTGCAATCTTATGCAACGAATCAGATTCTCCAAATCAAACTGCAATCTTATGCAACGAAGCAGATTCTCCAAATCAAGCTGCAGTCTTATGCAACGAAGCAGAAGAAGCCAGCATCGATGAGATTAAAAGTGAATGAGGTGAAATACCCCTTGCGACATTTTTGTTGTAATCTGTATCTTTTTTTTGAAGAGCTAGTAAATAGGCACAAAGGAATAGGTTTTTTTCTCTTCATAACAATACAATTCCTTCCATAGCTTAGTTGTATACTTGTACGTTTTTTTTATTTATATATTTTCACATCCCAATTTCATCAATGTAATATAACGAGTATTTATTTTGGGAAAATACTTTTTTCTTGTCTCTTAATTTTAGCAATGTAGTCCCTTATGTCTCCTATAAAAAAAGTACAACATAATTTACCATTAGACCACTTCATTTTTTATGATTTAATTTATAAATGAGATATATATTTATATTTCTATTTTTCTTAATTACTCTATTCTTTTTTTTATTCCCAAACACTAAATTCATTCTGAGTTGAAATGGAAAGAGTATGGTACGAAATTTTATTGAATTATCATTGAATGAAATACAGTACTGATTCAATTTATATAAACCTGGAAATAGCAATTTCAATACAAAGATATATCAAAGAGCTTCAACCGTTCGATAGAGATAACAATGAGTAAGATTTGGACAGGTACTATAGTACTCATCCTTGTACTCACAATTTAAAAAAATCTCCGTATCCAAGCTCATATTTGATTGAACGTTAAAGTTAACACCGTACTTGTGTCCTATATGTCCTATAGGTATTTATGTTAAATATGCAATGATTTAATATTGATATACTTTTTAAAATTGAAATACCTTTTAAAATTGAAACATATATTTTTATATAATTATATAAATTAAAAAATATAAATATATATTATGCAGTTATGGAGCAAGATGTCTACGCCCGCATCCATATGAAGGTGGATATAATTATATAAATTAAAAAATATAAATATAAATTAAAATATATAAATATATATTATGCAGTTATTGGGCGGGATGGATATCAAGGTGTCCACCCGCATCCCTAAAAAGGTGTAGTAGAACTAACGGAAAAGATTAATATGGTCTTATTTAAAATCATAAGGGATTATATTATTAATTTTAAAATTTAAGTGATAAAAAAGAATTCCGAAATAAAGATAAGGAAAAGAAAAGGTTATTTTGCCATTTATTTTCAATGTAATGCAACCAGCTATTACTGAATCTAAAAAGTTTTGTTTCTGCAACTGAAGAACACTCGGTTTCAAATTGAAACGGAACAAATCGTTGGATGATTTTGTTTTTCAGAGGCAGTTGTATTGGACTTCCTGATATGGAGTTTCTCGTTTGAACATCTTTATATAGGATTATACTATGAAGTAATCAGTTTTCCTATAGATTTGTAGTAGAATTGTAAAGATATTTTTAGATATTTATCTATTTGTAGGGGACTACATATCAAAATCTTAGAGGATAATGGGAGTTGATATTCTTATTGAAATTTCATATAATCTTGCCACATTTGATTTTTTATTTTTTATTATTCTCTTTTTATTAGGTCATGGACTCATGGCTAAATTAGTGAAAATTAAGTAAAAGGAGATTGGCATAAAGTTTCTACATGACATTATTATTATTATGTGAAATTTCACATGAGAGGATCCGTGATTGAGGGAGGGTAACAGGGTTAGTGTTCTGGTCTATTTATTGGTTATGAAGGAAGTAGTTGAGATTTGACTTAAAGTCTTGAATCCAAAGTGTAACCTTCTGTGCTTAATACTAAATATCTTTTTTTAAAAAAATTTAAATTACTGTATATTTTATTTTTAAGTAATAGTTGAGGTTGAAGTTGTAATTGTGTTGTTGAAATTTATTTAAAGTTTCAAATGTTTAAGTTTCGATTATTGAATGTATAAATATGTGAGATTAATTTTATCTTCTGAATTAACTTTTGGAATTAAGATTCAAATATATTTAACATGGTATCAGAGTCGGGTTAAAAACTCAAATATGAATACTTGATCCAGACCCATGCTATACGTGAGGGGGATGTTAAAGTTCTAATTGTGTTGTTGTAGTTCGTTTGAAATTTCAGATTGCCTAAGTTCCTAGGCTGTTGAACATAAAAATATGTGAATGAAATCTCACCCTTTGAGATAGCTTTTTTGAGGATGAGATCTAAGTATATTTAACTCTTGATATAAATAGGAATTGCATATAAAAAATATATTTTAGAAGAATTTTTAGTAGAATGTTATTATAACAAAAAAAATTATATGGTTATTCCAACATATTCTTCGAGTTGAAGCATAGATATTTAAGATGTTTGCAAATTGTTGACTTGGAATTGCAAATGGTAGATATATGAGACCGAGACCTAACTTCTTTTTTATAAATTGACATTCTATCTCAATGTGTTTGACCTATCATATTAAACTGAATTATAAACTACATTGATCATTGTCTTACTTATCTTACTGTCCGAGTATAATTTCAGCAGATGTTCAATCTTTACTTTCAGTTCTTCTAAAACTCTGTTGATCCAAAATCCTTCCCATATACTTGAATACCTTGATGCAGGATCCAAAGTCTTTCCCAAATACCTTGATGCATAACTCTAAATCCATCATGTGCATTTCTTTTTGCTACCACATCTTGTTTCTTGCTTCTCCAAGTTACAAGTTACCGCAAACATACGTACAATATCAAAAGATAGATCTTTGATTTGTTACAGATCCTGGCCAATCAACATCCGTGAATATAGACATTCTTTTCATTAGTCTTCTTAAAAAATAAGTCCTTTTTTGAATTAGTTTTCAGATATCTTAAGATTCTACAAACAAACTCAAGATGTTTCTCAAAAGGAGAGTGCATAAATTGACTTACCACACTACTTGAGAAGGAAATGACCGGTCTATATGAGACAAATAAACTAGTTTATCAACCTGATACGTTCAAGTGTTCACATGAACTGATTTGTATTAGGTTCTATAAGAGTACCTACTAGTCTACAACCACTCATTTCAGTTTCTTTCGGGAGATCTATAATATATTTTTGTTGGGAAATAATGATTCTCTTTTTTGATTGACAACCTCAATATGATTCTCTTTTTTGATTGACAATCTCAATACCAAGAAAGTATCTCTAGAATTCTAAATCCTTAATTTTAAAGTTGACAGCTAGTTTTCAAAAAATTTCCCAATATAACCCACTTTTAGAGGGAGGCGCCAATTGGATTGGCGCCCCCTCTTAAAAATTGCAAGGAGGCGCCAATTGGATTGGCTAGGGCACCTGCCCTAGCCAATCCAATTGGCGCCTATGTGTAATTTTTAAGAGGGGGCGCCAATCCAATTGGCGCCTCCCTTAAAAAAGCCTCAAATGAAAAAACTTCCAACATGAAAGTTGTATATCTTTTCAAGACAATGAATTTGGATATAAATTTGAATCATTTGGATTTTTTATGAGAAAGTTATGGGCAGTTGAAGTTGGACTTCTGAGTTTTTTAACTGTTATCTGACCGATAATGTTTTGTATTATTGCATGTGTTTCTTTTAGGAATATGAATTTTTGTCCAACATAACATTTGAAGTAGACAACTCAAAGTTTCCAATGCAATTGGTCCCACCTCAAAATAATTAAAAATGAGTGAGTTAGGTCTTTGCGAACTTGACCCAAAATTAGGGTTTATGTCAAAACAAGTGTATGTGAATTTTGCCAAAAGGGACCAACTTCAAGCCCTTTAGTTTGAATGATAAAAGCCTCAAATGACAAAACCTTCAACATAAAAGTTGTAGATCTTTTCAAGATAATGAATTTGGACTAAAGTTTTGCATCATTTGCAATTTTTATGAGAAAGGTATGGGCACCTGAACTTGGACTCTTTGACATTTTATCTGTTATCTGACCTATAATGTTTTGTATTATTGCATGTGTTTGTGTTAGAGTATGAATTTTTGTCCAACATAACAAGTGAAGTAGACACCTTAAATTTTCCAATGCACTTGGTCCCACCTCAAAATAATTAAAAATGAGTGAGGTAGGTCCTTGCGAACTTGACCCAAAATTAGGGTTTCTGTCAAAATATGTGTATGTGAATTTTGCCAAAAGGGACCAAATTCAAGCCCTTCAACATAACAATAACAAGTCCTTGAATTAGGGTTTCTGACCTATAAATTTTTGTATTATGATATGTGTTTATTTTAGAATTATGAAAGAAACCTAATGTTTGGAGTTTACACAAAGATAAATTTGACATAATACGAATTGATATTAATAAAATTTGGATTTTACACAAAGAATCCTAATGGTGATGACCGGGATCACCTAACCGACCTCCGGTCCCACATCCCCTAGCTACCCTAACCCTTGGCCCTAACCCACGTTGACGATTCTGCACCGGTGTTTGTTCATTTGATGGTCCAGGAGCGTCATTACCTCTTACAGGAGAAGATCCGTTGAGGTATTCAGCCAACTCAGCATAGTCTTCAGTATTCAATGATGGTGTACCGGCGTAGCTGAGCTCATGACCCATGCCAGAGAAGTTGGGGTGTGGTTGACTCATGGATGGGCGACTGGGATGGTTGAAGGGAGACATGGGTGACAATGATGGGTCTAGGAAAGGTTGGAAAGGTTGTTGGGGTGTTTGGAAGAGATATGGTTGTGGGATGTTTTGGTATTGTGATGTTTGGGGTTCTTGGCTACGGTAGGTGATGGGGCGGTTAGTGTTTTGGGTAAGGCGACTTTGGTAGGGTGATGGTGTGGGTGCGAAGCGATGTTCGGTCGAAGGTTGATGGTCCATTTGTTGGTGGTGGTATGGGGGATGTTCTTGGTTTTGGGGTTGGGTGAATGACATGTTTTGGTTGTATGTTTGTGTGTTTGTGGAACGGAAAGTTTGTCGGATAGGTGGTTGTGAGTAACCGGGCTGAGAATGTTGTTGGGGGTTAGATGTTGATCCTTCTTGTGTGTAACTTGTCTGGCGTGGGTCGTAGAGGTACATATCATCGGCGATGAATTGAAATCCAACTGATCTATACCAAGCCATATAAGTACGACTTGGTTTTACCTCATTTGGCATGACTGCGTCAGTTAAGACATGGTCATGACGGTGCTTCCACTTGCGACACTCTGATCTTGCGAAGGTTTGCCAAGGGTTGTAGTTCCATTGGTCGTTCACTTTACGCATATGCCATTCTCCTAGGCTAGCTGGGGGATCTGGGATATTCTGGACCATACCAAACTGCAGCTTCACACGATCGGTGTTGTGCAGCTCCACTGTTGTGAACCGTATTATCGGTGTGCATGTTGTCCATACGGCTGCGTCTTCAGGGTTGATCTGATGCTCATGATCCATATTAAGGTATGGACGCCAAATGAACTGAAATGTTAAAGACGATAGGATTTAAATGAATGTAGAAAAAGTCAACATAATATGAAGAAATAATGAAATTATTTTGCTTACGTCTGCCGGTCGAAGGTGATCCAACAGGTTGCGATATTGAGTAATACAGTGTCTCGGACATCTGCTGTAATTCATACCGCGTGCTGACCATCTATACCAAAAAGTTAAAATAAATTAGTTATGGGTAATAAACTGTAAGGAAGGAAGTAAAGATATAGCAATTTAAACAACTTACTTTTTTGCATATGGAAAAGTGAAGGGGTTGTTATTGACCGGTGCTAGAGACGGTAGTCTTGACCATCCCCATGCTTGTAGCAAAACAGCACATCCAGAAAATGTAGAAGTATCTTTGTGGGAGTTTTTGCACAAAGAACTATAGAGATAGGCTAGACATGCGGATCCCCAACTATAACTACCTATTCTATCTATATGTCTAAGTAAAGGTAAGTACATAATATGCATGCTAGAACCACTACCTTCGGGAAATAAAAAGGATCCTAGTAACAACATAATGTAACACCTAGTTTTGATGATTCGAGCATCTTCGGTAGAATGCTCATCTAAATAAAAACTATTATAATATGACTTTAGGCGTGAAAATAGTATACCTTGTCCCCTAGCATTATCATCTAACAAATCAGTGTTTAAAAGCTTTCATCTTCACTCACATTAATACTTATCATCTGCAAATTACTTTTCATCTTCACTCACATTCATCTGCACTTGCAAAATAGCTTTCATCTCCAAAATGTCATCTTCATCATTATACAGTATCAACGTTCACTGCAACGGTGAAACTTTTGAGTCTGAGCTTCATGGTTTTTGTTTTAGAAACACTGATACCATTAGAGTCACGATGAAGAGAAATGCAACCTTTTTGCATTTCAAAAAAAGAATACAATCCTTTATAGCATCAGGTATTGTGTCAAAGATGACATATCAGAATCCTATATTTTTTGAGAATGGTCAATGCAAGTTTTTCCCCCTAAAGATACGAGACGATGAAGATGTTGAAAGCATGTTTCTTAGTCATGAACATTCAAGCATGGATTGTATCGAGTTGTACATTACTCTACAACCATGTATACCGTCTCAACAGTCTCAACTAACAGATCAGGATCCAACTGGTGGAGATGTTGCAGATGATGCACAATGGTCAGATGAACTCAACCCAGAAGCAGAAGTAGAGGTCGACGTTGTTGATGAAGAAGAAGAGGAGACTGAGATACAGGTTGATCACATCCTGAATAACGACGATGAAGATGAGGCTCAACCACCACCAATACCTCCTACTCATGCCTATATTCCTCCTCAACATATGACAAATATGGATCTTCACGACGATGAAATGTCCGACAGTGTCTTCTATAATCCGTATCCGAGACCAGTAGGCGAATTAAAGGTGGGAGACATGTTTCGTACCAAAGAGGAATGTGTCTTGGCAATCAAAAAATACCACATGAACAACTTTGCTGACTTTACGGTGAAACGCACTGATTCTAGAAGGTATGTTATCGAATGTCGTAACATGCTTTGTAAGTTTCGTTTGGCTGCATCTTACAAGAAGAAAAATGACTCTTGGGAGATCGCTTCAATAGACCCACCACACAGTTGCGTCGCAACAACCGTTCAACAAGATCACCGTAAACTGAGCACAACTTTGATATGTCGAGACATTCTGCCATTGGTAAATAAAGACCCATCAGTGAAGGTGAGTATAATTATATCCCATATCCGAACAACATATAATTATACTCCATCTTACAAGAAAGCATGGATTGCGAGGACAAAGGCTGTTGAGCAGGTTTTCGGCAACTGGGAGGACTCATTCAAGGAATTACCACGGTTTTTATGGGCACTAAAAACTTATGTCCCAGGAACTGTGGCAATTCTGGAGACAGTGCCAGCAATGATGCCAGACGGAACCTGTGCTACAGGTAATAGAATATTTCACCGTCTCTTTTGGGCATTTGACCCGTGCATCAAAGGTTTCGCTTTCTGCAAACCTCTCCTGCAAATTGATGGCACTTGGTTATACGGAAAATACAAGGGTACGTTGCTCATGGCAGTTGCACAAGACGGTAACAACAATGTATTTCCCATTGCCTTTGCTCTTGTTGAAGGTGAAACGGCTGCTGGATGGGGTTTCTTTCTTCGACATCTCAGAACGCATGTCGCTCCACAAGCCAATCTATGTCTGATTTCTGATAGACATGCTGCCATCGAAAGTGCCTACAACAACCATGACAACGGATGGCATGATCCTCCTTCTACACATGTCTACTGTATCAGACACATTGCACAAAACTTCATGCGTGCTATAAAAGATAAGAATCTTCGCAAGAAGGTGGTGAATGCTGGGTATGCTTTAACTCAACCGTCTTTTCAATATTATCGTGATGAGATTCGACTGTCTAATGAAGACGCGGGGAGATGGATAAATAACATCCCAGTAGAGCAGTGGACAAGAGCATTTGACGGTGGTTGTCGATGGGGCCACATGACAACAAACATTGTGGAATGCATGAACGGGGTTTTCAAAGGAATTCGAAACCTGCCGATAACCGCCTTGGTAAGATCAACCTATTATAGGTTGGCTTCTATGTTCGCAAGCAGAGGTGAAAGATGGAGTGCAGTGTTAATGTCCGGACAAGTATTCAGTGAATGTTGCATGAAGGTCATGAAAGAGGAGAGCATCAAAGCTACGACACACGCTGTAACAGTGTTTGACCGTCATAGACAAAATTTCAGCGTCCAGGAAACAATGGGCAACAGCGAGGGGAGACCAAATTTAGCCTACGCGGTTAAACTACACAGAAGTTGGTGCGATTGTGGAAAATTTCAGGCCTTCCGCATACCTTGCTCCCATGTCATTGCAGCATGCGCTTATACTCGTCAAGACGCTTACACCCATTTATCTGATGTGTACAAGGCCAACACCATCATGAATGTATATAGTCAAAGCTTTTCAGTACTACCAATGGAGGATTACTGGCCTCCATATGAAGGAGATATTGTTTGGCACAATGAAGAGATGTGTAGAAAGAAGAAAGGAAGGCCAAACAGCACACGTATAAGAACAGAGATGGATTCCACAGATAAAATGATAAGATTATGTAGTATCTGTCGTCAACCAGGACACAACAAAAACAACTATCCCAATCAAGGAGCATCATCTAGATCTTAAGCTTATTGTAACATGATATCTAGATCTTAAGCTATTTGTAACATTGTATCTAGATCTTATGCTTTTTGTAACATTGTATTTCTGTAACAATCAATCATTATATATCATTAAGTTCTTGTTACAACGAGTTTCATAACCAACATCAGTATAAAACATCTGAAAACATAAATAATTCTAACTGATTACAACAATCAAATTAATATCGTCTCGACCGAACATCATTTCCCTAGCATCCTTATCAGTCTTCATTCGCACCCAACCAAAGATACTGTCAAGTCTCTCAATACTTCTGATTTTTTCCCCTTCTGGTATTTTCCCGTCTAACCATCGAACCAGCTCCCTCTTCAGTTGATCTAACGTGGTGATGTTCCAAAACAGCATCAGCAATTGAGGTTTGTCTCTCGCATAAATCACCTTACCGTATCGGCGACGAACACCAAACATGATAGCCAAATGATTATATGAATTGTGGAACAATAGGTCACACTACGCATCTATTTATAAGACAAAAAAGGCATTTTATGAGGGACTCGACAATTGAGTTGGCGCCTCCTTTTAAAACATACACATAGGCGCCAATTGGATTGGCTAGGGCACCTACCCTAGGCTAGGGCACCTGCCCTAGCCAATCCAATTGGTGCCTCCATTCAAGTTTTAACAACAGTCGCCATATGAACAACTTTCATGTTCATCAAAAATCCATTTGAAACTTGGAAGCTCATCATTAATTTCAAAACATTATAGCTCATTTTGACAGAAACCCTAATTTTGGGTCAAGTTCGCAGGGACCTAACTCACTCATTTTTAATTATTTTGAGGTGGTACCAAGTGCATTGGAAAATTTAAGATGTCTAATTCAAATGTTATGTTTGACAAAATTACATATTCCTAAAAGAAACACATGCAATAAAACAAAACATTATAGGTCAGATAGTAGTTGAAAAACTCAGAAGTCCAACTTCAACTGCCCATAACTTTCTCAAAAAAAATCCAAATGTTGCAAAATTTATATCCAAATTCATTGTATTGAAAAGATCTACAACTTTCATGTTGGAGGTGTTTTCATTTGAGGCTTTTTTAAGGGAGGCGCCAATTGGATTGGCGCCCCCTCTTAAAAATTACACATAGGCGCCAATTGGATTGGCTAGGGCAGGTGCCCTTGCCAATCCAATTGGCGCCTCCTTGCAATTCTTAAGAGGGGGCGCCAATCCAATTGGCGCCTCCCTCTAAAAGTGGGGTATATTGGGAAATTTTTTGAAAACTGGGTTATTTTGGGAATTTCTTCGAAAATGTGGGTTAATTAGGTAAAAAATCCTAACATGGTATCAGAGTCGGGTTAAAAACTCAAATATGAATACTTGATCCAGACCCATGCTATACGTGAGGGGGATGTTAAAATTCTAATTGTGTTGTTGTAGTTCGTTTGAAATTTCAGATTGCCTAAGTTCCTAGGCTGTTGAACATAAAAATATGTGAATGAAATCTCACCCTTTGAGATAGCTTTTTTGAGGATGAGATCTAAGTATATTTAACTCTTGATATAAATAGGAATTGCATATAAAAAATATATTTTAGAAGAATTTTAGTAGAATGTTATTATAACAAAAAAAATTATATGGTTATTCCAACATATTCTTCGAGTTGAAGCATAAATATTTAAGATGTTTGCAAATTGTTGACTTGGAATTGCAAATGGTAGATATATGAGACCGAGACCTAACTTCTTTTTTATAAATTGACATTCTATCTCAATGTGTTTGACCTATCATATTAAACTGAATTATAAACTACATTGATCATTGTCTTACTTATCTTACTGTCCGAGTATAATTTCAGCAGATGTTCAATCTTTACTTTCAGTTCTTCTAAAACTCCGTTGATCCAAAATCCTTCCCATATACTTGAATACCTTGATGCAGGATCCAAAGTCTTTCCCAAATACCTTGATGCATAACTCTAAATCCATCATGTGCATTTCTTTTTGCTACCACATCTTGTTTCTTGCTTCTCCAAGTTACAAGTTACCGCAAACATACGTACAATATCAAAAGATAGATCTTTGATTTGTTACAGATCCTGGCCAATCAACATCCGTGAATATAGACATTCTTTTCATTAGTCTTCTTAAAAAATAAGTCCTTTTTTGAATTAGTTTTCAGATATCTTAAGATTCTACAAACAAACTCAAGATGTTTCTCAAAAGGAGAGTGCATAAATTGACTTACCACACTAATTGAGAAGGAAATGACCGGTCTATATGAGACAAATAAACTAGTTTATCAACCTGATACGTTCAAGTGTTCACATGAACTGATTTGTATTAGGTTCTATAAGAGTACCTACTAGTCTACAACCATTCATTTCAGTTTCTTTTGGGAGATCTTTAATATATTTTTGTTGGGAAATAATGATTCTCTTTTTTGATTGACAACCTCAATATGATTCTCTTTTTTGATTGACAATCTCAATACCAAGAAAGTATCTCTAGAATTCTAAATCCTTAATTTTAAAGTTGACAGCTAGTTTCTCTTTCACTCTTCCCCTAACTCATCTATATCATCGGTAAAAATAATATTATCGACCTAGACTATTAGTGTAGCAAATTTTCCATTGTGGAGAATCGGTAAAAATAATATTATCGACCTAGACTATTAGTGTAGCAAATTTCCCATTGTGGAGAACTTTATGAACAATGTATGATCAAGACTTTATATCTTTCAATTTACCCATCTGAATTTTATTTTACGACAAACACTTATTTGCATTCCACAATCTTCTTAGCATTTGGTACTGTCATAACCGTCCAACTCTTGTTCTTTTCAAGTACTCTCATTTCTTCAAGTACAGCTTTTCTCCATTTCAAAATTTCTAGATCATTCTATATATTTTTTGGAATTTTAACACTAAACTATTGTGAGATAAAAACAGAGAATAATGAATACAAATTTGAGTAAGAAATAAATATAAAAAATAAATAAATAGGGAAATTATATGGTTACTCGTCTATGCAATGAAAGAAAATGCATAACATCTTTATTACATGTAATTGAACATATACCATTCCTTTCTGTTTTGTGGCCAAACTTAGATTTGGAAACAAGAAAACTGAGAAAGTAATTTATATGGCAGGGATTACAAGAGGTAATTTGAAACAAATTGTTCCTCCATATGTCTTCATCATAAAACATAATATGCATCAACTTTCAGTTCTTTCTGAGTTCCGTCCTTCATCCAATCTTTGGACCAGCATCTCTTTGACTTTATGTAGGGCATGTTCAAGGTTCTCCAGCTGCATACATTTTGTAATTCATGAGTCTGTCTTGAGTCACTTGGTTTAAGGCTTCAAGGTTTTTATTTTTGTTTCACTAATATATTTTTGAAAATAAGCATTTTGCTAGTAGTTCATTACCTCTTGTCTGGCGAATCTGTTGTACACAAACAATCCACTATACAAATCAAAACTGCATCCCATGACAGGTTCTTTCTGCAATTACGTTACATGACAGCATATGCTATGTAATTTATCTTTTTGAGGTTAAAACAGAAAGGAGGGAGCTTTAGAAGATTATGTTAAAAAGTGTTTACCAACTGAACAAGTGCCTGAAAGCCCTTGGTGTCAATAGGTGTAGGTTCAATATTCATTTCTGCCAATGTCCTTGTAAAGAAAGACACTGAAAAATCAGTGAGTGAGTGTATAAATGTCTCTGGTTGGTTAGAAAGATATGTAGGTAGGAAGCTTGATACCTGCCGATTGTGTGTGTGATAAATTGGCTCTTTGCAGCTGCTCTATCATGTTCCTCACATGACATTTCTACCATCTTGCAACCCTGAATAACACACAATATTGCAAAATAGATCTACCTTTATTACAATTCATATACATCTAAAATCTATTAACTTACCTCACTTGAAAAAATTTGGAGAAATTTAGAGCAGGTAGCTTCATCGTTTATTCTAACTCTGTCATACATGAAAGTAAGATTTTGCCATCCATTTTTCCCACTCACTGGTCCAAACATTGGGTGTGTGCAGAGTATGTCTAACTCCTCTGGCAGAACCTTAAACACACAACAAAAACTAGATCAATCATCCGAAGAAAACAAGTAATCAAAACTGCTATGACTGTCGTAAATGGATGTAACTTCTTACTCTTAAAAGAAGGTTCCTTGGGTGCTCTTTAACCGAAAGAACATCAACAAATAGCGTCGGACGTTTCAGACAAGTGAGTGGCATTGACCCGACCACCTCGGACAGCGACGAAATAGATGTGCATAACAGTATGACATCCATGTCAGCCTCAAGTAATGCTGTAACATCCCTGCAGAGTTTTGGACACATGCATCATGAAATAGGTTTTATGTTTTCAATACAAGGTTGATTTTTTTTACCTGAAGAAATGGATACCCATCTGGAGACACAGTTGAGAGTAATCTGTTCTTGAAGTTGCAGTTAGAGTATGGCCTTGTTTGATCATTGTATTTGCCAGAAATTGACCAAATGTACCAAACCCAACAATGCCAATTTTCAGACTTTCGGAAGATGACATGGTTGGTTGATGAAACAGAAATAATGGGCAAGTGCTTCACGTAATTAAGCACTTATAGGGAGAAGCCAACGAGGCATGCCATTGGCTTTTCAGTTTGTAATGTTGATTGGGACAGACAGCGGTTATTTCACGCCATCACGTTCTCATACTTTTGCTTAAAGTTTTGATTCCAGAAGCTTTTAAGTTTTAAGTATGTTAAGTTAAGAAAGCAAATTACACGCTCAATGTGGCGTTTGTTTTAAGTTATTCTATTCGATAACATTCTTAAAAGATGAAAAGTTTCTTTACTACATTTATTAAGGGAATTAAATATAGAGGTTCAGTCCACATGTTTTTTCTATAGAGAAAATATATTTTCTCTTTAAAAAATTTATGGTGACTTTTTCCAATCCTTTAGGGTTTGAGGTTGTTCCCCAATTATCTGACTTTCCTCCATCGCCATTTGGACTTTAGATATCTTGTCTTATTTTCTCCCCCTCTTATCCATATGTTCCTGCTGATATTCCACTGCGTTTTACGTGGAAGTTCTCTTGATCCTTTTCGAAGATGGAAAAATGGAGGTCTCTTCCTCTCTCCAAGGAAGAGGAGGAAATGGTGGTTGATGTTGAAGATGAGATATGTGATGACGAATCGTTTCAAAGGACTCTAGCGGATAAATTATGGCTGGAGAGTAGCTTTAATGCCAGGCCTTTCAAGAGCACCATGATTAATGCTTGGAAACTGAAGAACACTATGGAGATCCGAGACATGAGTAAAAATCTTTTCCTGTCAAGTTTGCAACAAAGAGGGAACTTGAATTCATCCTGATAGGTCGTATGTGGAGCTTTGATAGATCCTTGTTGGTGCTAAATCACATTTATGGAGAATAACAACCCTAATATCTCAACATGCACTATGATTCCTTTTGGGTTAGGATATACGAGCTTCCTCTCATGCTCAGATCCGAGACTATGGCGTGAAAAATTGGAATGGTTTCAAAGGCTTTAACATCTTCCATAACATTTGTCACAATAGGACAATCTTTATACACATCAACATTAGGTTAAATGCTAATGGGATCGAGATACAGACTAGTTATAGACTTGGGTTTCTTCACTACAGTATGAGGTTGAGGAGCATTCATATTTCTAGCAGTCATGGAAGGAGTGGAAAAGGTACTTACTTTAGAAGGTTTACCTTTCTTTGAAGAAGAAGTTCTAGCCTTTCTCATAGGAGTTGCATGGTCAGGAACGATCGAGAGGGAAACAACATCAGTAATGAGACCAGATAGATTTATCTCAGTACTAATGTTTTTAGGGTTTTATTGCTCTTTAGAGTGTTTTATCGGAGTGGAGATAAAAGGTTGAGACATTTTGGAGGTTTTCAGTATAAACTGTAGAGAGAAGTTGGAGAGATAAGAGTGTCTGAGATCAAGGTTGAGAGAGAGAATGCAGGAGGTAACGTGAGAGTGGCTAGGGTGCAGCTTTGGAAAATAAGGAAAAGTTATAATGATAGTCCTTGAGTTTTGTGCATAATTAAGTGGAGGGAAGAGAAAAATTGATTTCCATATCTCCACTTCAGTAATTGTTATAATTCTTCAAGCATGCAAATGCCCAAGTCTCCCCTTAATTTTTCAAACTGATTTGCATCTAAAGCTTTAGTAAAAATATATTCCAGTTGCTTCTCAGTTTTTACATGCTCAAGAGTAACAATTTTGTCTTCCACTAGATCCCTAATGAAGTGATGACGGATATCAATATGCTTAGTGTCGCATCCTGCGAAAAATCAACCGGCGAGCTAAAAACAAAACACACACAGAGCCGCCACTGCGCGTTATTTATCCCAAGATAGGGAAAGGAAACGCTCAGAGAAACCTGGAAAGACATGGTCTCGCGACCAGAGAGAAAGGGTAAGGGAGTCGGTTACGCAAGGGGAAGGTATTAGCACCCCTCACGTCCGTCGTACTCGACGGGATCCACGTCCTAGAATAAAGAAAAGGTTGCTAAACATCACACACACACACGGGGAACGCAGGTGGGGTTAAGAGGAAAGAGCTCGATAAGGTATCGCACCTTATGCCTACATATCTTGTCTGGAACAAGAATCAGAGCCACTGTAGTTCGGCTTACGCACGCCAAACAACACAAAACAATCAAACAAACAAAGGGTGGCGAACATGGAGCCCGACAACCAATTGATGGAATTACGTCGGCATCCGAACCAAAACACGCTCAAAAGGGCAAACGTGGAGCCCGACTGCCAATCACTGGACTTACGTCGGCATCCGAACCAAAACACGCTCAAAAGGGCAAACGTGGAGCCCGACTGCCAATCACTGGGCTTACGTCGGCATCCGAACCCAAACACCAAACAGCACAGTCAGATAACAAGTAAACACACGCAAAAAAGAAAAAGGTTGCCCGGAGTGGTCTCGCACGACCACCTGCCTACATACCTCGTCTGGAACGAGGATCAGGGCGATGTAGTTCCCCTGAAAGGGACTAAATTGCTAACCAGAAACCGGGGAAAACACGACACTAGGGAGCTGAGACTCGAGCCTAATGTTGTCATGCAAAGTCACCCTAAGTTCAGGTTTCTACCTACTTGTATCAGTGCGATCTAATCCTAACCAGGAAAGAAGAAAGCATACAAGCATACATCATATATCAAATGAGAACAGGCATCTCAAACAAGCATGTCAATCAGAGATTCACAGAGCACCCGCTATAACCAAACAAGAGGCTCAATCAAAGGGGTTTGACCGCCGAAGCGAGTCGTCTGTACATGGTTTTGACTTGCTCTTAACCTTGCCATTACGAGGCTAAGGTGAAGCAGATGAAGAGGTGAAGTGAGGATCAGACCTCACAGCTCATATCCCTAACCAGGGAGAGCGTCTGACAAATGAGCATGGGTCCAGAATGGGGGGACCCTTCTATACTCGGAGACTCTGACTCAATGTGCACTGCACAGGATCTTGGGTTAGGATCTCAATGCTTCAACCATGTAATGGGAGCAAGGAGAAGACTCAACTGAATAGTGGGGGGTAGACTGCATACCCCTACCTTCCACCAATTGCCTTATTTAAAGGACTTTCACCTGCTTGGGCTTAAAAATAAACAACCACAATCATTGCCTCTTAAGGAGGACTTCAGACATTTTGCCCGGCCCGGTAACAGCCGGGTCTCCAGACTACATGAAGTTAGGAAGTTATACCTCAATGCAAGTTGCTTAAGCAAAGCAAAGCAAAAGTTCACAAGGAACTGAGCAACTAAAAGTACCTGGAAACAATCAAACACAGTTAGTAATCAGACAGACAACATAAACAACAAGTTCAATCAATCAATCTATACAACTCAATGCACAACACAAAGCAAGCTCAAAGCTTAAGCCCAAGCTTCACCACCTACAAAACAATGTTATGTTAGTGTACAAACATCAACAACATCAATTAAAATTGATTTGGATCATTCTCCATAAGCATTGCCTTTCTTATCCTGAAAAATCAAGCAAACATTAGCAACTAGACCACTAGGCCAAGCCTAGGGTCCAAAACAAGAAAAAAATCCTTAAACAGCAAGGCATTCACAAACCAATCTCAAATTAAAGTCAAACAAGAGCAAACATCATTGGTCTCATGTTTATATCATTCATTATGCTCATGTTAAGCACAAAATAAGGCAAACTAGTTCAAATGAGGCACCAAGCATACAAACAGAACTATTGCATTCAAATCCATACCAAAACAATTCTAAAAATTCTCAAATAAATTACACCTAAACAGGGGATATTCAAGGTCTACCATGTCAAATTTGAGCTCAATTGGGCAAATGGAACCATGTCAATGAAAATCGACAAAAACAGACACAATTACATGCTCCAATTCACACCATCAATACATGCTTCCACTTCAAAAATTCATAACTTAATGAAAACAACAAAGAAATGGATGAGACCAAAACAGGGGTGTCCTATCATGTGTCTATTACAAGCATGTCAAATTTCATGATTATCCAGTACCACATGAGCATTTCTCAATCAATCTACCAACCTATGTCACACAAGCTTGCACAATTGGTTAACAGAAATGAAAAATCACAATCAATTTGAAAATGCAATGAAAAATTCCACAAAAATTCATAAAGCATCTTAACATGTTAACTAACCATCATGCAAAATTTCACTTTATTTCAACAAGTATAGGTCACTCAAAAAAATCCTGCAAGTTGACATAATGAGGTGTGACACAAATTGTCACACCTAAGTTCCAAAATTTGCTGCTCAATGACCAGGTATCAAAAATTCATGAAATTTACATGGAAATGAGCATCAATCAGTCAAGAATCCTCACAAAAATTTTCAAGAATTTATTTTACATTATGAGAATTTCATGAGTCAAATGGTGCAAGGTATCAAAAATGGACACATGTGAAATAAGCCTAGGTCAAATGATAATTCTACCATGCACAACTTTGACCAATAGGTCAAAAAAGTTCTAAAGTCAACAAGGAAGTCATAGAAAAAATCTCCATATTTTTCTGATTTTTTTACTATTTTTTATGCATTTTTTAATGTGTTTGTAATTTTTTTAAGAATTAAATCAAAATTAATTGAATTGCAATGGCATAACTGTAATTAAATATGGCGCGGGAGGGAAACACATATTTCAAATTTTCAAACGAGTTTCTGGATTGAACAGTAAGATTTCCAGAAATCGTCTTCTTCTCCAACAGCCACGCCAAGAACACTCAAAATTCAAAGCATCACCAAAATGAGCATGCGACATACCATTCGAACCGTATGAACCTAAGGATCTCAAATATCAATTCTATTTGTTCTAACAATTGCTATATCTCAAGAATCGAATCACTTAGGGTTTGGTCACGAAACTTCCAATTCAAATTTCATGCACTACAGTAATCCATTTGCAAAACTAAAGCTATCATCGTACTCTACATGAAATGAACTACCAAACGCATCCAACAATTCATGAAATCTTGAAACTCGAAAACATCCAAACCTGAGATGGCAGCGGAGAATTTCCAGCTTTTCGCGTGTGCTGACCACAAACAGATGCGCCAACAGCTTCAGGAAGATGAATCATGCACTCGGAATCAATTGCTATGGCCTTTGTTGCTCGAAATCCGCATTTGCCATGGATGATGTGATATTGAACAGTCACGATTCAGCCTTCCACGTGCTCCATTCTTATGCTCATTGGATGTGTAAATCTCAATTTCACTATGTGGATGCATTTGTCCAATTTTAGCCATTCCACTTTTCAAGCCAATTCTCAAACCATATGCTTTGGCCATGAAATGATGATTCAAACAAGCTTAAAATGCCCTTTATGAGGTGTAGCAAAAAGTCCCATCTCAAAATTCCAATTATTTTGAGAGTTGGACAATTTTGCCCCTGGTCCAATTCAGCTGTCCAGTTGAAAAGTGACTTTTTGCCTTGGCCATTTTTGGGAAAATCCAATTATGCACCATGAAAGTACATGTCAAATGGAGTTTGTGCATATAAAGAACTTGCAATTTGGACAAAGTATGTGGAAATTATGGCCTCCTGATTACGGGTCATTTTTGAAATTCACTGAGCCCTAATTTCCAAACCATACATGGGATTTTCAAGTTCTTGGACTTTTTGGAAAGGTGAGAACAAGACCTACAACTTTCATGTTGCACAATTTTTCATTTGAAGCTTCCTTGGACACGTGGCTTTGAGGTCCAAAACTTTCCATTTTTGGAAACTTCAATTACAAGTCACTTTCTATTTTTGGCAGTTTTTGTCCTGACTTGATTTTCTTCATTCTTAAGCTTTGAGATGTCATTTAACACTTGTTCCAACATGAATGAAGTGTATCCAACTCATTCCCACCTCCAAATCCATCAGATCATGTACAGTTGACCACAGTTGACTTTTCATCTGATAGATGAATCTGGCAATGCATAAATCAATCTGAGCTCCAATCTTCATCTGAAATGGCTCAAGGGTGAAACCCTAGCCTCAATAAGCGCAATATGATCATAGAATGAACCTCATCTCCTTCATAAACCCCATCTCCTGATTAAACCCTGATTGGCCCAATGCAACTGATTAGGGTTGACCAGTGTTCAAAACCCTAATCTCAAGGAATCTGCTTCAACACTTGATTCTTCTGATGATAACCAACCATGATGATGATGATGGTGATTGCAATCAAAATGAAGACCAACATCCACTGAAAACCATAAAACCCTAATTTGAACCTCCACATCCTCAGATGGCCCATGGTCAGTCAGTAAACCCTAGGCTTGCACTTAGACTTTCTCTTCTTCTGATCAAGACTTGGGAGAATGGCTTGCACAATGTAACCACATGATATGCAATATGCTATGCTTAATGCCCTAAAAATGTATGTAATATGTTAATGCTAGTCCCAAGAGAGGAGGGCAAATTTTGAGGTGTTACAGCTGCCCCTATTCAATCCACTGTGAACCTGTCGATACGAAGTAGCCTCGGCTTTCGGATGATCAGGATGAAGAGTGATTGAATACCAAGAACAGACGAACAATTTGCACTCTGATGGGATATAATTAACGCCTGTCAGCATCGGCGAAGAAACCAACTCGAAAGAAACGTCGACCCGGATACCAAAATAAATGGTAACGCAGGGATAACCATGGCCTGAACACCACTCATCCGCTCGGGATTATTATTCTCCCCTTTTTTTTCTTTTCTTGGACCCCGAAATTTTCTTTTCTTCTTCTTGGTCTGAAAACCACGTCGGTCTGATCTCCGCTTCGGTCTGAACTCCGGTTCGGTCTGAACTCCGGAAAATTGGTCTGAACACCACTTCGGTCTGAACTCCGCTTCGGTCTGAACTCCGGAAAATTGCTTGCGCCAATGATCCCCAATCATTGCATTTGAACCCCTGAACCGCGCTGATCGCGTAACGTCCTCTGATTTTACTTCCATCTCTGTTCGACGGAAACCTTTCCTCCAGTATCGCACTACTGGGGAACATTGTTGATCTGACGTCATGATGCTAGACTCCTCAGAGTAACATCTTCACCATCTGGTGAAACCAAACCTTCAAGCGGTAACCACGGCTTGAGTCATGCTGAACGCGTCATGATGTTGAACTTATCCAAGTAACATCTTCACCATCCGGTGAAACCAAATATCAAGCTGTACCCACGGCTTGAATCGCGCTGATCGCGTCATGATGTTGAGCTTATCCAAGTAACATCTTCACCATCCGGTGAAACCAAATATCAAGCGGTACCCACGGCTTGAATCGCGCTGATCGCGTCATGATGTTGAGCTTATCCAAGTAACATCTTCACCATCTGGTGAAACCAAATATCAAGCTGTACCCACGGCTTGAATCGCGCTGATCGCGTCATGATGTTGAGCTTATCCAAGTAACATCTTCACCATCCGGTGAAACCAAATATCAAGCGGTATCCACGGCTTGAATCGCACTGATCGCGTCACATTTCCATCTCTGTCCGACGGAAAAGCTCCTCCAGTATCGCACTACTGGGGTACAACAAATCTCAAGCGGTAACCACGGCCCGAGTAACTGATGCTTGCAATGCTGATGTTGATCTTCCAACCAGTGAAACCACTCCTCAAACGGTAATCACGGCTCGAGTTGCATCTTCACCCACTGGCAGAACCATATCTCAAACGGTAACCACGGCTTGAGATTAGCCTATGCTTGCAATGATGCATGATTGATTTTTTCTGCGTAATGCTCCATAATTATGGAAATGCTACGCGATTTATTTTTCTATGCAATATGCTATGCTTATTTACATGATGAATGCATAAAAACATCCCCCTCAAGGGACTCCTCTGGGGAATACGAGACACTCTGCTGAGGAACTCGTCACCGCTCCGATTCCACCCTGCTGGGGAATAACACTGCTGCTGAAGATAAGGCAACCCTTGCTGGGGAAGAACCTCCTTTGCACCCAATCTGCTCGAGAAACTGCTGGGGATAAGCACCACCAACACTCTGTGGGGATACAACAGTCTTGACTTGTTAGGGATACCAATCCTGACTCTGCTCCAGGAAACCCTCGCAGATACCTGACGACTTCACTGGGGAAATACTCACAGATACTCCGCTGGGGAAATAGCAATCTCCAGACCCATCTAGGGGTGCATCACTCTATCACCTACTGGGCAACCCTCCTGACCCTGCTAGGGAAACGCATACTACTCCGCTGGGGACAACCCACGCAATCCATAGGTAGAATCATCTCAGCTGGGCATGCAAAACATCCATCCGTCCGCTACGGAAACTTGTCCAATCCACAGGTAGGATGAACAATGCTGGAGATATATTTCATTGAAACCCGCTCCACTCGGGGAATAGCAACCTTCTGGCCTGGCTGCTGAGGAAACACCATTGCAAACCTACCGGGGATAACCATCCTGACTCGGCTGGAGAGGTCACAGACCTTGGATCTGCTGGGGAGCTAGTCCTATGACTCTGCTTGGGGACTTAGCCGGGAAATGAGAAAAGTTGGTACAAAACACCCGTCGACTCGTCGAACCCTGGTATCCACCTCCCAATCTCGCATCGGCTTTCCACTTTTGAGAATTCCCAGACTCGTCTGGACCTTTTCTGTTCCATCATCTTATATTCCAAGTCGCTCCGCGCTCGACGAGAACGTATTCCTGGGATTTATACAGAAATTTCAACCTTTCGACTTTGAAGAGTCTTCTTGGTTAATTTCAAAGGTCGTCGGACGTCTCGTCGTTGCCTCCCCATTCCTCTGTCCCTGATCGAACTCTGCGGGGAATTACATACTTTCAAACCTTCCGACTTTGAAGAGTCTTCTTGATTATCATCAAGGATCGTCGTACGTCTCAACGTCTTCGTCGTTTTCATACACTCGTTCCTGAGCGAACTCTCTGGGGATTTGTTACAAAGCTTCCACATCACAACCTGCAAGTGAGTGAAGAATATCTAACAATCCCTGCAAAACAGACCGTTAGATAAAACCGTGCCCCAGGCGTGTCCAGATTTCAACACTTGGGTCATTCAACCTTCCAAATAAGATCTCCAGCTTTCAATCTTATAAACATGCATTGGAAGGAACCTGTATGTCTTAAAATGCTAGATTCTTTATCAAAAATATCTGGATGTTTTTGCAATCAAAGCGGTTATGAAAAACAAAAACAAAATTATTTGACTGAATTTGCATTTTATTGATTTGAAAAGTGTGGCTCAAATTGAGCAATACAAAAGGAAGCAATTCCTGAAAAGAGGTAATTGCGCTCAAAAGGAAAAATCTATCCTAATGGCAATGTGAAACCCGTGATCTCATCGAGTTCCAACTCGGTTACACCCCATATGTCCTCAGACTCTCCATGCTTTCTGCCTTCTGAACAAGACGATTCCGATTGATCCCTACCGGGTATTATCCATGATGCCTCAACCAAAGCGCAAACGATCATGCTAGACGCAGTTGTTCGTTTCAATCCCTCTTTTGCCTGGACCGCCCTTTCGGGTTTTCAGTCCACCGGGATACCCTTTTTTGCCCAAGTCGCCTTTTCAGGTTTTCGACTTGCCGGGTGTACATTTTTTTTCATCTTTATCCCTAATTTTTGCCCGAACCTTTCTTTCTGTTTTTGGTTCGCCGGGATGCCCATTTTTGCCTGGACTATTATGTTCTTTTCGTCCAGCGGGTCAATTATACGAAGTATTTTTTAACTGCGTCCGCATTCACAGGGGATGGGAAATCTTCACCATTCATGGTCGTTAACAACAAGGCTCCACCAGAGAAAACCTTCTTGACCACGAATGGACTTTCATAATTCAGCGTCCATTTGCCCCTCCGATCGTTTTGAGGAGGAAGGATCCTTTTCAGCACCATATCACCTACGTGATATACCCGAGGTCGCACCTTCTTGTCCAAAGCACGCTTCATCCGCTGCTGGTACAACTGCCCATGACAGATGGCTGCTAGCCTCTTTTCCTCAATCAGGTTCTCCGAGCGAGATAGGCGTTTGCCCCAGTAGATATACGCATTGAGGTTCGGCACCCAGGATACAAGCTTCAGACTCAGTCACCATCGTTGGTGCATTCAAATGTTGTTCGGGCAACAACAGCTTACTCACCTTAACTTCCCCATCAGACATCAGAATCCGTTCGGATTCAGGGTCAGACCCCTCCTCCGGGATCGGTCACTCTCAATCTTTCGATTGGAGCACCTCGAGATGTCCTCATCAGGGAATTCAAACTTCTTCGGTTGATAATCCTCAATGGGTTGCGGAGCGATGTAATCAGACAATACACCCCTTGCTTGCTTCCTGGGAGTATCCCAAATTAGTCAATATTCTTTTGCTCTTCTCGCAACCCGTCCGGTCGATGCTGGATTCACAAACCCATACTTGAACGGATCCGTCTCGGAAACCCACAAAGTGGTATGAACCAGCATATACTGTCTCAGTCGGCGAGCAGCCTATGCCAAAGTACAACAAGTTTTCTCGAACAGTGAATGTACTGTTTCACAGTCGGTAAACTTTTTGCTAAGGTAAATTGCATGCTCTTTTCGACAAGACGCGTCATGCTGACCCACTTCACCTCGTAGACCCCTCGAAGGCCGTCAAATACAGAATTGATGGTTGTTCCTTCCATAGGAGGCGACAGAATCAGAGGTTCCTGCAATTTATTCTTTTATTTTCAATGCCCCTTGGCAATCATTATTTCACCTGACCGTTTGATTTTTTTTTTCAACATCTTGAATATAGGTTCACACGTGGCTGTTAGATGAGATGTGAACCATGACAGGTAGTTCAATCTATCTATGAAACCACGAACCTCTCTTCTATTCCCTCGGTTCAGGCATTTTTTTTTTTTTTTTTTTTTTTTTTTTTTTTTTTTTAAGCAGGAGCAACCTCGATTCCTCTCTGACACTTATAATGAACCCCAACGATTTACCGGACCACACTCTGATAGTGCACTTACTCGAATTCAACCTCAGTTTGAATTGTCTCAACCAGTTAACCAACTTGGCCAGATCTACCAAATGCCCCTCTTCTGTTTGGGACTTTGCTATCATGTCATAGCATTCGATTTCATGATGAATCATATCATGAAACAAAGTCACCATGGCTCTCTGATACAGGCACTGGCATTTCGCTTCTCTAGAGGACAGTCTCCTTTCTATGGGAGCTTGTGCACAACGACACCGGTATTCGACCTTGGCATATCCTGACATGACCAAGTGAATGCGTCCACCTGCTCCTTCAACAAGGCTACCATTCTGCTCTCGATTCGCCTCTGAAGCGGCTCTAATTTTCATCTCCTTCCTGACCTCGGCGGTGCGTGGAATAACAATCTCAACCCGCTCCTCGGGCGGCTGAATCACCTTCTCCTCTTGTCTCAACAACCTGGTTAATTCCAGTAGATCACAATCTTCTTTGCCTTCTTCTTCAGCCTGATTGCTCGGATTGTCGAAGTCATATGAGGGGTAACCAAATTGTTATCAACGAGATCCGGAGAATTATTTTTCGACTTTGGGACGAGACAAATCAAAAAGGAAAAATGAAAATAAACATTGCCATTTTTATTTGTTTTTAAACTGCAAAAATAAATGAAAAACAGGGAACACCGCTTTTTGACTGAAAAACATCCATTTATTAATGATGCAGAAAATGCAAATTATGAACATGAGGTGGCCCTTACAATGGACCATTACGTGTCGGGCAACACGTATGGCTTTCATGCAAATAAAACTGAAAACAAGAAATCATTACTCTTCCGGACGAGTGTCAGTGCTGATCTCTTTAAGCCTTCCAGCTTCCTGGTACGCACGGCTTTATCCAACCACTGAACTTGCAGTCATTGTCAGTCTCTCCACCTACTGCACAGGCGTGATCCGAATCTTCAGCAATTGCACTCACCATCGCCTGACCATGTGCCGGCATGGGATTGACATTAACATTCGGAGATGGTGCGAAGTTAATAGCCTTGGAATCCACCAGGTCTTGGACTACGTGCTTAAAAGCTTTGCAGTCCTCTACACTGTGCCCGGGAGCACCCGAATGGAATTCACATTTGACATTTTCATCAAAATTGGCTGGCCTCTGATCAGGTTTCAACGGAGTCAACATCCTTGGCCGTACCAATCCAAGGTCCATCAACTTTTTAAACAGAGAGGCGTAAGTCACGGGCGGCTTGTCAAAGTGGCGATCAATCCCTTTTCCCCTTACTTGATACCCAGCTCTCTGTTGAGGTGGCCGACGTTGCTGTCGGACTGATTGATTACCAGCAGGAATGGTTACAGCAGCAGTGTGCTGGTAGTAACGATCCCTACCGTGTCCTCCCTGGGCATACACAGCACTTGATTCGCCCTCATTCTTGCGCTGACCATTCCCGAATGGCTTCTTCGATCCTGATGATGAAGCAATACCACCCTGGATTTTCCCCATTTTCAGCCAACTTTCAATTCTCTCTCCGGCCACCACAATATCAGCAAAGTTGGTAACCGGGCATCCAACCATTCTTTCAGCAAAAACCCCTTGCAGGGTACCCATGAAGAGATCAGACATCTCTCTGTCCACTAGCGGAGGTTGAACTCTGGCAGCCAACTCCCTCCACCTTTGTGCATACTCTTTAAACCCTTCGTTATTCTTCTGAGACATACCCTGCAGCTGGGTACGACTCGGGGCCATATCAGCATTGAACTGATACTGTTTAAAGAATGCATCTCCCAAATCCTGCCAGCTCTTGATGTCAGCAGATTTCAACTTGGTGTACCACTCCAAGGATCCTCCGGACAGACTGTCCTGGAAGAAGTACATCCATAGCTTCTGATCAGTCGTGTATGCAGAGATCTTGCGGACGAAAGCTTGAAGATGAGTCTCTGGGCAAGAACTCCCGTTGTATTTGTCAAATGCGGGCGCTTTGAACTTCTGTGGGATCACAATCCCCTCAACCAGCCCCATGTTGGACATGTTGACAAATCCCGGAGTGGCGTGGCTTTCCAGAGCCTTTACCTTTTCAGCCAGCAACTGAATCTCCTTATTCTGCGGCGGGACACCATATTGACCGAATGGCTCATTGTGCATGGAGAACTGATCAGCCTCTCGGTCCTCCTCTCTGTCATCATCGAAGCCATAGAATGGAGGCACAAAATTATCCTTCAGATTCTGCCCCGGACTGGGCCCAGGTTGACCACCAGCACCAAAACCAGCAGCATTGTTGTTCACCATACCCACGGTTGCTCTCTTTTCACCGTCTCTGGATCCACCGAGCCCCTGGTTGGAGACACCATCCAGGTTAACAACACTGTTAGCTGCAGAAGCCCGCTCAAGCTTCTCAACCTTGTCTGCTAACGCTTTCTGACCAACTGCGAAACCTTGCATTGTGTTGATCAGCTCGTTCATTTTATCTTTTAGCTCGAGAATATCTGTGTTGGGAAGATCCATGAGTCTGGGTGTGTTCCTTCTGGTATAATATCTGTGAGGGCGGGTTGAGTGCAAAGATACGACTCTACGAGCGCGAGCAATGATTCCTGCAAAACAGCAAACAGGTTAATATGCATGAATGCGACGTCCGTCCATATGAGGAAGCTTCTGTCCTTCGATTCTGGTTTCATCGAGACAGATAACATTTTGTCAATAACATTTTGAAATTCAAGATGTCTCTCAACCAGATTCTCAATCAATAATATTCCCCATATGGCTAGACGTGAGTTTGAGTGCAGATGAATGCAAAATGAGAATGATGCAGATGTATGCAATGCACTGGGCCATCCTCCAAGTCATCTGATCATCTGTTGCTCTGAATCACAACCCTGATCTCTGGACTGATCACAACCATCTGAGGGAACATGTAATCACCAATCTGACCCACGGGTTCCAAAATAAACGGAAGACAGATACATCATCATCATCACTGGTCTCTGAGCAGACACACCACCACCATCTGAATCGGCCCGGGGAATCCTGAAATAAACGGATCCCCACTGATAAATAACTCGGCCCGGGGAATCCTGAAATAAACGGATCCCCACTAATGAATACCACGGACAGCACTCCGGCGTCTCAGGAATAAACGGCCATAAATCCGACTTATAAATATGACTCGGATCCACGGAACAAAAAGTCACCATCTGAGTCACCATCAATCACCAACAGTCACCATCTGTACCTGTTAAAATGATCATTCCCTCCCCACTCACGGGTGTCATCTAGGCCAGGGTAAAGTCGAAAGAAACGCAGCATAAATAACCTTTCGCAGAATACCATCATATACACACCCGAAGTATGTAACGATAATATCCCACCAGGGTCTGAACTGCTCGTGATATCAATGTTCCGCTAAGTGGCGCATACCACCCGCTTCCCATGAATCACTCTATTCCTAGGTTTCCTAGATTTCACTCATAGCCTGGGTATTGGGCCTTTTACCTCGAGTAACTCCCACCCCAAAACAGAGGAACCACCTGTACAGAGGATAGCGACATGATAGTATGATGCATGCAGACATTAATGCAAATATATACACACTGGTTAGAATAATAAATGCAATAAATAACACACAATAAGCAACCTAAACTAATCCTAGAACGCTAGGAAGGACTCGCTTAGGGATGATGGACCAGCATAGGTCTACATGTTGTTTCCCCAGCAGAGTCGCCAGCTGTCGCATCCTGCGAAAAATCAACCGGCGAGCTAAAAACAAAACACACACAGAGCCGCCACTGTGCGTTATTTATCCCAAGATAGGGAAAGGAAACGCTCAGAGAAACCTGGAAAGACATGGTCTCGCGACCAGAGAGAAAGGGTAAGGGAGTCGGTTACGCAAGGGGAAGGTATTAGCACCCCTCACGTCCGTCGTACTCGACGGGATCCACGTCCTAGAATAAAGAAAAGGTTGCTAAACATCACACACACACACGGGGAACGCAGGTGGGGTTAAGAGGAAAGAGCTCGATAAGGTATCGCACCTTATGCCTATATATCTTGTCTGGAACAAGAATCAGAGCCACTGTAGTTCGGCTTACGCACGCCAAACAACACAAAACAATCAAACAAACAAAGGGTGGCGAACATGGAGCCCGACAACCAATTGATGGAATTACGTCGGCATCCGAACCAAAACACGCTCAAAAGGGCAAACGTGGAGCCCGACTGCCAATCACTGGACTTACGTCGGCATCCGAACCAAAACACGCTCAAAAGGGCAAACGTGGAGCCCGACTGCCAATCACTGGGCTTACGTCGGCATCCGAACCCAAACACCAAACAGCACAGTCAGATAACAAGTAAACACACGCAAAAAAGAAAAAGGTTGCCCGGAGTGGTCTCGCACGACCACCTGCCTACATACCTCGTCTGGAACGAGGATCAGGGCGATGTAGTTCCCCTGAAAGGGACTAAATTGCTAACCAGAAACCGGGGAAAACACGACACTAGGGAGCTGAGACTCGAGCCTAATGTTGTCATGCAAAGTCACCCTAAGTTCAGGTTTCTACCTACTTGTATCAGTGCGATCTAATCCTAACCAGGAAAGAAGAAAGCATACAAGCATACATCATATATCAAATGAGAACAGGCATCTCAAACAAGCATGTCAATCAGAGATTCACAGAGCACCCGCTATAACCAAACAAGAGGCTCAATCAAAGGGGTTTGACCGCCGAAGCGAGTCGTCTGTACATGGTTTTGACTTGCTCTTAACCTTGCCATTACGAGGCTAAGGTGAAGCAGATGAAGAGGTGAAGTGAGGATCAGACCTCACAGCTCATATCCCTAACCAGGGAGAGCGTCTGACAAATGAGCATGGGTCCAGAATGGGGGGACCCTTCTATACTCGGAGACTCTGACTTAATGTGCACTGCACAGGATCTTGGGTTAGGATCTCAATGCTTCAACCATGTAATGGGAGCAAGGAGAAGACTCAACTGAATAGTGGGGGGTAGACTGCATACCCCTACCTTCCACCAATTGCCTTATTTAAAGGACTTTCACCTGCTTGGGCTTAAAAATAAACAACCACAATCATTGCCTCTTAAGGAGGACTTCAGACATTTTGCCCGGCCCGGTAACAGCCGGGTCTCCAGACTACATGAAGTTAGGAAGTTATACCTCAATGCAAGTTGCTTAAGCAAAGCAAAGCAAAAGTTCACAAGGAACTGAGCAACTAAAAGTACCTGGAAACAATCAAACACAGTTAGTAATCAGACAGACAACATAAACAACAAGTTCAATCAATCAATCTATACAACTCAATGCACAACACAAAGCAAGCTCAAAGCTTAAGCCCAAGCTTCACCACCTACAAAACAATGTTATGTTAGTGTACAAACATCAACAACATCAATTAAAATTGATTTGGATCATTCTCCATAAGCATTGCCTTTCTTATCCTGAAAAATCAAGCAAACATTAGCAACTAGACCACTAGGCCAAGCCTAGGGTCCAAAACAAGAAAAAATCCTTAAACAGCAAGGCATTCACAAACCAATCTCAAATTAAAGTCAAACAAGAGCAAACATCATTGGTCTCATGTTTATATCATTCATTATGCTCATGTTAAGCACAAAATAAGGCAAACTAGTTCAAATGAGGCACCAAGCATACAAACAGAACTATTGCATTCAAATCCATACCAAAACAATTCTAAAAATTCTCAAATAAATTACACCTAAACAGGGGATATTCAAGGTCTACCATGTCAAATTTGAGCTCAATTGGGCAAATGGAACCATGTCAATGAAAATCGACAAAAACAGACACAATTACATGCTCCAATTCACACCATCAATACATGCTTCCACTTCAAAAATTCATAACTTAATGAAAACAACAAAGAAATGGATGAGACCAAAACAGGGGTGTCCTATCATGTGTCTATTACAAGCATGTCAAATTTCATGATTATCCAGTACCACATGAGCATTTCTCAATCAATCTACCAACCTATGTCACACAAGCTTGCACAATTGGTTAACAGAAATGAAAAATCACAATCAATTTGAAAATGCAATGAAAAATTCCACAAAAATTCACAAAGCATCTTAACATGTTAACTAACCATCATGCAAAATTTCACTTTATTTCAACAAGTATAGGTCACTCAAAAAAATCCTGCAAGTTGACATAATGAGGTGTGACACAAATTGTCACACCTAAGTTCCAAAATTTGCTGCTCAATGACCAGGTATCAAAAATTCATGAAATTTACATGGAAATGAGCATCAATCAGTCAAGAATCCTCACAAAAATTTTCAAGAATTTATTTTACATTATGAGAATTTCATGAGTCAAATGGTGCAAGGTATCAAAAATGGACACATGTGAAATAAGCCTAGGTCAAATGATAATTCTACCATGCACAACTTTGACCAATAGGTCAAAAAAGTTCTAAAGTCAACAAGGAAGTCATAGAAAAAATCTCCATATTTTTCTGATTTTTTTACTATTTTTTATGCATTTTTTAATGTGTTTGTAATTTTTTTAAGAATTAAATCAAAATTAATTGAATTGCAATGGCATAACTGTAATTAAATATGGCGCGGGAGGGAAACACATATTTCAAATTTTCAAACGAGTTTCTGGATTGAACAGTAAGATTTCCAGAAATCGTCTTCTTCTCCAACAGCCACGCCAAGAACACTCAAAATTCAAAGCATCACCAAAATGAGCATGCGACATACCATTCGAACCGTATGAACCTAAGGATCTCAAATATCAATTCTATTTGTTCTAACAATTGCTATATCTCAAGAATCGAATCACTTAGGGTTTGGTCACGAAACTTCCAATTCAGATTTCATGCACTACAGTAATCCATTTGCAAAACTAAAGCTATCATCGTACTCTACATGAAATGAACTACCAAACGCATCCAACAATTCATGAAATCTTGAAACTCGAAAACATCCAAACCTGAGATGGCAGCGGAGAATTTCCAGCTTTTCGCGTGTGCTGACCACAAACAGATGCGCCAACAGCTTCAGGAAGATGAATCATGCACTCGGAATCAATTGCTATGGCCTTTGTTGCTCGAAATCCGCATTTGCCATGGATGATGTGATATTGAACAGTCACGATTCAGCCTTCCACGTGCTCCATTCTTATGCTCATTGGATGTGTAAATCTCAATTTCACTATGTGGATGCATTTGTCCAATTTTAGCCATTCCACTTTTCAAGCCAATTCTCAAACCATATGCTTTGGCCATGAAATGATGATTCAAACAAGCTTAAAATGCCCTTTATGAGGTGTAGCAAAAAGTCCCATCTCAAAATTCCAATTATTTTGAGAGTTGGACAATTTTGCCCCTGGTCCAATTCAGCTGTCCAGTTGAAAAGTGACTTTTTGCCTTGGCCATTTTTGGGAAAATCCAATTATGCACCATGAAAGTACATGTCAAATGGAGTTTGTGCATATAAAGAACTTGCAATTTGGACAAAGTATGTGGAAATTATGGCCTCCTGATTACGGGTCATTTTTGAAATTCACTGAGCCCTAATTTCCAAACCATACATGGGATTTTCAAGTTCTTGGACTTTTTGGAAAGGTGAGAACAAGACCTACAACTTTCATGTTGCACAATTTTTCATTTGAAGCTTCCTTGGACACGTGGCTTTGAGGTCCAAAACTTTCCATTTTTGGAAACTTCAATTACAAGTCACTTTCTATTTTTGGCAGTTTTTGTCCTGACTTGATTTTCTTCATTCTTAAGCTTTGAGATGTCATTTAACACTTGTTCCAACATGAATGAAGTGTATCCAACTCATTCACACCTCCAAATCCATCAGATCATGTACAGTTGACCACAGTTGACTTTTCATCTGATAGATGAATCTGGCAATGCATAAATCAATCTGAGCTCCAATCTTCATCTGAAATGGCTCAAGGGTGAAACCCTAGCCTCAATAAGCGCAATATGATCATAGAATGAACCTCATCTCCTTCATAAACCCCATCTCCTGATTAAACCCTGATTGGCCCAATGCAACTGATTAGGGTTGACCAGTGTTCAAAACCCTAATCTCAAGGAATCTGCTTCAACACTTGATTCTTCTGATGATAACCAACCATGATGATGATGATGGTGATTGCAATCAAAATGAAGACCAACATCCGCTGAAAACCATAAAACCCTAATTTGAACCTCCACATCCTCAGATGGCCCATGGTCAGTCAGTAAACCCTAGGCTTGCACTTAGACTTTCTCTTCTTCTGATCAAGACTTGGGAGAATGGCTTGCACAATGTAACCACATGATATGCAATATGCTATGCTTAATGCCCTAAAAATGTATGTAATATGTTAATGCTAGTCCCAAGAGAGGAGGGCAAATTTTGAGGTGTTACACTTAGTTCTATTATGTTGAATAGGGTTCTTGGAAATGTTAATTGCGCTTAGGTTGTCACAATACAATGTCATGACCTCTTGTTGGACATTGTATTCTTCTAGCATTTGTTTCATCCAAATTAATTGAGAGTAATTGCTTCCTGCTGCAATATATTCAACCTCAGCCGTAGATAAGGACATACTATTTTTCTTCTTACTGAACAAGATATAAGATTATTTCTCAAGAAGAAACATCCTCCAGAAGTAATTTTTCTATTATCAGCACTGCCTGCCCAATCTGCATCATAGTATCCTGTACGCAAGGAGTTTGTATTGTGAGAATACAACATTCCATATTCATTGGTTCCATTAATATACTTTAGAATCCTTTTCACTTGAGTAATATGACTCATTTAAGGTTCAGGTTGATATCTAGCACAAACTCCTACAGCAAATGTAATGTCGGGTCTGTTGGCTATAAGATATAGCAGACTTCCAATCATACTCCTGTATTTGGTCCATATTTACACCTTTTTCATCTTCAGTCAGTTTCAAATGAGTTGGTGCAGGTGTCCTTTTATGGCTAGCATTTTCCATGCCAAACTTCTTCACTATATTCTTTGCATACTTGCTTTGAGAGATGAAGATAGTGTTATCCATTTGTTTGACTTGGAGCCCAAGAAAGTATGTCAATTCACCAACAAGACTCATTTTAAACTCACATTGCATCTTCTTGACAAAATGTTGTACCATCTGGTTCAACATCCCTCCAAACACAATGTCATCAACATATATTTGAGCTATCATGAGTTTATCATGCTCTTCTTTAACAAATAGTGTCTTGTTTGTTCCTCATTTCTTATATCCATTGTTAACAAGGCACTTAGTGAGCCTTTCATACCAAGCCCTAGGTGCTTACTTTAATCCATAGAGACCTTTCCTTAGTTTGTAGACATGATCTAGAAAGTTGGGATCTATGAATCCCTTGGGTTGTTCAACATAGACTTTTTCATTTAAGTACCTATTTAAGAAGGCACTTTTCAAATCCATTTAAAATAGTTTGAATTTAAGTAAATAAGCCACTCTAACAGTAGTCTTATTGACTCGAGGCGGGCAATAGGGGCAAAGGTCTCATCAAAATCAACCCCTTCAATTTGAGTGTATCCTTGAGCAACAAGTCTGACCTTGTTTCTGGTTACAATCCCTTTTTCATCATATTTGTTCTTGTAGATCCACTTTGTACCAATAACATTCATTCCTTTAGGCCTAGGAACTAAGTCTCATACTTCATTCTTATAAACTGACCTAATTCCTCTTGCATAACATTGATTCAAAATTTATCATTCAAGGCTTCCTTCACATTTTTTGGTTCAAACTTAGAAACAAAGCAAGCATTTGAGATCACATCTCTAGATCTAGTGGTGACCCCTTCATTAAGGTTTCCAATAATGAGATCTATTGGAGGATCTTTCTGAATTTTGATGGAGGGACCTTTGTTGACTTGGGGGTTGTCTGGTTCTCCCAATTCACTATCTGACTCAATAACTTCCTCATTTTCAGGTGTGTTAATCTGCTGAGATGATGTCCCAACATCTTCCTCAACATCGATCCCTTTTTTCTGAGATATTGTCATCCACTACAACATTAATGGATTCCATCATGACTTTGGTTCTGGAATTAAAAACTCTACAGGCTCTGTTGTTTGTAGAGTATCCTAGAAATATACCTTCATCACTCTTGGGATTCATCTTTGTTCTTTGTTCACAGCTAGCTAGGATGTAGCATTTGCTCCCCAAAACATGAAAGTATTTGACAGTAGGCTTCCTTCCTTTCCATAATTCATAAAGTGTAGCTGAGGTACTGGTTCTCATAGTGACTCTATTATGAATATAGCAAACAGTATTCATTGCTTCAGCCCAAAAATGGTAGGGTAGATGCTTGGAATGAAGCATGACTCTAGCTGACTCTTGTAGAGTTCTGTTCTTGCGTTCAACAATGTTGTTTTGCTGAGGGGTGATAGGAGAGGAGAACTCATGACCAATACCTTCAAAGGAGCAAAATTTAGCAAATTCCTTCCCATGGTCACTTCGAATCCTGACAATTCCACTTTCCTTCTCTTTTTGAATCCTTTGACATAGATCTTTGAACATCTCAAAGACATCTGATTTTTCTTTGATGAATTTCACCCACGTGAATCTTAAAAAATCGTCAACAACTATATAGACGTATACTTTCCCTCCAAGGCTCTCAACATGCATAGGCCTCATTATGTCAATATGAAGAAGTTCCAGAACTTTTGAAGTCGTCTGATGTTGTAACGTTGTAGTGACATCTTGGTTTGTTGCCCAATTTGACACTCAACACAAATTTTTCCTTCTTCAATCTTGAGTCTTGGAATACCTCTGATGGCTTATTTTGACATAATATTTTTCATGCCCTTCAGATGTAGATGTCCAAGTTTCTGATGCCACAAGTTAACCTTGTCTTCTTTGGATATCAGGCATGTGGAAGTGTAGTTTGTTTCTTTAGATGACCGTAAGTAATATTTGGCCTTAGACCTGACTCCCCTCATTAGAACTTTATTTTTCTCAATAGTGGCTAGACGCTCTGATTTATGAAGTTAACTTTAAGACCCTCATCACACAGTTGACTGATACTGATCAAATTAGCAATCAAACCTTTTACCAATAGGGCATTATCAAGACTTGGGAGTCCTGTACAACCTAGTCTTCCAACCCCTTTAATTTCACCTTTAGCCCCATCTCCAAACGTGACATAGTAGGTTGAGTATCACTTGATGTTTTCAAGGAACTTCTTGACACATGTCATGTGTATGGAACATCCACTGTCAAAATACCAATCTTTTCTAGATGAGGCTCTAAGAGAGGTGTGAGTTATAAGGCTGGCGTTGACAGGCTTGGGTATCCACTCTTTCTTTTGATTAGGCCTTGGTTGTGTTGGATACATGGGATAGCCATCCAATTTGAAACAGAAGGGCTTTATATGACCATATTTTCCATAGTAATGACATCTCCAGCGTAATACCTTGCTTTTAGTTTGGGAGTTCTGATGACAGGCATGATGTTGAGCCAGAGGTTTAGACATTACAAGTTTAGACTCCCTCTTTGGAAGAACAAAGTTAGTCATACAACTTTCTCCTTGGTTGTGCAGAGATTGATGTTTAAAGCCAATTCCTATCAGATCTCCAGTTTCTTTTCCAATTTGAAAAAATTCATCTAACACATTAGATCCCTTGTTTAGAATTCTTATTGTCTTTGTCATGTTGTCAAGTTTGGAAGTCAACAATATCGCCTTATTTTGGAGACCAGAGATGGTGAATTGAAATCCTTCTTTTTTAGCCTGCATTTGAGATATAAATTTATTCTGTTTTTCTCCCAGCTGGCACACTTCTTCACTTCTGATGCAGAGTTCTCTGTAGGACGCAACCAGTTTCTCATATGATAATTCTTCATCACATGAATCTTCATCAGATTCATATCTTCCAGTTGGAGCAATAACATGTTTATCATCTTCATCCTCAGGTTCACTTTCAGAGTTATCCTCATTAGACCAAGAGACAAAAAACCCTTTTTTTGTTTCTTGAGATAGGTAGGACATTCAGCTCTAATGTGTCTAAATCCTTCACACCCATGACACTGAATCCCTTTACCTTGAATGGATCTCTCTTCAGTTCTTGTTCTTTTCTGGAAATCATTATTATTCTTGATGTCAAAAGGGATGTTCTTGACATTTGGTATTGACTTCCTGTCAATTCTCTTTAGAACCTTATTGAATTGTCTTCCTAGAAGAACTATAACATTGCCCATTCCTTCATCAATATCCAAGTCACATCGGTTTTGTTCATCTTCAGTGTTGGATATAAATGCTATGCTCTTGGTTTTCTTTTAAGATTTGTCACTAATACCTAATTTAAAGGTTTGGAGAGACCCAATAAGTTCATCTACTCTCATGGTGCTGATGTCTTGAGCTTCCTCAATTGATGTGACCTTTATGTCAAATTTCTTAGGTAGAGACCTGAGAATTTTTCTCACCAGTTTTTCTTCTGACATCTTTTCTTCCAAGGTACTAGATGAATTAGATATTTCAAGAATACTCATGTGAAAAATCATAAATATTCTCATCATCTTTCATCTTTAGATTCTCAAATCTGGTAGTGAGAAGTTGAAGTATAGACATCTTCACTTTGAATGTGCCTTCAGGAGTAGTTCTGAGGATCTCCCAAGCTTTTTTAGCTACAGTACATGTATTTATGAACCTGGATATATTTTTGTCAAACCCATTGAATATGTAATTCAAGGCGTTGGAGTTTCCAAGAGCCAATTCATCTTCTTCCTTAAACCAGTCCTCTTCAGGTTTCAGTTCAGTAGTAGCCTTCCCATCTTTGTCATTCACAACAGGATGTCCCCATCCTTTAATGACATCTTTCCATGTCTTGTTATCCATGGATTTTAAGAAAGCCACAATCATTGCCTTCCAATAGTCATAGTTAGATCCATTTAAGATGGGGGTCTGTTGATAAATCTTCATTCCTTGTCCATGGATCCAGAAAGTATCTTCCCTGGATCTCACCCAGAAGCATAGTAGGATGTCTACTTTGATACCAATTGAAATTCTGGCAAGCAGATTCCTGATATCGTACACGATGTCACGACCTCAGGGTCAGCACATTATCACACCACAAACTATAACATGATTTAAATAATAGTATGACAGGAAATAACATAATCAGTTGTTAACCCAGTTCGGTGCAACGTCACCTACATCTGGGGGCTACCAAGCCAGGAAGAAAATCCATTATCACAGAATTAGTTCGAAGTCCCGAACAACCTTAGGCTTTACAGGCTTCTAACATAATCTCTACCCATGGAAGTTTCTATCTAGGACACTCCTAGATATGGGACCTCTCTCACTTCCCTCAAACTCACAACAACTTACAACTGATAAACACAACCCACTCATTCTTAAAAGATTTTGAGGGATTGTTAGTTACAACTTAATACACCAGGTCCAATTCAAGTAACGAGGAGATAATCGAATGGCTCACACAAAGCACACACATGAAACCCTAATTTGAATAATATACTGCACTACTTCGATACAATCTTTGGTTTAGAACCTCTCTATAAATAGTAGTGGAAAGTCATGGGCTTCGGTCTTGATTTGCAGCAGATCCAAGATCTCTGCACAATCTTCTGAAGATGTGATCTCAATTAAATCATATGTTTCCTAAAATATCTTGACATCGCTACTTCGTAAATAAGACAAGACATGATAGTCTTGTGTTTTATGGAAAATGCTCAACCTAAAACGTGAACAAAATCTTCAGAGAATCTTTAGATAAAACATTAAAGAAACTAAACCTCAGAAGATATTTAAGCTAGGTCACGCTGCAATAATGAAACAACATGTCAGAACATCTCGTTTAACATCTGTCAAAAATACTTGTTTTTCCAAAATGCAGCCAATCACAATATGTCAGACCTAACACTTAGCTACTTGAATCTTTTTTATGAGCAACCTCGTCTCATCATCATCGGATTTCTCGTCATCACTCATTTCATAATCACTTTTCTCAATGGATTGAGGGCTTTGAGCTTGAAGTCTTTAGAGCAACAAACTTCTTCTCTCCCATCTTATATTTACCTTTCTCCTTCTTTACCTTCATCTCATTCTCTTTTTTGTGTTTTTCTAAGCAAGTGAGCTCTTACTCATGTTCTTCCAACTTTCTAATCAAAGTACTGAGATCAAGTACTTTAAGATCATTCGCCTCTTTGATAGTGGTGACCTTGGGTTGCCAATCCCTATTAAGATATTTCAAAACCTCATTAATAGAAATATCATTAGAAATAGTCTTACCTAGAGCATTCAACCGGTTAATAAGATGTGTGAACCTCTCTTGCATTTCGAAAATGGTTTCACCATGCTCCATATGAAAGAGTTCAAACTATTGATTCAATGTGTTGATCCTAGCTTGTTTGACCTTGTTGGTTCCATAATGGGTTAATTTTAACACGTCCCACATAGCCTTAGCGGTTTCACAATGGGAAACAGGATAAAATTCATCAACACCAAGTGTGGTTATGAGAATGTTTTGTGCTTTCCAATCGTAAGACCACAATTTCTTATTTTATCATTCCATTGATTTTCTGAATTTGTTAAGACGATGCCTTCACCATTGGTCATAGTAATTTCATGAGGACCATTGACGATGACGCCTCATACACCCTTATCAACCGAGTTGATATGGATATGCATACAAGCTTTTCAATAGCCATAATTTTCGTCGATGAAAATTGGTGCTCTATTGTACACCCCTTTAGGTTCATTAGCCATTATCTAATAAACAAATCTTAACCACGGAAATAACTGTAGCGGGGTATTCGTTACCTTATGGCTTATTGACTAAACCAAAAGTAAGCATACAATTCGAGTCGTCACCGCACTTTTATTTATCCAAAGGAAAGGTTAAAAAGTGAACAAAAACCAAGTAAGAAGTTTTATCAAATCAAAAACTAATAAAAATGTCAGAGATCTAGGTAAGGGGGTTGGTTATGAAATGAGAAGGTTTTAAGCACCCAAAACATCCTTAGTACTCTAAGGGATCCCTTTTTGCAAATGTGTGTTATAGGTTGGTATTTGTGAAAATATGTGCAAGCAAGATTGGAAAGATGAGAAGAGAATAAATTATATTTACAATTTTGTTGTTTGAATGGATGAACCCATTGCCTACGTACCATCACAAAGGTAGGATCAAAACCTCGTAGTTCGGGGTAAAAATCTCAAAAAATTGGTGAATTGATTTGATCAAAAGCAATAAGGTCTTTTGTTATCAAAGGGAGAAAACTCAACCTAAACCCACAATCCACCATGTGAGGAGAGCTTCAATATACTAGTGAGGGGTTAACCCTATAATAAGTATGGAAGACTTATAGTCCAATCACTAAGGATAAGGTGAGGTTTACATCAACCACTATGATAATTCAAACCTATGGCTAATGTTTTATGAAAAGGTTTTAACAAAGGTGGCCATTTGAACCACAAAAACAACTTGGAGTGAGTTGTATTTACAAGTTAGGTTTATGTACAAAATAAAGTCAAAGTTGGATTAAGGTTTATTTACAATGAGTATTAAATAAAAGAGTTTGAAAAAATCAAAGGCATAAGGCTTAGGTTTCTAATTTGAAACAAAGTCAAAGTTTGCACATAAATGAGTTTGGCTTGGGTTAGAGTGGAGAGAAGAAGAGAAGGACTAGTCCTAAAGCATACAAAGATGAGAGAAGAGATAAAACCCTTGGAGTTCCTTTTCTTGAAATCATAGAGATGATTCAAGATGCTCATTTCCTTTGGACTTAGCAAGCAACAAGCAATCAAAACAAATATACATTCAAGCTCCTAGGATCTCCATTTGGCTTGTCTCTCTTAACTTGGCTACTCATGACAATGGTCCTTCTTACTATCTCAAGATGGAATCCCTATCACACAAGAGCAAACATAAAAAAGTTCACAACACAATAAGAGGAATGGACAAAGAATGAGTTTAGATTAGGCGTCCTTTGGAGTAAACTTTAAGATTTAGCATTCTAAAGGCATGAGGCCTAGTTGCTCTTGAACTCCTTTAAGCATGGGTAAGGTCGTAATTCTAAGTCCTTTCTCCTTTTTGCATTGGTTTCACACAAACAAGGACAAAACAAACACAAACACAAAGCAACAATATATTTATATACAATAATGAGCTCAAATGAGCAAAAGAAAAATGGCATAAACATAAAATATGTGCTCAAGTGAGCAAAGTGAAAAAGCAATATGAATAAATGAGCAAGAAAGTAAATTGCATTAAAGTAAATTGCAAGAAATTAAATGCTCAAATTAAAGTTAGTAGTTAGTATGGTTAATGTTAGTGTGTCATAAGATAATTTAGCGCTATGTTAAGCAATCGTAAGTGGACTAATGTAGTAGTCACACCTATCTGAGGCCGGTCAATAAAACTATAAGCCAATCTCCTACAACTTGTCATGCCAAAAGAAAAGAAGGAAAGGCCTTGTATGGACTTTAGGTTTTTTGCTTGACCAAGAAGCAACCTATCTTGGACACAAAGCAACTCACTTGATCTTGGATCAAGTTGAGTTTGATTTAGATCAAAGAAGGTTAAGCCTCTCATATGTCAAGACTAACCATAAGACATTAACTCATTGGCCAAAATAAAAAGAAATAAGATGAAGATGAAATGAAATAGAAAGAACATTCAAATGTCAAACACAATTGGTCAAAAGTGAATCAAGTCAACATCAACCAATGTAAAACAGAAGAGAAATGAAGATTAGAAGTCAACAAGTCAAACATATTTTTTTGGTATTTTTGGAATTAAAATAAATGCAAAATTAAAATGGACAAAATATGGTCACACCTCAAATTCAATTCAAATCAACTTGAATAAGTCTAATTAAATTCTCATAGGTCTAACATGGTCAAATAAAGTTTGACAAATTTTCTCAACAATTTTTGAAAACATAAACTATTTAAAATCAATTAAAAACAATGAAAAATAACACAAATGAATTAAAATCTCAAATAAATCTCAAATCAATTAAGAAATTGATGAGACTATTTTTCATAGACTTATCATGATCCACATGTGTTAAGATTTTTTTTTTTGAATTTTTAGATATCAAAAAGTAATTAAAATGAATTAAAAACTATTAAAAACAAAATAATTCACAAAAAATATTAAATGAAGTCACAAAAATAATTAAAAATCAGATTATGAAACTAGATTTTTCAAAATTTTTTTTGCCATTGGTCTCATATTTTTATGACTTCAAATAAAATATTTATGAATTTTTAAAAATAAAAGGAATTAAAAGAAATTAAAGCAGAAAATAGAAAATAGGAAAAATGCGCTGCCATTGGATTAGTTTCATTAATTGACGTGGCACCATCATACGGTCCAGAAGCGCTGATGCACCATGTTCCAAAGTCAAACGCGCAACAAATGTATTTAAAACAAGTCAACAAAAGCAAAGGCCATGATTAGATCGTTTGAGCATCATCCAAGGGCTCAGAGGCTCCCACGTGGGGAGGGTGGTGGAAACCACCATCTTCTCCGCCCAGAGAACAAACTCCAACCACCACGCGCAGGGTTTTCAACCTTAACCAAAATAAACAAGTCAGGTACCAAAATGAAGTTGGGGTGATGTACATCACCCTTGTAACCTTGGATCTTCTTCAATGTTTCCATTTAATGAGAAATTTGAGCTTGAAAATCAAGGTGCACAAACTGAAATGGCACGATTCATAAAATTAAGACCACCACTGGCCTGCCTCTTGCTCGAGGACTTCAGAAAACAGTTCAAACTTAAGCAATTCACATTGTATAGCAAGATTCAGATCAAAACAGTTGAGTGATATACCTCTGAAGTGCAGCTTTGAACAACACGATCTCTTCAAGCTTTTGATTCCAATTTGATCTAGAGATGTGATGATGATGCAAGGCTAAGGCATTAAGACTTGAAGATCAACTAAGGATGTTGAAATTCAAGCTTGAAATTGAGAAATAAAAACTGAAATTCCTTTGAGTGAGGTTGGGTTTCCAATTCTGCAGAGTTTCAGATCACCTTCAAGTTGAATTTTGAATGAGGAAGCACGTGTATTTATAGCTGAGCTTGATGCAAGGAGGTGTAATGCTCGTGTGCATGAATTTTGGATCCTTCATGCATGGGCCTGTACAGGCGCATGTGAGGCCTAAAATTGAATGGAATTGCAAGCTGAGATCATTTTGAAGTAAAATGGACGTGCACAAGGCCTGGCATTTGCTTGCATATGAAGTTTCAATGTGAATTGCATAATTGATCATAAACATTAAGCCCTTCGAAAATCACACATGAAAAATCCAAACATGGTCATGTGAGTAATGGTTGGAAAACTCTTAACATAAGGAACAAAAGATATGTTGGGCAAAAATCCATTTGGAGTTTGGAAATTTATGAAAACTGGTCTTGAAAATTGGGGTACAAAACATGTCTAGGTCCCCTTTGAAATTTTTTGCCAAAAATGATCAACTTCAAGCCCTTCTGTTTCAATGATGAAAGCCTCAAATGGAAAAACCTCCAACATAAAAGTTGTAGATATTTTTAAGGTGATCAATATAGACTTAAATTTTGAATCATTTGGATTTTTCATGAGAAAGTTATGAGCACTTGAAGTTGGACATTTTTCAAATTCAATGGTTTTGATCCAAAGTGACCTATAATGTTTTGTATTATCACATGTGCTTCTTTTAGGATTATGAAATTTTGTCCAACATAACATTTGAATTATACATCTTAATATTTCCAATTCAATTTGTCTCACCTTAAAATCATAAAAAATAAAGAAGTTAGGTCTTTGGGAAGTTGCCCCAAAATTAGGGTTTCAGTCAAAATGATCTATAATGTTTTGAAATGAATGATGACCTTCCAAGTTTCAAATGGATTTTTGATGAACATTAAAGTTGTTTATATGGTTCTTAAGAACATTTTTTTCTCTTGGGGTCATCTTCATTTGACAAACACATCAAAAGTTGTGTCTTAGTGATCCTCAATTTAGTCAGATGACTTGACTAGTCAACTTCTCAAGGCCAAACTTCAAATCTTGATGAATGAATTATTGAGGATAATTACATAGGCTCATATATGCATAAAATAATGAATGAAATAACTTACCTTGATTGAATTTTATCATAGGTTGAGGTTGCTTTTTGAGCAAGGCACGGTCAATGCACAGTTGAATTAGTGTTTCCTTGGGAAACAATCCTCAAGCCCTTTGGGTTATCTTGATCAAATTGGAAAATTGAGATCCTTGGGGTACATATATGATGATTGGGAGCTTTGTGGATCATTGTCATGCTTTTTCTTATCTTCAATTGGCCACTTCATTGAGCATATGAGTCTCCTAGGAGCAGGGGATCACATGATCACTTGAGCTTTAAAACAAAAGAGGTTAGTGACATATTTTTGTGCTTTTGGTTAGTAAACAAATAAGAAAAGCAATAATATACAATACAAGCATGCTTGGTGGTCTCAAACCACTCACATAAGTCCCACCCCTAGGGTTTAGGAGTCACACATGTTATGATCCTTGAGGTAATTCATTGAGCAAATGATATGATGCCATGAGGGATCTTAGGATCAAAATTAGGGTCTTACAATAACTAAAGCTGACGATACCACTTATTACACGATAGGCCTAAATCTAGATGCGGGTGAATAGATCCCGAGTTATAAACTTAAAAAAAAATAGGTTTTAAAATTTTATGGCATAGAAGCAAGTTACAAATATCTCGGATCAAAAATCGTCTAACCGAACCCACTATCAAAAAGCTCGGATATGCGTATTAAAGGCAACGGTATGATAATGATTCACAAATCGATTAAAAACAACTAACCATAACTAGTTGAATACAAAGTAATACGGATAAGTCTATCTCCAATGATAACTCAAACAAAAATATAAGTGAAGCAATTTGTCGAACACTTAGTGTGCGATCAATAATATTTGGAATTTTATGTAGTATTGTTGTTATGGAAATCCAACCACAACTAAATGGTTTGTGATCTACACAACAACACCAATTTCAAAACATATTCAAAATTATTATCCAAACAAAATTGATCAAACAATCAATGTAATCGACAATTTGTGAACCAAAAATAAAAGAGAGAGAGAGAGAGAGAGAGAGAGAGAGAGAGAGAGAGTACACAAGGATTTATTTAGGTAGTTCCTCAATTGACATCGTTATAGGTACATCTACCCTTAATTCAATTTCGAATTGAGATATTATATGATATCTTACTTCGCAAATGCACGAATACAAGAGATGAAGAAATCTAGCCCTACAAACCCTAGGTTTGATGTTGATTCTACCACCTCCAAAAACTCTTATCAAAGATTGACCAAGTAACCAACAATGCCACTTCAATTCACCGTTCTCACGCTACTTCTTTGAACGAATCCCCTTGTTCTTCAAAGCTTTCACTAGGTCAAATTAATTTCAAGCGCACACTTGTTGAAACCCAAGATTTACGAATGCGATCCACCTTCCAGCGCTACTCTTTTTCCCAAGAACCTCTAGTTCTTCAAAGACTTCATTCAGTCGGATTCAGATTGCGTAATCTTGTCCAAAACCTTCAACCCCTAATGAACTTGAAGAAAAACCCAACCTTGGTTTTCTGATTTGAAATCGTCAAAGTTCTCAACCCAATATTAACGGTACAAACAACCTAATTGGACGTTATCAACCCTAATCTAGATGGAACCCAATCAAAAAATGATTATGTGTAGTTTTATTGTGTGTGTGAATAGAAGAGAGGTCGAAGATGATGAGAATGCTTTGAAATCCCAATATCATATAGGTTTTACTCACTAGAAACCTTAATAAATAATGATGCGTGTATGAAGTATTTATATGCATGTATATTTTGAAACAAAAGGAATGCAAAAGACTTGAAAAAATTATGTGCTAACTTGTTAGGCGCATAAGCCAACATGTATAAGGTCATGCATCGATCTGTGTATGCCATGCACTGCCTATGTGTCGACCTGAAGAGACGGCACGCGAATCGGAATCTACATGCTTCAAAATTGTAGCATGGGTGCCGACCTATGGAATGAATGTGTCGATCTATAGCAGAAATGTTTTTCTATAGGTCGGCATGTAGACGTATGTGTCGACCTATAATGCAAGTTTTCACAAAAAAAATATTTTTCATGCATTTTTTATGCATGAGATCTTTTCCAAATTGTTTCCAAATGCTTTTATGCTTCCTAATGCAAAGATGAACATTTAGAATCAGAAGATAGCATCAAATATACGTTAATGCTAAAGTATTATAATTTTGACAGTATATAAAATACATCTTACAGAAGTGACACTCATAGATATAATATATTATTTATTTTTCTTATTATTCTATTTTTATGCTTATTTATATTTCTTATATTACTCGTGAAATTAAGGTATTTTTATTTTCTTTTCTTTTATAGGAGCACATTTATTTGTAATAAAACACATCTCATGTTATTCTCAACAAAATTAGATCATGAAAACACTAGAAAAATATACAACATATATAACCAATAGTTTTCATTATAGGTTACAATTTCATTCTCTACAAGCCAACAACTCATCAATATTACAGTTCTATATGGTAGAAAAAATCTCCAAAACTCTTGTAATTTCTTAGAGTATGATTAAAAGTTAAACTCAGACATTTCTAATAGTGTTAATTCTTTGTCAGATTCATTAAAACAACTCATCCAATTTTCATTTCGATAATACAAATCTAAAAATTTCATATTGAGTTCCACAAATTTACCTCATATATTGATATTTTATTTATATTAAATTTTATTTTAATTTAAATTATTTAAATTAATATTAATACAAAATAAATAAATAAATCAATCAAATTAAACTTAAATTTTAAAACAATAATTAAAGTTAACCTTAAATACATCACATATATAATTAAAAATAATAAAAATAAATAACATCACATAAATAGTCAAATTTAAATTTCGTTATTCTTATATCCAAAACGTTTTCAATTATACTCGACCAGATCTCCTTGAAGTTGGTGGCGATAAACTTGTTTTTCACAAAGACATGCTCCTTTTTGTAGTCTTTTTGCAAAATTTCAGGATCGTTAAATGTTTCAGTTATTGAAATGTTGTTATCCATATTATCATAAGAGTAATCAAAATCACGTCCATATGTGTGTTGCTTTTCTTCAACAATCATGTTGTACAATATAATGCAAGCATATACAATATGCTTGAGGATTTTCATGTGCCATGCACGCACTAGATCACATATAATTTCAAATCAAGATAGACGCACTCCAAATGCTATCTCCACATTCTTTTTAGCTGATTCTTGATGTTGTGAAAATAGTTTTCTCTTTTCTCCTTGCGGCATTGAAATGGTCTTGACAAACAGAGCTCACCCAAGATCAGTGGCGGAATTGAGGGGGGACGTTGGAAGGCCACGACCATCCCTCAACTTTTTATTTATTTTTAATTCATATATATTAAATTACTAAAATATCCTTATTTTAAATTAAAATTAATTTTTATATTTTATTTTTCATTCAAAGTTAGGTTAAAATACAGATAAGGTAAAAAGCTCCTACCTTTCCTTTCTTTCTCATATGGGTTTGCTACCGGCACCGGAATCGGAACAGATTAAAGTGATCGGCATCTAACAGGTAAAAAACTTTATTCATTCTTCTTTTATAAAAAGTAACAAATTAAAGTGATTGCTTGATTTGTGTTTTTAAGATTTTTAGGGTTCTTCTTTCTTGATGTGTTAAAATAATCTATATGAGATTTATTAAGTCAATTCATAACACTGTAATTTACAAATATAGTTATACATTGTAATAAGGTTTATTTAATCATTGTTGCTGCTAATTTCTAATAGTGAAGTTACCGGTATTTGAAAACGGATTGAAGTTGATTAATTAAGTTTATTAATTTTTTTCTCTTTTAATTTTTATGTTCTCTAAATTGATTTTTGGATCTGATATGATATTATAGGAAGAGTAAAGATGAATAATAGGAAAATTGTTTCTTTTTTCAAAAGGAAAGCATGTGAAATTGAAAGAGAAGAGAGAGATGAAGAAATTATAATCCCGACATCCGAATCTGAAACAGTTCTTGAGAATCCAACAATTGAAGAGCATCATGGTTTTGAAAATTCTTTGGAACGCGATTCTGGAAAGCGTCCTCCGATTTGGCAATATCCACCAAATCAAGTGGATACAATACGAAGAGCTTATCTAAAATGGGGTCCATATCAAATTCATTTAGAAAACTATCCTTTGTCCGGTAACGAGGATCATCCGAGAAGGTTTCAACATACTTGGTTTAGCATATTTCCATCATGGTTAGAATATTCACCATCTGAAGATGCCGCATATTGCTTACCATGTTACCTTTTTAGCAAAAAACTAAGTGGACGTCCCGGATCACTTGTCTTATTTATATGGGTTTTAGAAATTGGAAGAAAGTTAGGAATGGAAAACATTGTTCCTTTCTTAAACACAAAGGGAAGGATTCTTGCTCACCACACAACAATGCAATGAAAGCTTGTCAAGACTTGTTGAATCAAGATGGTCATATTAGAAATGTTATTCAAGTGCAAAGTTCAAGTCAAAGAATGAATAATCGGTTACGACTCAAGACTTCAATTGACACTGTTCGTTGGTTAACACTACAAGCATGTGCTTTTAGGGGTCACGACGAAAGTAGAAAATCAAGAAATCAAGGTAACTTTCTTGAGTTATTGAAATTTTTAGCATCCTACAATGATGAAGTTGCAAAAGTTGTGTTGGAAAATGCTCCACAAAATTGCAAGTATACTTCACATCAAATTCAAAAAGAGCTCTTGCAAATTCTTTCTAGTAGGGTGAAAAAGAGTATTCGTGAGGAAATTGGTGATTCCAAATTTTGTATCATTGTTGATGAAGCTCGTGATGAGTCAAAAAAGGAACAAATGGCTCTTGTATTAAGATTTGTTGATAAAGTTGGTTTAATACAAGAGAGATTTTTTGATGTGGCACATGTTAAAGACACCATATCTTTAACTCTTAAGGAAGCAATATGTGATATACTTTCTCGACATAACCTTGATGTTTCTAACATTCGTGACCAAGAGTATGATGGTGCTAGCAATATGAGAGGAGAATGGAATGGTTTACAAACCCTTTTTATGAAGGATTGTCCTTATGCATACTATGTTCATTATTTTGCTCATCGATTGCAACTTGCATTAGTTACATCATCAAGAGAAGTCAAACATGTTCATAAATTTTTTGAGAAGCTAATCTTTGTTGTAAATGTTGTTTGTTCTTCTACAAAGCGTCATGATGAGTTACAAGCTGCCCAATTAGAAGAAATTGCTTATTTGTTAGAGATTGATGAGATTATAACTGGTAAAGGTGCAAATCAAGTTGGTACATTGAAATGAGTTGGAGATACTCGTTGGGGATCACATTACGATTCAATTTCTAGCTTGATAAACATGTATGAAGCAACTTGTTTAGTTTTAAAAAAAATTGCAAAAGATAGAGGGAGTTATGCTACACGTGGGGATGCAGATAGTTGTTACAATTACTTGAAGGCATTTGATTTTATATTTATTTTGCACTTGATGAAAGAAATCATGGGAATAACAGATATGCTTTGTCAAGCCTTACAAAAAAAAATCAAGATGTAGTTAATGCTATGAACTTGGTTCGTTCAACAAAACATCTTATTCAAGGTTTGAGAGAAAATGGTTGGGATGTATTGTTTACTAAAGTGGTATCTTTTTGTGAAAAGCATGGTATTGAGATTCCTGATCTTAATGATGTTCATTCAACAACAAGATTTGGACGCTTCCGTCTTGAAGAGAATCAAGTCATAATTCAACATTACTTTAAAGTTGAAATCTTTTTCACTACCATTGACAAACAGTTACAAGAGTTGAATAGCAGATTCAGTGAGCAGGCAATGGATTTGTTAACTCTTTCTTGTTCTTTATCTCCTAAGGATGGATATAAACCTTTTAGCATTGATACTATTTCTTCTTTAGTTGAAAAATATTATCCTATGGATTTTAGTGATCAAGAGAAGAATAATTTGCAATTTCAACTCCAACATTTTCTATTTGTTGCTCGTCAAGCATCAAACTTGAATAATTTATCAACTATTCAAGAACTATGTTCATGTTTGGTTGCATCTGGACAAGCTGAAACTTACTTTTTGATTGATAGACTACTTCGTCTTATCATGACTCTTCCCGTTTCTACGGCCACAACTGAGAGGTCTTTTTCAGCAATGAAAATTATTAAGACTAAGTTGAGAAACAAGATGGATGATGGGTTTCTTGGAGATAGCATGACAATATATATTGAAAGGGAGATTAGTTCAAGCATTAGTTCGGAGTCAATTATTGACGATTTCAAGTCACTCGGAACGCGTAAAGCATTACTTTAAGGTAGTTTTCAGTCATGTAATTTAAATTTTTAGAAATTAACTTTGTATTTATTTTAACTTTAATGTTTTATTTAAAATACTATTTACATTTTATTTATAATCTTTATTTTACGTTAGCGGCCATCCCAAATTTTTTTATCTGGCTCCGCCACTGCCCAAGATATATACCATCTGCTAAATAATACCCTATATTATATAAAGTCTCATTGATTGTATATTGCACAGTCGGAGAATGTCCTTCCAAAATATCGTTAAACATGTTAGATTGGTTTAGCACATTACTATCATTTTTTGAACATTCAATACCAAAAAATGCATGTCAAATTCATAAGTGTATCATACCTCTGCTTCAAGCATGATTATGGGCTTACCATGATCACCTCGACATAATTTTCCATTCCACGCAACAGGATAATATTTCCATTCTTAGTGCATACAATCAATGGAACCCAACATACCTGGAAAACCATGTGACTCCTCCACTTGTAAAATATGTTTAAAATCAATGTTGTTAGGCTTTCTCAGATACTCAACCCGAAATACCTCATTCACGCCCCTTACGAATCTCTTTATGCACTCAAATCCATTGCTTTCACCAATTCGAACATATTCATCTACAATGTTAGCGGGAGACCCATATGCCTACATATGAATATCAAAGATGCATTTCTGCAATATGAAAGACTCAATTTACCAGTTGCATCAGTCCTAATTTGAAAATATTCATCATGATTTCCAAAGGCAACTATAATTCTAAGAAACACGTGCCTATGCATTTTGAACCTTCTTCATAATTGAGCATTTGTGTAGACTAAAATTTCTAAGAAGTAGTCACTGAATAATAGATTGTGTCCTTCTTCACAACTTTGATTTATCATTGTTCTTCTCTTTGGCCTGGAGAAACATCAATATTGACGTTCCTTCCTGAGCATTAACATTAGTAGTTCTTCATCTGTGTTGTCCATTAATTCTTCTTTAATAAAGTCACAAAAGAGTTTGTTGAGATCATTTGAATTATTTGAATCCATTAAAGTGAGTGAAGAAGGAGAGAAATGAGACAAGAATGAGAAAGAGTGAGAGAAGAATTAGAAGAGTGATAATATATATAATGCTATATGAATAACGACTAGTTTGAATAATAACATAATATTTATTATGAATTAAAATGGTACTAATGACCATTTTACATAGGTGTTGATACATAGAAAATACTACATAATAATTCATTCAGAAAATACTAGAACATTTCAACTTAACTAAAATCCATATTTTTCTTTCAGCTTATTACAATACTTTTCATAAACATCACGTTGACTAGTATTCATCTTAAAAGTGTTTGACATAATGAATTGCATTGCTTTAAACTTCATCTTTTTCTTATTTACTATGTTTTCTTCTTTCTTAAGTTGAGTTAGTTTTTCCATTGCTATTACTCTTTTGTTCATTATACCTTGCACAACATTAAAATTCAATTCAGATACATTTGTATTTTCATTTGCCTTACTCTTTTTTTTTCTGCTTGATGTCTCATTTGACGCGCTATTGGAGATGAGTAGTTATACTCATAACTTGAATCTGTCTCTGGATTAGACGATGATGAGTATTTGAATTTTTGAGAATTAAAATTTTGTATAGATCGTTGAATATAGATCGTTGAAAATTAGATTGATTTCATTTCATTTAACTTAAACAATAGTAATTTGAAGTAATAATTGTCCTACCCCAATTTTGTCTTGCCTTTTATTTTCTTTTTAGACCTCCATGATGTACTGCATTGTGTAGCGATAAATTTTTTGAGATTAAGCTATAAATTAACTTACTAACAAAGCAAGAGTCGTCACCGCGCTTTTATTGTTTCCAAATGAAAAGGGAAAAAGTACGAGAGCTTTGTATCATCATAAGAATGGCTCAACTTGGATAAGGATCAATAAGTATGCCACTAGCTCTCACAAATGGAAAAAGAATTATCATCAATACTATGGAGATAGGAGAATTATATCTCAACTATGGAAATGACTTATGTCTAATACCTTAAGAAAAGTTTTAAAAGGAAAAGTGCACAAAGGTACAAAATGATTTGAATGAGTTATTCCTTTTTTAGTCTTTTGAAATTGGTCTAAACATGCTTAAAATGGATTAACATTTATTGAAAAAATGTTTTGAAAATCTCTTGACAAAATTCAAGGTTTAATGAGAAAGTAATTCAGGTTAAATAAAACAAGAAGATTTTGAAAAAGAGAGAATATTTTGAAAATTAAAAAAGGGGAGGAGAAGAAGAGACTATCTTAGAACATAAAGTAAAAGCATATGGAGAAAAGATCTAACCAAGAAAATATCAAGTTTTATGACATAAGTCAAGCAAGAATTTCTTCCTTTGGATTAAGCCTCAAGCAAGCCAGAATGAGCAAATAATAATCCATGTATCAAATGAAACCAGAGTAATTCAACCAAGTCTTCAAAAGGAAATCCCAAGTCAAAGGTACCAGATGAATTCTAGGGTCTCAAATCACAAGTCCAAAAGCAAAGGTTAAGATCCTAATTCTAAGTCTATAATTCCACAATGATGTCAAGGATAGTAACCACAAGTCCATGAATCAGGATAACCAAGTTTCTTTTTAGGTCTTTTCTTTATTAATGTCTTATTTACAATGATATAAAAGAAAAGTCCAAATGGACAAAGAACAAATGACAAAATCACAAATAATATGACATGGGATGCTAACATAAAGTATAAAGTAAATGGCATAAAGATAAAAGCATAAAGTAAATGACATTTAAAGTAAAAGTTAATACATTAAAATGTTAGTAATCAAAGATGAAAGATGCTTTGGTCATTTTTTTGAAGAACACTCAACTATCCACTCACAAGTATAAAAACATGAATCTATACATCATTTATGATAAGGGCTTCAACTTGGATAAAATTAACAAGTATGTCACTATCTCTCATAAATGGAAAAGGAGCAACATTTTCACATAATACCATGAGGAATAGGAAACTTACAATCACACTTATAAAAATGCCTTTGTTTTTCTTGGGAAAAATTTAGCGTTATGTTAAGCAATCATAATTGGACTTATGTAGAAGTCATAACTATCTGAGGTCGGTCGATAATAATGTTTGTGTTAATACATGCACGAGAAGTGATATGTAAATCATTCTCCTAAAGACATGTCACACAAAAAAGAAAGAAAGGGGATGATCAAGCACAAAGTCTAGGAGGATGGTCCATTACTTCAATCCACACTTCAAGATACTTAGGATAAACTTATGCATCAATTCAAAGTAACTTAAATGATCCATGATCATTTAGAAGGTAGATTTTAAATGATGAAGGTTCATCAAGTACCAATTTATATATCATGAACAAGATGGGCACAAGGCATCCAAATGATCAAAGGGAAAAGAAGGAGATGAAGAATAGAGAAACAAGAGAAGTCACACCCAAATTAGACCAAAAGTTTGATCAAGTCATCATCAAAATAAATCATCCATTTTGGTGGATTAGGGTTTTCACCCCATCAACACCCAAGATCTATTGAGTTTGATGATACTTAAGGTTTAAACCATCATGATCCAAGGCCAACAGAAGTTCACAAAGGTCACACAAAATAAAAATGCAATTAAATGAAATAAAAATGCATCAAAAGTATTTTTAAATGAATTTTAAAATAGAAATAAAATGGAAAATCCATAAAGTCCTTCAAAACACCAAATAAATGGCCAAGAAAATTATGAAAGGGTGGAAATAAAATAAGAAGCATATAATAAATTTTTTAGAATTTAAAAATGCAGAAAAGTATTTTTAAATCAATTAAGACAAAGGAGAAAAGAGAAAATTCATGAAAAATAGAAAATCAGCGAAATAAAATATGAAAAAATAAAAATCAGATGAAGAAAGATAAAAGAGAATTTTAGAAATTATTTTGGGATTTTTTGGATAAAAAATGAAATTACTATGAACTTTCAAAGAAAAAGAAATTACAAATAATAAAAGAAAAAAAATAAAATCAGAAAAAACAAGAAGCGTTGAATCACGCCTCATTAATTGACGTGGCAGATCCAACACTCCATATGTTAGAGAACATGATAGAACGCACTGCAAGCTAAACATAGGATCCAGTTTAAATCCAACAAATCAGAATATTTTATTCCTCCAGCGTGTCTGATGAAACTCAGACAACCTCAGAAAACTTCGGTTGTCTTCTTTGATGAGCTCTCACCGGAGTTTCATCGTTTGGTAAATTCAAGACACAAGACCACCACCACTTTTATCCTCTTCTCATCCTAAATTCAACCAAATGCTCCGAATTCATTTATATAAACTGAGCAAAGTGAATTTCAGAGAAGTTTCAGAAATAAGCAAACCACGAAAAATGAAATTAAATGATGAACACGGTCAATCAACACCAGATAAGTTAGGGGGAAGCATCAGAGGATGAAAAACTACATTGTGGTAACTTGTTTGAGTTCTAATGATGCTTAGAACTGCCTTGTCCAAATGGTGATCAGAAGTTGATGAAGCTCGATCTGGTTAGAGCACTTCAGAAGGTCTCAGAGCTTGGGAATTGTTGCAAAAGTTTCAGAGGATGCCGAAGGTGCTAATGGAATCAAGAAAATGGATTGAAGCAAGCTAAAACTTAAAACACGATAGTTGAATTTTATGGAAAATTTTCAAGTTGCAGCAGGGATTTCTTGGCTCTCAAAATCTTGTAAATGAATGAAATAGCTTCCTCTATTTATAGGAAATGTGTTTAGATTCAAATACAAATGTGAGAAAAGTGTGACTTGAAACTCATAGAAACTCTGCCAAATGATGTGTTTTAAGGGTCAATTAACTTATGGAGACTTTTTTAAACACGTTTAGGTCCAAAACACATGCTAATTTGGCTTGGAATTGAGATTAGTGAAGTTCAAAACTCGAACAATGGCAATTTCTTCAGTTGCAAGTCATCGTGTTCAACCTAATAGGGCACCCTACTCAGGAGGCTTTTTTATCTCATTCCTTTTGCAATGTATTCATATCATGGCAAAGATTACAATATGCCAAGAAAGGTTGCATTTGGATGCTTTAGCACAAAGTTATGTCATGTTGAAGTTGGCATGAAAAACTGATCATATAACTTAGAAAACTTTGAGTGCTTCATGGCTGAAAATGACATGTAATGTTTCAACGAATTACATGACCTTCTAAGGATATTTTGACCTTGATCCTTGAAGCAAACTTATAGAGGGAATAAAAAATGACATTGTGCAAAAATAATCAGCCTCATATGTTGAAAAATGGATAAGTTATGAATCTTGAAAGTTGGGGAAAAGTCACTTGAAAATAAGTCAAATTTCACTAAGTCCACAAATGACCTATAATGTCTCCAAACTTTTAATGATCCTCCAAGCATAATTGGATCTTATCATCTAAATAGAAATTGTAGAGGGTGTTGAGAAGAGTCATATGAAAAAATAAGCATTCAAAAATGTTGAGAATTGTAGGAGTTGTGATCCTTGGAACTTTGACTTCAAAATATTGACTTTTTGGTCAAACCACTTGGAGTAAGCTTGTGTACTTGGACATTCCTTGCATTTCAAAGCACATGAGTGATCATATGAACTCAAAATAAGGTGTCCTTAATTTCCTTTTTATTAAATTTCTCAAAGCTTGAAGTTTCTTATTGAAGAAGGAATGGAAATAAACACATGAACATTTGACTTTCTTTGAGAAGTAAGCCACAAAAGTCTGAGATGCTTTTGATTGAAAACCCCTTACCTTGCATAATAAACTTAAGGGAAACAAGACATATTTTTGGTATTTTTATTAGTGGTTAGATAATCAATTAATCATGTAAACACAAAGGTAAAGCAACAACAAAGAGGTGTTTGGTGATCCCTACAATAAGCAAACCCAAAGATGGATAAAGGGAATGACCAAGATATGACCTTATTTGTATGAAAATGATGCATATGACATGTGGTATCTTAGGGTTAAAAATTAGGGTATGACACATTGTATACCACTTACTCTGAGTATGAATATTGGGTCTTGCACCTTTCTAATAATAAGCTAGTCATCTAGGATGACCATTTGGCCTTTGGCCATGGTCATCTAAGGGTTAGGCTTTGAGTATTAAAGTTATAGATAACATGTCCTTATTCTTGTTTTCATTCAGTCATGTCTTAATTTTATTTGAAGTTCTCATTATTTCATTGATAAATCATGTTCCAAAGCATGGGCTATTGCATTATTACATTGAAATAGGATTGAACTCATGTTATGTCATGTTCTACAGTAACTTCGATTATAAGTTTTTTATTTTAATTTGAGTCAATAGGGGGTTAAATTCTTAACCATGAGATTAATCCATGTTTAATTTTGATCTTTAAGAAATAGAATTTGGATCTCCCATCTTTCTTAACCTTATGGGCAATGGATCTTGAGGTGGGGAAATATAGATTTCAGGACTCTTTGAATCAAGCTAATTAAAAGTCTTATGCGAAGGTTTTTCAAATGCATTGTTGAATTACAAGGCGCCAAATGAAGCAAGAGTCTTATTGTTAAGGAAAAAAAACAAGCTATAGTTGCTTTACAAAGATACAACATAATTCTTTTACACGACAAGGTTACATAAGGCCAATGTTGAATATTACAGAAATTACAAAGGTTGTTGAAGGACTTAACATGGTTATTTATAAGTCAAAAATTCGAAATGTTACAAATGGAAGGCCTAAACTAAGTCAATCAGCAAAATAGAGGGCCTATGATATGGTTGCTCAAGTAGCCATGGATCGGATCTTGTTCTTGCATCCCTCATTGAGCACTAGGCACAATTCCTTGTTCTCCAATTCTTTCCTACAAAAAGAACAACCAAAACTGGTATCAACAATGCAGCAACAAATGGTTCATGAGCATACAATCAACTACAACAAATCAACAAGCAGCGAGTTAACCAATTCATAACCATTCCCCAATTCAGAATAAAGGTATTTCAAGATGCAAAAATAACTAAAGGTTGGACCACATATAAGACCACACAAATTAGAAGAAAATTGAGAAGCATAAGCCATCATAGATAAATAATGTACCACAAAATCACCCAACCTGGAAAGCTACCAAATGGGACCCTCCCAACATCATATTACACACGCCATACATATTGGAGTAAAGGAAGATTGTTACCATGAACATTACACAATAAAATTAGCAATAACAGTGATACATACATACATACATAATAGTTAATTATAGGACCACAACATTTCAATCACAACTCAACATCAAATTTCATGTAATTCTCTCACACACATAAATGAATCCCACAAAATCAGCTGAATATTCTAACAGAATGAGACCATTCACACCAACTCATCGTTTCTTAACAAATTTCACAAAGTCACTTCCTCACACAATTCCAAATCACCTCACACGTACATCACTCAGATCCCTATTTCAAATCCATTATATAAACAATTTATTCCTCACTGATTAAGGAGTACATATTATTAGTCTGAAAATATTTTCTCATAAACCTTACCCAAAGCTCAAGCAAAAAAAGCAACTCATAGTTTCTCATTGAAACTCTGAGTGAGCCGAGCTAGCCCAATCAAATCATACAATAGCAGAAAGAGAAGAAGCTAAGGACATTAAAAGCGTAAAAGGAGTAGAAGAGGACTTATCTGTTTCGCCGGAGATTTCATCGGACTACCTCCGATTCAGTGAGCTTTCGTTCTTCTCTCTGATATTTTTATACCAGCTCCTTCGCCATGTGATTTTGAATGAAAACCCCATGTTGATTTCCTTTAATCCGTGCTGATTGGACCCTAATTTGAACATTAGGGTTTCTTCTTTGTTGATCTTTATTTTTCAAATTCGATTCCGTTTAGTGTTTAGGAGAGTATTTGAGGTAGGTTTTGTCTTGAGGGATGTTGTTTTCATGGTTTCTTATTTTGAACTCTGTTAAGGTTCAATTTGGTTGTTTGGAGGAGAATTAGGTGAAAGTGAGGCCGAATTCGAAATCCTCAGCCAAAAAGCGGAGGGGTTAATGTTTGGAGTTTTGGGTTTTTGAGTGGTGGTTTGCTGGAGAAGAAGGTGGTGCCGCCGCCTATGGCCAGCAAGCACTGTCTTCTCTAGTGAGGGTTGATCAAAGAGGATGTTGATACTTGTAGAGCATTTGGTGCTCTGAAGCAAGGAGAGAGAAATGAGTTCAACAAATGAACTCATTCTCCTTGAGTCAGGTTTAAATACCTTGGTCTCTCTCCATGCATGCTGGCCAAATGGCCTTCCCTGACTTGGTCACTTGTCGTTGATTCGGAGAATCCCATTTGTTCTTTGAGATACTACTCTAAGTATCCTCGAAGAGTCTTAGATACAATTGAGGTATCATTCCCCTTTGCCGGAATATTCATAGAATCTAATTTATATGTTTGAGATACTGCTTCGTTGATTCAGAGAATCTCAATTGTTCTTTGAGATACTGGTCTAAGTATCCTCGAAGAGTCTTAGATACAATTGAGGTATCATTCCCCTTTGTCAGAATATCTCAAGTATATCATATAAGATGTTGCTTCGTTGATTCGGAGAATATATTTATTTGTTAGAGATACTACTTCATTGATTCGGAGAATATCATTTGTTCTTTGAGATACTGCTCAAAGTATCCTCTAAGAGTCTTAGATACAATTGAGGTAACGTTCCCCTTTGTCAAAATATATTGATTATATCATATAAGATGGTGCTTCGTTAATTCTAAGAATCTTATTTATCTGTTTGAGATACTACTTTGTTAATCTGGAGAATCTCATTTATCTGTTTGAGATACTGCTTCATTGATTTATCTCAAAATCTCGATTATATCATAAAAAGATATTGTTCTGACTATTCTCATAAAATCCTATTCAATTCATTTCTTTTTATATCACTACACTTCACCCTTGCATTGCACCTCTATATTTCGAAGGAAAAATTTTGGGGTCTCCTTGTATCTAATTGGTTGTTGCCCTAAAGATGAACCCTGACGCTGTTCATTTTCTCAAGTTCCAGGCAATTAGATAGGGACAGTTGTCGTACCCCCAATTTTGTCCTGTATTTTCTTTTCTTTTTAGACCTCCGTGATGTACTGCATTGTATACCATTTACTCTAAGTATGACTATTGGGTCTTGCACCTTTCTAATAATAAGTTAGTCATCTAAGATGACCATTTAGCCTTTGGCCATGGTCATTTAAGGGTTAGGCTTTGAGTCTCAAAGTTGTACATAACATGTTCTCATTCTTGTTTGCATTCAGTCATGTCTTAACTTTATTTGAAGTTCTCATTTGTATTGCATTGATAAACCATGTTCCAAAGCTTGGGCTATTGCGTTATTACATTGAAATAGGATTGAACTCATATTATGTCATGTTCTACAATAACTTCGATTACAAGGTTTTTGAATTTAATTTGAGTCAATAGGGGGTTACATTATTAACCATGATATTAATCGATGTTTAACTTTTATATTTAAGAATGAGAGTTTGGATCTTCCATATTTCTTAACCTTATGGGCAATGGACCTTGAGGTGGGGAGATATGGATTTGAGGACTCTTTGAATCAAGCTTATTAAAAGTCTTATACGAAGGTTTTTCAAATGCATTATTGAATTTCAAGGCGCTTGCAGGATTAGGAAGACAAGACTAAATTAAGAAAGAGTTTTATTTTTAAGGAAAAACAAACAAGCTATAGTGGCTTTCAAAAATATAAGAGCATTCTTTTACACGCCAAGGTTACATAAGGCCAATGTTGAATCTTACAAAAATTACAAAGGTTGTTAAAGGGCTTAACATGGTTATTTACAAGTCAAAAATTCTAAATGTTACAAATGGAAGGCCTAAACTAACTCAATCAGCAAAATAGAGGGTCTATGATATGGTTGCTTAAGTAGTCATGGATCAGATCTTGTTCTTGCATCCCTCATTGAGCACTAGGCACAACTCCTTGTTCTCCAATTCTTGCCTGCAAAAAGAACACCTAAAATTGGTATCAATAATGCAACAACAAATGGTTCATGAGTATACAATCAACTACAACAAATCAACAAGCAGCGAGTTTACCAATTCATAACCATTCCCCAATTCAGAATAAAGGCATTTCAAGATGCATAAATAACTAAAGGATGAACCGTAGATAGTGAAGGAGAAGAGCGATCCAAAACGTAGCGGAATTTAAAAAAATTCTCCTTTAGTGATCCTTACGAGTGGGCATGATCAGTGATAGAATCGTTACCTCTTGTGGTGATTGAAACCTTTGATGCATATCTAAGGAGCGATCACGAATGTTGAATGGTGACAACGCCTCTACTCAGTCCACACAAACGGATTCCTTCAATCTCAGTGCTAGCTGCTACGAATGAAATCTTTGAGTGAGTGAGTGAGAGAGAGAGAGAGAGAGAGAGAGAAACGAAATTACAACTGCACAAATGCTTCTGCACAAGGGTTCTATTTATAGAACCACTTGTGTGGACTGCAAGCTAAAAAGACCACTTAAGTGTATGTGGCCCATATCTTATGATATGCCAAAATCACTTAAACGTGTGGTAACTTACCATATTTTGTATTCTACTTAAGTATATCGTACCTTACGATGTTCTACAATTCACTTAAGTGTATCGTACCTTACGGTGTTCCTTAGTTACTCTATCTCTCATCAATCTGTTCTTTTGTGTGTGACCCTGTAGGTTTTCACGACATTAGCAATTATATTAAATCACGTATTTAACATAATAAACAGTGAGCGGTATCTAGCAACACATCACTGCTATCCAAGACACGAAAATGTCATGTGATCTGACAAATCCTTTTGTGATAATACTTATGTGTATAATTACCCTTTTTCCCTTATGTCATCGTGTCATCCTTGTCCAGTTCAATATTGGGCCCGTAGACATTTATCCTGTTACGCATGATGGGAAAATTCCATCTAGGTCACTCATGTCCCTCGGCATGCTTCGCGGAGTACCCATCAACTGTCTTTATGGTCATCCAGTTACGGAAATGTTTGATCAACAATAAGGCACTCAACTCTACATCTAGGGTACATAATGGTTTCAGGTCAAAGGGTGGTATACACCATTATCACCATGAGAATAACTTATAAAACTTAGCATAACATTTTATATAGTATTCTCATAGTGGGTCAATCCAGTATAAATATTACTCTCAATATTCATATTATGTTTAAGACTTGATAACTCATTATCCATGATCCATGAGATGTGATCATCAGTCTATATACATAATAGTCTTAATGCTTTAATGTTATCCCACTTCACAACAAAGCTCGACTACAGATACTTTAAGAATAATGTCCTTATGTTTAATGGGATTTCATGATTAAGTCACACTTGATACATTAAACGGACTAGATATTCTAGGGACTTTATTAAACAAACATAATAAAGAAAAAGCCTTTTATTATTAATAAATAATTCGATACAAGTACCAAAAATATTGGCCTCTAGGGCTTACACCAACAGATAGGACCACACAAATTAGAATAAAATTGACAAGCACAAGCCACCATAGATAAACAATGAACCACAACATCACCCAATCTGAAAAGCTACCAAATAGGACCCTTACAACATCATATTACACACGTCATACATATTGTCGTAAAAGAAGATTATTACCATGACCATTACATAATAAAATTATCAGTAACTGTGATACATACATACATACATACATAATAGGTGATTTTGGGACCACAACATTTCAATCACAATTCAGCATCAAATTTCACGTAACTCTCTCACACGCATAAATAAATCCCACAAATGAGAGCAGAAGTTCTCCTTGAGCCGGGTTTAAATACCTTGGTCTCTCTCCATGCATGCTGGTGTTAGCTGGGGATTTCGACAGATAGCAGAAGTTCTTTGGGAATGTTACGTTGTGGAGAATAAGTAAAAGATGACTGTGTCGAAGTTGTTTAATTCTTTTCGTGGGTGAACAATTCTTTGTTGTCGAAGCCTGAGACTTAGAAGATTTTTTGGGTTTCCATAAAGCTCTCTTCGACATAAGCGTTCACAGAGTCGAAACTTCAAGCGGGAAGTATTTGAAATTTAAACAAAGTTGTTTCGTCAGGCCAACACGCAGAAACATCTGAGATATGCAACGCTTGAGAGTGGCGAACGTGGCAATCATATGTGTAAAGGCCGTTAGGGTCGAATTGCTATAAATAGGGGTCTTAGTTTTAGATTCAGGTGTGTTCAAACAGATATACAAAAATTCACAAAATACACTCGAAGTACCAGAGCGAGAGAAAAGAGTTTTACCCTGAAAATGTATGTATGAAGAACACCATAAATTTCGTTCATGTTATCTATTTCATACCAATTATTTAAATTAAAGTTATTCATTGCCCTTTTATTTTGTCGAATTGCCCTTATTTTCAGTAATTTATCATCACTCTTACTTCTGCATTTACATTTCGTCAAGTCTTCATTTCCAGTACTTTCTCAAAACTTAAAACATTTACTTCGAGTCATTTATCTTTACCCTTCCCAAGTATTTTCATTATCTTTAAGAAACCTTTTACTACAAAGTTATCATCATTTATGTTGTTCATAAAATCATAGGTTTTGTTTAGAATTGTTGTCAAAACACTTTTCGTTGTCCACAAACCAGAAACAAACTTAACCATGAGTCAAATCACCGTAATAACAGTTCTTGAGACACATGTCCTAGGATCAATCTAGTCGATCCAGTGAGTTACCAAAAATATATAAATTTGGAAGACTAGCGGTTGTTTATCAGAAATCACTGGTAAACAACTGGCTAAGTGGCCTTCCCTGACTTGGCCACGCGTGGTTGACTGAGGAGTCAACCAGGGGATCCCATGTGGATCCCCCATTGTATGACGGTGCATCCTTTTGTTTCCCCCCTTCAGATCGTTTGACTAGGTCAGATCTACGGATTTGACGGTCAAGTTTGGTTTTGATTGAGTCAACGACATAGCAATGGACTATCTTTCGAGCGTGGGCCTCCAGTTGGGCCTGGAGCTCATTTTGGCTCCTTGCACCCCCTGTTGCTTCTTGATGCGCTCATTGGGCTTCTTTTTTTTTAAATGGTCCATTTTTGCTTTTCATTGTTATTTTATTCTTTTTCTTTTCTTTTTTTTTCTTATAAAAAATCAATGTTTATATAATTTTTGGTTAAATAATTTGATATTATTTAATTAATTAATATTCTTATTATTTTTATTATTATCTAATATAATTTTGTTAATTATTTATTTATTTATTTATGTGGGATTTGTTTGATTTATTATCTTGTGTTTGGTTGATCTATTCACTTGTGTGATTTCTCATTTCATATAAACCATGTGGTGAGTTTTATTTTGATGTTCAATTATTAATCACTCCGAGCATTATAATCACGTTAAACCATTTAAAAGTCAAATATTTCTCGATTCAATATCGAACATATTTTCAAACACCTTTGTAAGTCGATTACTTTTAGCATCGCCATCAACCTCACATAGCTTACTCTTGGGCTTTCTTACCATGAGACCTATTCGATTTTCACTAATTAATTAGACGGTCAATTCACCCAATAAACCTTTAACTCATCTGCCAACGCAAACTCAAAACCTCGATTCAACGTCGAGTATTTTATTAAATGAAAACTAAAACACTCTAATTATACTTGAATGTTATTTATAAATGAAAAAGGGGATGATTTCGAGCCTTCGACTCCTATCCTCAATTGTTTGGGTATGAGCTCCCTTACTCGATTAGTCAAACAATTGTCATTTCTCTTAAAACTTATAAAACCAATTAAATAAAATCATTTTCATAATAAATTAAACGAAAAGGGAGATGGTCTAGAGTCTTCGATTTCTCTCCTCAAATACTTAGATACGAGTTGTCTTACTCGATTATTCGAGTATTCGTCATTTATCTAAAAAATATCAATCATACGCAGACCCATTTTTATAACAAATTAGATGAAAAAGAGAATGGTCTCGAGCCTTCGTTTTCTCCTCCTAACGAATACTTGGATACGAGTTTCCTTACTCGTCCATTTGAGTATTCGTCGTCCATTTAAAACACCTTAAAATTATCAAATCCTTTTGCAATTAAAGATGAAAAAGGAGATGGTCTAGAGCCTTTGATTTCTTTCCTCGATTGTTTGGATACGAGTTCCCTTATTCGACCATTCGAGAAATCGTCATCCAACAAAACATCTCAATACATCAAACTTATAGTTTTCTCATCCCCGTGTGATCGATTTTTTTTTCGAAAAGAACAATGTTCAATCCCTTTTAACGCGCATAACAAACTAGTGATTAAGCATCCGCCGAGAGTAGACAATCCAATGTTTAACCTTTAGAACGCGATCTAAACAATTGTTCATTAAAAAACACCAACAAACCGTAGTTCCCCGAACTACGAATGTTCTGATTTCCTTATTGCATCATAAGGATACGTAGGCACGAGATTGTTAGATCTTGACGAGCACACTAATATAAAACCTTCATTTTTTCCCGTTTGAGGTTTCCTTCATTTCTTTTTTCAATTCTTTTATTTACTTAAAGAAAACAAATAACATTAGCTAACACTCAATCGTAAATTAGACAAAAAGGTTCTCGTTGAGTACAACGAATGTAAGGGGTACTAATACATTCCGCTTTGCGTAATCGACTCTCGAACCCGAATATTGCGATGACCATTATTCTGGTTTTAAAGGTTTTATCGATATTTTTCAATTTCTTCATTGAGATAAATAAAGTTCGATGATGGCTCTGTTCGAAATATTTTTTCACGACCATTGCAAGAAATCGTATTTTTCGAAATGCAATAATAATATAAAAGTTTGGATAAAATATATGACTATGAATTCAAGCATGTGTTCTTTGACGACCGCCGCCTAATAATATATTTTAACATGACAAAACTTTGATGAAGTGAAACAAAATTGATGAAGTAAGTAAATGGAGAATCATAACTCAATCTTGGGAATGATTACCTAAAGCACCCTATATATTATATACATACACACATCACTAATAAACTATATGTATCTACATTATATGTCAGATTTAACCACTGAAATAGAACAAGAATGTCCTGGTGATCCATCCATTGAAACAGTACTTACTGGATAATCCCTTGGACTTGGCATAACATTATGGTTACTGAATCTCCCTCCCATTCTTTGTTGTTGCACAACCAACACAGATGCCTTTGTCACAAAATCCTGTGAAGCCAACATATCACCAATCACACCTAACTCAGGACACTCACTCCATTGATCATGTCCATGTAACAATACTGATTGTGGATGTGACCTCCCTACCATAACTAAATCAAAACAATCTATTATTCTTCTAATTATAGAAGAAAACTCGATTCCATCTTTCACTACTTCTTCGGTTATCGCAAACCTTCTATTTCCGGTAGTATAATATCTATATTCGTCTACAAGATCAGTGTCACGTTTTCTATCTTTTGAATTCTCTTCTCCGAATATAAGGAACCTGATAACTGATACATTCACACACTCGTGTCTAACCATTCTACTAGCATAGGCTAGTGCTTCTGCATCATCTGCACCTCCAATGAAGAGTACTGCTACATAGTATGCTGACTTGCCTAATAGTAGCGACGGAGTAGCGCTTAAGCTACCTCGGTCGATGAGGATTCCGACTGAACAAGGCGCTCCTTCGAGGACTTTAATGTTTATCATTTGGATTCTTCTATTGTTTGCCCCGACCGCTCCGTCTATCTCCCATCTTTTGTGAAATGGCATGATCAAAATGTTGGCTATTCTGTCGAGGGATATTCGACAGACGTCCTCGTGGATTGTGTCGAAGTCGGAAATGGATGTGAATGATTCAACATGAGCACACCCTTCATTGAACTGTGTATATTGCCTCAATGCTTTCTCGAGTGGAGTTGAATAACCACTTGTTGTCCGAAGCGTATCATGCGGTTGGTGAGCGACGAGAACAGGCCTTGATCTTCCAAGAATCTCTACAAGGAGAAGTGCTATAAACATAACATTGCTCTCTCTGCTTGCACATGATGCTTCTACGATGTTGAGCATTGTTGGGATGCTTTCATTCTTGTAAAAGCATCCCATGACTCGGAGCTCGGAGTCTCGCTTTATATATTGTATTGAACTTCTTTTGCCTGAATGATACTGGTCTGAAGGATTAAATATGAATTTTACCAATGGTGCTATGATAGCATTTATCACTAGAAGGGTCAGCACCAATAAAGAAAAATGTTGTCCTGTTAGTTGCTGCCATAAAAAAAGAGATTCTTAAGCAACATCGAAATTTCGATATATTGGATTGAACTTACTAGTATAAAACATCAATTTACCTTGCCTTGCCTCCAGACATTGTATAACGCAAGCTCGGCGATACCTCTGCCATTGAGAAGAAGGCCAATCACAAAACAATCTTTCATGGGAACATTGTAATAATAACCAGGCAACATAACAGCCACGATCTTTACGAAAAATGAGACCATCACTACGACAGATACAATCCAAGTAGTGTGAATGTTGATTTTGAATACATCAGTCTCCAATCCACTGACAGCGAGGTATAATGGATACATAAAACCACAAGTAAGCGTTTCCAGTTTTGATATCAAAGTCGATCCTAAAGGTGGCCCTTCAGGAACAGCCAGGCCAAAAAATATGGTTCCCATAACATAATGCTGTCCAATGAATTCGCTCAAAAATGAAGTGAGAAGCTGGCATAGAAAGATACTGACAATGCAAATTTCGCCGACTGGATTTCCGTGTAATCGGACTATGTACCATTTTATAATCGGCCTCAGTACATATATGATAAAAACCAAGAGTCCGATTATTGAAAGAAGAATCCATGCTAGTGTCAGCATACTCTTATGAGTAGTTGTAACCTGCAATACTGCAAATATAAGTATTGTTATGGAGAAACTGAAAACATCCGTAAACATCGCGGATGATAACGTGAGACGGCCGACGTTTGTGTTAAGGATTTTAAGCTCTGTTAGAAGGATTGATATGCTGATGAATACGGTAAAGCTCTGCGAAATGGCTATCAACGGGAGAGCTTCCACGAGCGATTGGTCCATGGTAACAAATTTGGTCAATGCAAAGGCTAATCCAAGAGGGATTAGAAATGTGAATACGAAAACCGAAAGACCTATTGTGATGGCTTGTTTTTCTGTTTTCAGCATTGTTGCAGTATCCATCTTTACACAACATAAGAAGTAGAAGAAACTGAGGAAGAAAGTTGCCACTGTGTTGAGTATTAGAGAACCTTTCATAGGGAATAACATTCTTGTCACGGACATATCTCCGTGCCCCAACATTGATGGACCAAACACCAATCCTCCCTATTCAGTTATGAGGAACGTTAGTTATAACAAATAATGTGCAACATTGTCTCAGACGAATGCAATTGAATATAAAAAGCTTACAAGAATATAAGAAACAAGAGAGGTTTGTCCTAGTGGTCTGAGACAAATATCCAAGAATTGTGTGACTATAGTAATAAGAGCGACCTGCAGGAAGAGAAGAGAAGTGGGGGAAGAAAGTGGATTGCCTAACTGCCACACACTCTTGTGAGTCTGAATAGTACTTTGGCATATTACTGAAGAATTTACAAGATCCATTTTTATTATATATCAACTTGTAGCAATTGAAACTTGTTTTTATTGTTTGAACACTATTTTTCATAGAGAAGAAGAAGATGATGAAAGAGAAATGATGATAGGAGTGATGAAGGAATAAGAGGCTTTCCTTGTATTTTGGAAATGACATGTTTCATGGTTTACCTTCAAATTCTCTTGTTTTAAAAGCCAACCGCTCTCTTGCAAACTCTATTTTTGTATCACTTTCATCCAAAGGATGCCAATCATATTAACTAGAAAGCATTGTGAAAATTTAAATAGCAAACATATAACCAATCCTTTTAAATCTCACCTCAATTGAAGCCAAAGATTTTCTTCTATATGAAGTGTTCCATCATAAAAACTATTAGTACATAACAGAGATTTCAACCTGAATATTTGAGAGAGCCCTAAGTCCGCCTTCACTAACGTATATGGTTATGTAAATTATATTAATCATGAGATAATATGTATTTATATATGTCAAATTACTCATGTATGTACAAAGACACTATATGTTATATTCATATAAACAATTAAAAACCTAATAATTGAGACATCCATTTTTTCTATGCCGGGTTAATTATATTTTAAAAAAATTATTAATTCAAATCACAATCAAAATTTTGATTCATTCAACTAAATAGTTCATCTGAATTTTGAAAATTTGAAATTAATGTAAATTAATTATTTATTCAATTAAATTAATCATAATCTTACATCCGAGTAATCAGAAGTCATATTTCTTAGAAAAAATGGTCATTATGATTTCGGATTTGATAGTGTATGTACATGAAATTCAAGAATTACATAACATTGGTAGATAGATATAATCAAATAATTCATAGATTATTGAATCTTACCATGCTTATATATAGTACAATATTGATGTTTTAATTTGGAAAAAATAAAGATTTATTACTAAAGAAGCTAAACTAAACAGTAGTAAAGTTCAGTTGTGGTGGGTTTGAGCTGCATCTTCAGTTACATTCTTTCCAATTTTGTGAAGAACTCTAATTACTTGTTGTGTTGTGATGTTGCCAGTTATACGTTTCAATATCTGCTACGCCAGACATGAACAGAAGTTTTCACGCAATTAAGCATTCAAGAAGACTGCAGAGAATCAAAATATTTTTTGTCGTTGCTCAAAAGTTTTACTATAAAAGTTTAGTCGTAGTCATATAATCAATGTTATTCTTTTCCTTGTCCTAATCCTTCGATAATTCGAAGTGATGTTAAAGTTATGCTCATGGGTATGGGTCGAATAGAATTGAATCGTGTAAGAATATCAGTTTGTATTTATAAACAAATAATTCTAAGGAAGAAGTAGAAAGGAAACTCAAAGGAGTGAACTAAAAAATATAAAAAAAAAATTATCACTAATGAAATAGATGTATCTACATTCTGCCATTTTCATCTATTGAAATAGTACAAGAAGGTATTGGTGGTTCATTCATTGGAACGTTATGTACAATCTGACTTGGCATAGCATTAATGAATCTCCCTCCCATTCTTTGTTGTTGCACAACCAACACAGATGCCTTTCTCACAAAATCCTTTGAAGCCAACATATCACCAATCACACCTAACTCTGGACACTCACTCCATTGATCATGTCCATGTAACAATACTGATTGTGGATGTGACTTCCCTACCATAACTAAATCAAAACAATCTACCATTCCTCTTACACTCGTAGAAAATTCTATTCCATCTTTCACTACTTCTTCGGTTATCTCAAACCTACTATTTCTGTTATTACAATATCTATATTCATCTACAAGATTAGTTTCATATTTTCTATCTTTTGAATTCTCTTCTCCAAAAACAAGGAACCGAATAACAGATACATTCACACACTCGTGTCTAGCCATTCTGCTAGCATAGGCTAGTGCTTCAGCATCATCTGCACCGCCAATGAAGAGTACTCCTACATAGTATGCTGATTTACCTATTAAAAGTGACGGAGAACCGCTTAAGATAGCTCGGTCGATGAGGATTCCGACTGAACAAGGGGCTCTTTCGAGGACTTTAATGTTTATTGTTTGGACTCCTCTATTCTTTACCTCGACCGTTCCATCTATCTCCCATCTTTTGTGGAATGGCATGATCAAAATGTTGGCTCTTCTGTCGAGGGATATTCCGCAGACATCCTCATGGATTGTGTCAAAGTCGCAGATTGATGTGAATGATTGAACATGTGCACACCCTTCATTGAGCTGTGTATATTGCTTCAATGCATTGTCGAGTTGAGTTGAATCACAATTGGTTACCGGAAGCGTGTCATGCGGTTGGTGAGCAAGGAGAAGAGGCCTTGATCTTCCAAGAAGCTCTACAAGGTGAATTGCTATAACTTCAACATTGCTCTCTCTGCTTGCACACGATGCTTCTATGATGTTGAACATTGTTGGGATGTCTTCATTCTTGTTAAAGCATACCATGATTCGGAGCTCGGAATCTTGCTTTGTATGTTGTATTGAAATTCTTTTTCCTGAACGATACTCGGCTGAAGAATTATATGTCAATTTTACCAGTGGTGCTATGATACCATTTATCAATATAAGGGTCAGCACCATAAAAGAGAACAGTTGTCCTGTTAGTAGCTGCCATAAAAAAATATATTTTTATGTATCATGTTAGTCACTCACTCCAAAAAAATTTAGAATCAATCAAATTTTACAGAGTTTGTAGGACAAAAAAAACATCGAAGTTTTGATATATTGGATTGAACTAACTTACTAGTGTGAAATATCAATTTACCTGGCCGTTCTTCATTAAATTGTACATGGAGAGCTCAGCTATACCTCTGCCATTGAGAACTAGCCCAATCACAACACAATCTTTCATTGGAACTTTGTAATAATAACCTGGCAAAATAACAGCAATGATCTTTGCAAGAAAAGCGACTATCACTATGACAGTTATAATCCAAGCAGCCCGAAAGTTGATTTTGAATATATCAGTCTGCAATCCACTGACAGCAAGGTATAATGGATACAAAAACCCACCAGTAAGTGTTTCCATTTTCGATATCAAAGTCGATCCTAAAGGCGGTCCTTCAGGAACAGCCAAGCCTAAAAATATCGGTCCCATAGAATAGTGCTGTCCAATGAATTCACTGCAAAATGCAGTGAAGAGAACACACAGAATGATACAGACAATGCAAAATTCGTCAATCGGCTTTCCATTTAACCGGCTTATATACCATATTATAGTCGGCCTCATTACATAGAAGATAACAACCAAGAGTGCACCTATGGATAGAAGGATCCATAGCAGTGTCACTATACTCTTATTAGCAGTTTTAACCTGCATTACTGCAAAAATAACTGTTATCAAAGGGAGACTAACAACATCAGTAAACATCGCCGATGATAATGCTAGACGGCCGACATTGGTGTTTAGGATTTTAAGCTCTGTTAGAAGGACTGATATGCTGATGAATACAGTAAAGCTTTGCGAGATGGCTATTAACGGGAGAGCAGACGCGAGGGTTTTGTCCATGGAAACAAAACTGGTGAATGCAAAGGATAATCCAAGAGGAATTGCAAATGCGAACGCGAATACAGAAATACCAATTGTGATGGCTTGTTTTTCTGTTTTCAGCATTGTTCCAGTATCCATCTTTACACAACATATGAAGTAGAAGAAATTGAGGCAGAAAGTTGCCACTGTGTTAAGTATTAAAGAACCTTTCATAGGGAATAAGATTCTTGTCACCATCTTTTTGTGCCCCAACATGGATGGACCAAATACCAATCCTCCCTATTCAGATATTAAGAATGTTAGTTAGAAATAACCTCTTTTTAACACACTCTTAAACATGATTAATTCATTCCTAAACTAAAATGCATCCCATGTAACATTCTACGTAGCACCGACACAGACGAATGTGATTATCTAATCATGTGATTGACGGAATATAAAAGTCTTACAAGAATCTGAGATACAAGGGAAGTTTGTCCTAGTGGTCTGAGAAAAGCATCCATGAGTTGTGTAACTACAGTAATAAGTGAAACCTGCAGAAAGAGAAGAGGAGTGGGGGAAGCAAGTGGGTTGCCTAACATCCACACACTCTTGTGAGAATTAGGATAAGGACTTGAACATATTACTGTAGAATTTATAATATCCATTTTTTATATATAAACTTTTAGCAGTTGAAACTTGTCTTTATTGTCTTACAATAGTTTTCCTAGACAAGAAGAATAAGATGGTGAAAGAGAAAAGATGATAAGAGTGATGAAGCAATAAGAGGCTTTCCTTGTATTTTGGAAATAACATGTTTGGTGGTTCACCTTCAACTTCTCTTATTATAGAAACCAATCACTCTCTTGAAAACTCTAATTTTATACAAAAAGTTAGGCACTGTGTAAGCAAATATTTTTAATTAATTTAACACTGTTTTAAAATGTTTAGTAATATAAATTAATATTATCATGTAACATACACATACACATACACCTAGGTTTTCATTTCAAAAATAGTCCATGCTTTTTAAGTAGTAAAATGAAAAGTACCTTGAATTTTTTTGATGGCTTTAAGGATTATCCTGATTCAAATCATGAAAATGCCCTGAAAATCGATTGATTCTGAAGCAAAAGCCACAACTTACTCGATTGCGCGCAGTAATCAAGAAGAATCTTCGACCTATACAGCAACAAATAAAGCTCCTTCAAACAAAGCAAAGACGGAAGATTACACCCCTTAGAACCCGAATCATTCAAATACTCCAAAAGCAACTGAAAAACCTCAACCTTTCTAATCAGAGAACGCATGTTCATTGCGTCAGCCCTAATTTGAAAATATTCATCATAATTTCCAATGGTGGCTATAATTCCAAGAAACACATGTCTATGCATTTTGAAGCTTCTACATAATTAGAGCATTTGTGTATAATAAAATTTCTAAGAAGCACTCATTGAATAATAGATTGTGTCCTTCACTACTATGATTTATCATTGTTCTTCTCTTTGACCTAGAGAAACTTTCATATTAACATTCCAGCATTAACATTAGTAGTCCTTGATTTGTGTTGTCCATTAATTCTTCTTCAATAAAATCGTAAAAGAGTTTGTTGAGATCATTTGAATTATTTGAATCCATTAAAATGAGTGAAGAAGGAGAGAAAAATAAAAGAAGAATGAGAAGAGTGAGAGAAGAACGAGAAGAGTGATAATATATATATATATATATATATATATATATATATATATATATATATATATATATATATATATATATAATGTTATCTGAATAAGAGCTAGTTTGAATAGTAAGTACTACATAATATTAAATTTTGATAATATAATATTTCATCTTACTAAAATCCGAATTTTTCTATTGCTGCCACTCTTTGATTCATTATATCTTGTACAATATTAGAATGCAATTTATTCATTATATCTTGCACAATATTAAAATGCAATTTATTCATTGAACATTTCATTAGAGATGATGAGTTATACTTATAACTTGAACGTGTCTCTGAGTTAGACGATGATGGGTATTTAAGATTTTGATAATTTTATATGAGATTGAATATAAATTGTTGAGAATTATATTGATTTCATTTCATTTACCTTGAATAATAATAATTTGAAGTAATAATATAAAAATTTGGATAAAATATATGACTATGGATTCGAGAATGTGTTCTCTGATAACCATAGCCTAATAATATATTTTAACATGACAAAATTTTGATGACGTGAAACAAAATTGATGAAATATAAGTAAAAAGAGAATCATAACTCTATATCTTGGGAATAATTTCCTAAAACAGCCAACATATTATATACATATCACTAATACATTATATGTCAGATTTAACCACTGAAATAGAACAAGAATGTCCTGGTGATTCATCCATTGTAACATTACCTACTGGATGATCCCTTGGACTTGGTATAACATTATGGTTAATGAATCTCCCTCCAATCCTCTGTTGTTGCACAACCAACACAGATGCCTTTGTCACAAAACCCTGTGAAGCCAACATATCACCAATCACACCTAACTCTGGACACTCACTCCATTGATCATGTCCATGTAACAATATTGATTGTGGATGTGACTTCCCTACCATAACTAAATCAAAACAATCTACCATTCTTCTAATTATAGAAGCAAACTCGATTCCATCTTTCACTACTTCTTCGGTTATCTTAAACCTACTGTTTCTGTTATTATAATTTCGATATTCATCTACAAGATCAGTTTCATATTTTCTATCTTTTGAATTCGCTTCTCCAAAAACAAGGAACCGAATAACAGATACATTCACACACTCGTGTCTAGCCATTCTGCTAGCATAGGCTAGTGCTTCAGCATCATCTGCACCGCCAATGAAGAGTACTCCTACATAGTATGCTGATTTACCTATTAAAAGTGACGGAGAACCGCTTAAGATAGCTCGGTCGATGAGGATTCCGACTGAACAAGGCGCTCTTTCGAGGACTTTAATGTTTATTTTTTGGATTCCTCTATTTTCTACCTCAACCGTTCCATCTATCTCCCATCTTTTGTGGAATGGCATGATCAAAATGTTGGCTCTTCTGTCTAGGGATATTCTGCAGACATCCTCGTGGATTGTGTCAAAGTCGGAGATTGATGTGAATGATTGAACATGTGCACACCCTTCATTGAGCTGTGTATATTGCTTCAATGCATTGTCGAGTTGAGTTGAATCACAAATGGTTACCGGAAGCGTGTCATACGGTTGGTGAGCGAGGAGAAGAGGCCTTGATCTTCTCAGAAGCTCTACAAAGTGAACTGCTATAACTTCAACATTGCTCTCTGTGCTTGCACACGATGCTTCTACGATGTTGAACATTGTTGGGATGTTTTCATCCTTGTTAAAGCATACCATGATTCGGAGCTCGGAATCTTGCTTTGTATGTTGTATTGAAATTCTTTTTCCTGAACGATACTCGGCTGAAGAATTATATGTCAATTTTACCAGTGGTGATATGATACCATTTATCAATATAAGGGTCAGCACCAGAAAAGAGAACACTTGTCCTGTTAGTAGCTGCCATAAAAAAGATATTTTTCTGTATCATGTTAGTCACTCACTCCAAAATTTCGTAGAATCAAAATCAAATTTTACAGAGTTTGTAGGACAAAAAATACATTGAAATTTCGATATATTGGATTGAACTTACTAGTATGAAATATCAATTTACCTGGCCGCTCTTCATTAAATTGTACATGGAGAGCTCAGCAATACCTCTGCCATTGAGAACTAGCCCAATCACAACACAATCTTTCATGGGAACTTTGTAATAATAACCTGGCAAAATAACAGCAATGATCTTTGCGACAAAAGCGACTACCACTATGACAGTTATAATCCAAGTAGCCTGAAAGTTGATTTTGAATATATCAGTCTGCAATCCACTGACAGCAAGGTATAATGGATACAAAAACCCAACAGAAAGTGTTTCCATTTTCGATATCAAAGTCGATCCTAAAGGCGGTCCCTCAGGAACAGCCAAGCCTAAAAATATCGGTCCCATAGAATAGTGCTGTCCAATGAACTCACTGCAAAATGCAGTGAAGAGAACACACAGAATGATACAGACAATACAAAATTCGTCAATCGGTTTTCCATTTAACCGGCCTACATACCATATCATAGTCGGCCTCATTACATAGAAGATAACAACCAAGAGTGCACCTATGGATAGAAGGATCCATAGCAGTGTAACCATATTCTTATGAGAAGTTTTAACCTGCATTACTGCAAAAATAAGTGTTACCATAGGGACACTAACAACATCGGTAAACATCGCCGATGATAATGCTAGACGGCCGACATTGGTGTTTAGGATTTTAAGCTCTGTTAGAAGGACTGATATGCTGATGAATACAGTAAAGCTTTGCGAGATGGCTATTAAAGGGAGAGCAGCCGCGAGGGTTTTGTCCATGGAAACAAAACTGGTGAATGCAAAGGATAACCCAAGAGGGATTGCAAATGCGAACGTGAATACAGAAATACCAATTGTGATGGCTTGTTTTTCTGTTTTCAGCATTGTTGCAGTATCCATCTTTACACAACATATGAAGTAGAAGAAATTGAGGCAGAAAGTTGCCACTGTGCTAAGTACTAAAGAACCTTTCATAGGGAATAAGATTCTTGTCACCATCTTTTTGTGCCCCAACATTGATGGACCAAATACCAATCCTCCCTATTCAGATATTAAGAATGTTAGTTAGAAATAACCTCTTTTTAACACACTCTTAAACTAAAATGCATCACATGTAACATTCTACGTAGCACCAACACAGACGAATGTGATTATCTAATTATGTGATTGACGGAATATAAAAAGCTTACAAGAATCTGAGATACAAGGGTGGTTTGTCCTAGTGGTTTGAGACAAGCATCCACGAGTTGTGAAACAACAGTAATAAGTGAAACCTGCAGAAAGAGAAGAGGAGTGGGGGAAGCAAGTGGGTTGCCTAACATCCACACACTCTTGTGAGAATTACGATAAGGACTTGAACATATTAGTGTAGAATTTATAATTTCCATTTTTTTTATATATAAACTTTTAGCAGTTGAAATTTGTCTTTATTGTTTAACAGTATTTTTCCTAGACAAGAAGAAGAAAATGGTGAAAGAGAGAAGATGATAAGATTGACGAAGGAATAAGAGGCTTTCCTTGTATTTTGGAAATAACATGTTTGATGGTTCACCTTCAACTTCTCTTATTATAGAAATCAATCACTCTCTTGCAAACTCTATTTTTGTACAAAAAAGTTAGGCATTGTGTAAACAAATATTTTTAATTATAAATTAAAATTATTGTCTAACATAAATAAACATGTGTATAACACAATAAGTAGACAAATCATTGATAGATTATTGAATCATATATATGAAGTACAATATGTTTTTTGCAAAGAAGGAAGATTGTATATGCTAGAGAAGCTAAATTGCATCTTCTTGAAAGGGAGTTGCATTCTTTCCAATTTTGTGAAGGACTCTGGTAACTTGTTCTGTTGTGACGTTGCCGGTAACGATAACCTTGTTCAGCTTTGTGTCGACGTTATACGTTTCAATATCTGCAAAGCCACACATACACCTAGGTTTTCATTTCAAAAACAGTCCATGTTGTTTAAGTAGTAAAATGAAAGTACCTTGAATTTTTTTGATGGCTTTAAGGATTTTCTTGATACAGTCGTCACAGTGCAAACCAACTTTCACTTCCACGACCTGATGAAACATAAGAAGAACAAGTATCTCAGATCAGATTCTGACAAATAGATGAAAACAGAAAGATGATCAATGGTTGGTTTTTACATTAGTCATTCTGAATGTGTGTGATGGTTTTCAAGTCTTCAACAGAGATGACAGAAGAGGAAGAGAAAGAGACTTTGTAATGATTTATGGAACCGAATCAAAGCAAATAGTATCAATATAATATAAAATATAGAAGAGAAAAAGATAAGGTGAAGACAGAAATTGGATTCTTAACGTAAATTAAGGAAGCTTTCACTTTCAGTAAGGAAGAAAATTGAAAGTATTGGAAAGTGTTACAAAGATAATGAAGTTTTTTAATAAAATAAACCTCATATTGTACTGCCACCAAATACCCCTATTCACAATTGAATTTTGGTATATTTTATTGTCTTATATAAATGTATTTTTTTTCAAAGACTAGAAGTGAAAAAACACTTTTACTTTGTTCATCTTCACTCGCTCGCACAAATCAACTTTTTTTTCATGAAATGAAGATCATTTCATTTATCATCAATCAAAGTAGAAATACAAGTGAACTATCATAAATAAATTTTAAAAATGAGAATAAGATTAAAATGAAGACACCATGGTTATAATATCAGCAATTTCATTTGCTTGTCTCTTAACAATAAGATGTAATGTTGAAAATATTTTGTGAGAAACTTATTTCATGTTCTTCATAAATCATAAAACACCTTCCATAATTCTTAAAATACTCTCATATATAGAAAGTTGATCTAAAGCGTTTGATACATTGATACAATAAATATGTATGGCTACACCAGTAGTTACATATGATAGAATACAAAAAGTTTATTTTAAAAGATTGAAAGAAGACATGGTTGTCTTGTATAAAGGGACATGCATGCTAATACTTGCTGCACAATGCAGCAAACTCAAACAGGGATTTCAAACACTTCCTCTTCATCGACGAGGCAGTAATGACTAACGAATGCAGTACCGTCTGAGATTAGGTCAAAAGAGAGTTAAGGACACTTTTCTGTATAAGAAAAAAGAAACATGTCAAAGATTACGATTACATTTGCATAGAAACACACATAGAAGTAGAAATATAAAATCAGGCTTTTTATATTATAAAACCAGAAAGAGTGTCAAGTAGTTGAGCCCAACAAGTCACCACAAAAATGAATAATCATATGTTAAACCAAAAGATTACTCTCAAAGTTAAGTAATAGCATTCAAAAAGACAATAGTTGAATTAAAAGTAAAGCACATCGCAATCTAGACTTTTCTAGATTCTCATTAACAGGGTTCTAAGCCCTTAGAGCACAATCTGCAATGGTGAATCCAATTTGGGTTGTTTTTTAGCAATTCACTTATTTTTTACTCCAATAGTGAAATCTCTAGAGCTCAAAATGGGTCCCGCAGCTTAACCCACTTTTATAAATTTTTATTCCACTTATTCATATTTTCTCTCTTAGAATGGTCCTCCTTTATCCATTTACAAAGTCTTCTTTTTTAATTTAAAAAATGTCAAGAACCAGGTTATGGGGACGAACTGGTTCAAAAACTTAAAGAAAGAATCGATTAACTCCAGTAATGAACAATGAAAAAGTTGGTTCTTATCATGTCCATGCTGACAAACTAAGCTTTAGAAACCTCTCTTGGAGGGTTCTCTTACAATCAGTAGCAAGCAAGCCTGTTACTTTTGCAACCTAACCCTGAAAGTATTTAAACATTCGTTATCACGTAGTTATCATTTGGCTATACCATCGCCTTTGACCATTGACGAATGCATGTGGTGCAGCATTTCTTCGAGTTTTTTACACTGCAATTTGCAGTCAAAATCACAACAGCATTCCCCAACATCGTACATGTTTGAAGCAAGCAGCTTCTGTCCATCTTGTCCACCCTCACAAGTTTGAGCCCATTCATTGATCAATGGCTTCACACACCTTTTTAACCCTGTTATTTTTTTTTAGGCATTGTTCGGGAGTTTGGAGGAGAAGACTTTGAAAAAAGGGAAGGATTGAATGAAAAAAATAGAGGGATTTAGGTGGGGAAAATTTTGGAGGATTTGTTTTTATTCATAACACAAAATCCTCCTAATTTGAGGGAACTCAAAATTTGTATGGAAGGGTTTTGGATGGTTTACATAAATTTTCCAAATATATTGTGTTATAGTATTCTGAAAATTAAAAACATAGTAATGAAAAACACTATCTTATCAATCTATACAAAATCATTCTTTCAAAAAATGTCAAATATTTTCCTATATTTTTTTAAAAATTCATTTTCGAAAGTCTTCCCCTCCCCTCTAAACTCCCAAACAAAACCTTAGACTATAACGTATTATCAAGGAATATGGCTTTACTCTTTCATTATGGGCGTTGTTTTTATACAATTTATATGTAAATATAGCATATCGATATTGTTAAATGAGCTTGGATCTCATCCTAAAAGCTAGCTCAAAGGGTGGAGTTGCCTAAACACATTTATACATCCAATAGCTTAGCAGTGTTATCAAATTGCGGCACCATGGCCGCTATGGCGGATATACATGGCGGTTTTGGGACTCGCAGCAACGGTAAATATCAGCCGATATTGCGGGTTTTTCCGCTATAACAGTGCCGCAAAGCGGCTGGTATGACAGGATTTTGGCTCTCCTCCATGGACCGCCATTGACAACGCTGCAGCTCAGGAATCTAAGCAATGTGGGGGGTTCCAACACAAATTCAACAATACCAATATACAACTTCACCATATATCATGGGGGGTTAATTCCTCAATCACCATCTTTCACGTCCTATGAGACAATTACACTCCAATATCATTTTGTTGGTGCTCACCAGTGCTGCAATAGTTCAGCATGATGAGTCTTACTTATCACTATCAGGGTCACCAAATACACTTTATGATCCTATTAATTGACTTAGACCTATAACACTTCAATAAATGTCAACGCCCAGTTGCCTTAATCTCCGTTAAGGCCTTATAACATCGATCATACCAATTAAAGTGTATCATACTGAATACATTGAAATACTAATCATACTCCTAGTCATTATCAGGTAACTTTTCATACTAACTATAGCAACAACCAAATAGGTGCAGCACTCAGCTGATAGACACTTGGGTCTGTTTGGAATGACTTATATCATAACTTATCAGCTGACATAAACACTAGTGAAATTGTTTCGAAGAACTTACAAAAACAAATTATGACATATGCATGAGTTGTTTTCAGCTTATTTATCCAACTAAGTGGAACAATTGCCGGTTAACAAGATTCAACTAATGTTTGGGATGCCAAAGTAAATAAACACAAGCATCAGTGCCAAGAAGTTTTCATATCATATGCTTTATTATAGAATTCAAATTCAAGCTCATACTTGCAAACTAAGGAGTAGATTTGTTCTCCAAATCACATGAGTCAGAATCACTTGCTCTATAACCTGTATGTAAACAAAATAAATAAAAATCAGAACATACAAAACGACATTTCAGTAATTTGAACATAAGATAAAGAGCATCTTACCCGGCTGTTTTTGGCTTACTTTCCAAACTGAATTTTTACTTTTTGAGGCTCTATTAATCCAAGCATGTCCCTATAAACAAACTTTGTAACACAGTATGACCAAAATTCTGGAACGAATAATTAGGGTTTGTAATCGACAATATAATTGAAAAGTATAAACAAAACAAAAAAAGACCTTTTGAGGATCTCTAGGAACACCATATCCAGAGTAATACATTTGACCAACCAGAACTTGCATGGTGCTATCTCCACCTTTGGCCTCCTTGAGTGTGTCTTGGAACCACCGCTTGGCGCAATCGGCGACCACCTTGGCAAGTGGTGTTCGACAATCGATAGGTTCCATCTTCTTGGGCGATTCCACCTTAACAGTGAGGTCTTGTTTTGTGGTTCGGGGAGTGGTGACCCGGTTCGGCGATACGGGTTGGGTTGTTTTGTGTCTGTGTGGTTTTGCGGATGATACAACACGTGATAATCCCTTTATGAACACTGATTCAACGGATTTTTCCATAAAAATCAGGATTGAACGCGAGATGATGAAGAGAAGATGAGACGAGATTCAAGTGGTTTGTGTTTTTCTGTTATGAGATGCAATGTTGTTAACCGAAACACGAATATCAATTACCCAACATCTATGTTATTTCCTTCGAGATTAATTGTCATTGTCACTCTAAAATATTTTACACCGTCAATACATCACAATCCTCCGTTTGTATTATTTTTTAAATGTTTTATATTATTGGTTGTGATTAACTGTCAGTGTAAAAAATCTTTACACGATTAATATATATCAATTAAATTCTAAAAAATATTTATTTCTTGATTCTTTCAAATATGTCATTTTAGTTCTTATCGATTTATTTGTCGTATATTAGATGAAAAAAATTAATATAATAAGTTTTGAAAATTTAAGGGACCAATATGGATCCTTTTTAAATTAAGGGATCAAAGTAAACTACAAAGTTAACATTCGGAACCAAAAATAAATATCAAAACTAAAAGAAAAAAAAAAACAAAGAAAGTTCGAGATGTTTGACTATAATGTAATTCAGTGGTAGTTAGGGGTGGCAAATGGGCATGCCCGCCCCGTAAAAACCCGCAAAAAACAGGGTGGGACGATCATAGTTGAGGATGTGGACCTAAAACTTAGGTCTGCCCCACAAAAAAGTGAGGGCGGGACGGGGAAAACTCGCGGGCACTGCACTCTTCAAGCCTAAAAATGCAAAAATTTATGTAAATGCATGTACCCGCAAAAACCCGCGAAAAAACGGGATGGGACAAACACATTAGAGAATGAGGGCTTAAATTATTGATCCCCCGCACTAAAGTGCAGGCCAAACGGGCATGCCCAGCGGCCCGGGCCCGTTTTGCCACCCCTAGTGGTAGTGTTTGACTTGGTGGTGAGGTAGACAAGGTGAGATAAAGATAGATAAGTACTCTTTACACAAAATGGTTGTTTCCTCACCATGGTAAAAAAAGTTATAATTGTTCCTAAAATTCAGATATACATCTTCAAATGTATCATTTTTACACATTTATCAGAGAAAAATAGTAAGTCATTCTTATATTGCCAAAATTTAGTCTAGAGACACATATTTATATCAACATTGGGGTGAGTCCGAAGATGCATCTCCTTAACAAAACTCAGTAAACTATACAGATATGCATCTTCGGAATATGCTTTGTTAGGTCAAACTAGAAAAAATTACAAAATGTTGGAAAAAAAACACAAATTAACATTCAAATACTTAACATTACCTAAATAATTCGTAACATAAATTTAACATTACATTTAATTGCAAACGGGTGGTTCAAGACACTGCAACATCTTTAGAATATCCTCAGTCGATCTTGTAACTGTTGCATCCACTTCAATCGGACCCTTTGATGAGTAACAGTAAAATATACTCCACATAATCTTTAAATCGTCATTCGCCTTCAGTTCAAGCTTAGTGAACTATATATTTTCTTCATCGTCAATCGAGGGTGAACGCTACTCGAGCTTTACAACACTTAGATTTTCTGAATATCACATGAGAGAATTAAGTTTGAATTCAGATCGACAAGAGGTGTGTCATCGGAGATTCTAAATTTAATACGGGGGTTTTGCACCATTGAAATACACAAATATAAGATGGAGATATGTATTCATTCGGGTGTGTTGCATTTTTGTAAAGAACGTGGGATGAGATACTCTCCCTATTTATACAAGTTTTAGATTAATTTGGACCTTAGAAATATTATCCTCTCATCAAAGCATATTTCAAATATATACATATCTGGACACACCATATTTTTTACAAAATAAGGGTTTTTGTGAAGATGCACGTTAGTAAAATGGAGTGTGCTCGGAGATACATATCCACAATCACCCATAACACTTTTCATACATAACCATTTAATATGCATACCAAATTTTGAAACATAAAAAGTTTCTTAAAATTCCCCCAAAATTTTATAACATTAATGTAGAATATACATTATGTATGTCTCAAATTGTATCGAGATTACATCATTGAAAATATTACATATAAAAAATGAGCTACATTGTTAGATAAAAACTAAAATGCATAAAAAACATTTGTCACCACCTAATTAATATCTATTGGTGGTTTCTTCTTTGACATTTTTTTATTTGATTCTCTTACAATGTTGCTCAACTTTGTGAACTCTTTCATCCTTTCAAGAAAGTGATTCAACCAAGTTTCAACCTCTTTTGTGAAATGTGTCATACACTCTGGTGATATCTTTGGTATAGGACACCCCGTTTTAAATAAACTTGAACAAAATGTTATGTTTTTGAAAGTCATCAAATACATATGATGTGTCTGGATGGATTTTGATGTGGCCTACTCCGAAGTGGAAAAAATGTATTTGAGAACCCATATTGTGTCAAATCAATATACACCATATCATAAGCACTTGCTATAAGCTATCTCATTTTAGGGAAGCGCGTCCATTTTTCAACCGGTGTCAGACCACTAACACAAGGAACAAGAGCATTAAGAATTATATCATAATGTTCTTTTTTTCTCGTATATCATTGTATATGATCCCCTATGTGTCGTCAACTTTTGTATAAGCTGATGATAGAAAAATTGATGGTCCTCATCTCCTTTACCGAGCAAACTTGAAATAGCTCGAAAACACAAGTTGTCGTCACCTTTAACATCTACAATTAGCTCAATGTATTTGTGCATAAAAAGCGGTATTTATTCAATGTGGATGATTTTTGGTAACAATGGTGGGGGAGATGGTTTTCTAGTGCGAGCACCCTTCAACAAAGTCTTGCATATTCCAAAGTCCATGTAATGTTATACTTTATTCAGATTCCATAAATGCAAAACCCACTGAAAAAGTCTTCTCTGTCGGAGTAACACCAACAATTACCACTAGAAGCTTATACCCGTTGATCTTATATGTTAAATCAATTATGAGCACAATGAAAAATATGTTGAACAACTTGATGGAATTGGGATGACTCCAAAATATATTTCGAACAATGACTTTATCCTCACAAACTTTATGCCTAGAAAAAGATTCAATAATAGTTGAATTTAAGATCTTGGACCTCTTACCTTCTTGTTGTTTCGAGCACACACATTGTATACTTGCTTGATGTTAATTCATTATTGTTTTGATTGGCAGTAATTTTGGTAAAACTAACTTAGCTACAACATGTTGAACAAGATGTCCTAACACGTGGTTGTGATATCTTGTCTGAAACAAGTTTTTCACTTAGTAACGTTTGTGGGGTTAAGTGTCTACAGAATATTCTAGGAATATTAAGCATTCTCATGTGACGTTCGTGATTGAGGAATCAGAGATTCTAATTGTGGTTAACAGATTTTGTTTTCTAAATGTTGAGACACTTTAGGAAACTTTTGATTGATAACCTAATGTTGTGCATCTGATTCATGTGGAATACAAGGCCCAAATCCAATTCGTTATATGGCTATATATAGAATGTATCAAAACCTAATTGAACACGAAGAAGAGAATATAGTTGACCGTATTAGGGTTTGAGTGTTTGTGATATTTGTGAGCCTCTCATTTATCTTCTTGATATATGAGTAGGACTGTGTTTATTGGTTGTAAGCATTGTCAAGCACCCATAAGCTTTTAAGCATTGAATGATTATGTGTTTGCGAAGTGTGACTTTTAAATTTATTAAAATTGTTTAAGTATCATTGTTGTGACTAATAGGGAGGTGAGAAGGGCCTCACACCTATGAGAGTTGTCGCTACCGGGATTTCACGATAACGAAACCGGGACTAAAGAGATGCCAAAGAGAGGCAAAGTCAGAAGAGTCGCCACCGAATTTTATTTAGTTTACCTCTATCGGAGAGGAGATGGGAAATAGTCGATAAAACCCTCGGAAAATAGACGCGTACGGAAAGCGCTAAAAGAGAATAAGGAATCGGTCTCGCAACCGAGATTTGGGTTCGGAAGTCGGTTACATAAGGGGAAGGTATTAGCACCCCTCACGTCCATGGTACTCCATGGGAACCATTTGGGTTGTTTTACATACATGGGATTTATCTATTATTGTTTTATTTTCAAAAGAATGTGTGAAAAGAAGGGGATGCTTTTGTTATTATAGTGCTCGCCAAGGATTGGGACCCTTATGCCTACGTATCACTCATTCAGGGATGAGGAATCAGAGCTCCGTAGTTCGGAGTAGAAAATATTTGTGTGTTTGTTGATTTTACCTTTGAGAAAAGGGTTTTCAGGATGATGCCCTAAGGCACAAACACGAGTTTGATGAGTTATATTATTTTTACCTTGAATAAGGGTTTTATGAAAGAATGTTTGTGATTATATTGTACTAAAGTCTATGGGCGGAGGTGATTATTCTAGACAACAAGTCAAGCGTCTTGCGTCCAAAATAATAAGAGTAAGGGTAGGAATGCTCCATTCTCACTCATTCTCCACCACTTAAGGCTCATGGCGCACAATAATAATCGTAATTATTAAGTATTTTTGAATTTGGCTAAGAAAATGCCACTTGACGTTGAATCAAGGGTTTATTTTATTTTGATTATAAAATTTGGCTTATGCAACATGAATGCAAAGTAACCAACAAGAAATTAAAGAGTCTCATTGTAAGGTAGCCCAAGAGAAAGTCTTTTGTGTTCAAAAGTGACCTAAGCTAAACAAAGGATAATGGTCTTACAAACATGTCCCCCTAAGGCGGTGCCATGATGCATTCTTACAACATGCATGTAAGTTACGGATGAAAATTCAAGTGTTTACAAAGTATCACAAAGAGTAAAGGAAGACTTCCAAGCAAAGGTCCTAAGATGAAATCCTCTAAGTCCAAGTTGATTAAGAGTGGAGTGAATATTTTTGGTCTTACCATTTTATCATGTTTTTGTTATTTTTAATGTATGATGACAATAAAATAGATAACAAGTAAATAAACATGCATGATGAGTTTGTACAATGATGATAATGAGTACTTGAATGTAAATTACAAGGTAATGACATAAAAGTAAATCACAAGATAAAGAATGACAATATCACAATAATAATGGTTAGTGAATGTAAATGACACAAAATAAACCACAAGTTAATGGTAACAAAATCGCGATAACAAAGGTTAATGATAAAAAAGTTAGTGAAGTATAATTAGTGGTTAGTAACAATAAAATAAATTGCAAGGGATTAAAGTGTAATAATATAAATGTTAGGAGTTAGTAGTTAGTAGAATAACAATAAGCAAATGGATTAGCAAGTTAATATAGAGAATATGGTTTCATCTATGCATCAAATGACTCAAATATGGTTGGAATAGAGGCAATCTTTCAATGCCTCAAAGTATCATGAATGATCTATTGATTAACCATTAATAGGTTTGAGACATTAAAGATTTAATCAACTCTAAACAACTATGGTCATGATCTAATAGAGCTCAGCAACCAAATAAATGTAACAACAAGTCAACAATAAATATTAAATGATAACAAGAAACAAGGTTTGATTGAAAATGGTGGATAAAAAGTAGTAAGAGCAAAAATCTCCAAAAGAGTGTAAACCTAACAAAACCCACTTGTCTCAAAGTTGACTCAAATCTCTCTCAAAACACAACCCAAGAGTAAAAATCCATTTTTAAAACACAAAACAAAACCAAAAATGTCAAGGAGTTTGAGTCCAAAATATTACCAAGATTGTGGTGTCGAAACTAGGTTGTTGTTGTGTTTGGGTTTGAGAATGAAGCAAAAAGCTTGGAAGAGGGTGGCTATGGTTGTTGTGGTAGGAAAATGGAAGAGAAGGAAGGTGTATGTTTATATGGTGGTGGTGAATGATTATGTAAGTGAAGGTCACAAGTTTGCTACTATTTTTGTTGTGTGGAGATTGTGGATTTTTACATGGTGGTTGGGTGGTTCAAAGAAGAAAAGAGGGTTTGGATGAGTTAGGGTTTAGGTTGAAAAGAGGGAGCTTGAATGTGATTTGTGCAGAGGTTTTGTGGCTTTCAAGATTGAAAATTAGTGGGGATAGTGCTCTATTTATAGAGGAAGCAAAGAGGTTGAAGTGGGTGAAAGAAAATCACTTCGTGGTGAAAAAACAAAGTTACTGTTGCTGTTTGCGCAGGTGTAATCGATTACCAATATTGGGGTAATCGATTACACCATCCAAAATGGCCTGGAAATCAATTTTTTTCTGTGTAATCGATTACCATGATTAGGGTAATCGATTACCCAGTCCAAAAATTGATTTTTCCCTTATTTTGTTGGTTTTTTCCTCCAGAACTTTAACCGGATAACCCCCGTTTTTTCTGGGTGTAAACACCATGCCTTGAGTCTGTGTAATATGTATTTGGTTATGAAATTTCAATTAAATTGTGATGATGAAATAATGAATACATGCATGGGCAGTATGGCCATGGATCAGATGAAAATTGTATCAGGGTAGGGTGAATTTTAGGGTATGACAGTTGCCCCTATTTAATCTTCTCGAACCTGAATGTTTAGATAGAAACGGCTTCCACACATCCAAGGTAAGAGAGGATTAAATACAAAAATTATCCAAAAATTCTCCCTACTGGGAATGAATGAATGTGATATGAAGTGATGGGTATTTGTGATGGTTGTTCATGGGATGAAAAATGAATTTGATATGAAATTATCTGTTGAGGATAGTTTATGGTATTATGTGGGAAGGACATAAGTTAGCTGTATAATGGTTATTTCATGATGTATATGATATGCAATGTATGTTATGGTGTGTAACATAAGTATCTCTTCAAATGGAAAACAAAGAGAAAAGCTTCATAACAAAAGGTCAAGAAGAAAGATGAGAGGGAATATGACTTCGTTGGGGATAAGTTTCTTATGTAAAAGATAGTGAAAATCCCTAGCAACGGCTGGGAAGATTCTAGTTCAGTGAAGCTTCCTAGAAACAACTGGAATACCTGAAATCTAAAGGTGTAGATCCCTAGCAACAATTAGGGAGGTTTCAGTTCAGTGACGCTTCCTAGAAATGGCTGGAATACCTGAAATCTAAAGGTGTAGACCCCTAGCAACGACTGAGGAGGTTTTAGTTCAGTGACGCTTCCTAGCAATGGCTGGAATACCTGAAATCTAAAGATGTAGACCCCTAGCAACGACTAGGGAGGTTTTAGTTCAGTGACGCTTCCTAACAATGGCTGGAATACCTGAAATCTAAAGATGTAGATCCCTAGCAACGACTAGGGAGGTTTTAGTTCAGTGACGCTTCCTAGCAATGGCTGGAATACCTGAAATCTAAAGATATAGATCCCTAGAAACGACTAGGGAGGTTTTAGTTCAGTGACACTTCCTAGCAATGGCTGGAATACCTGAAATCTAAATATGTAGATCCCTAGAAACGACTAGGGAGGTTTTAGTTCAGTGACGCTTCCTAGCAATGGCTGGAATACCTGAAATCTAAAGATGTAGACCCCTAATAACGGTTGGGGAGATTCTGAATTTTTAAAGTGTCAATCCTTAGAAACGATTGAGAAAGTTTGAACTTTGAAATTGTCAATCCCTAGCAACGGCTGGGAAAGTTTGAATTTTGAAAGTGTCAATCCCTAGCAACAGTTGAGAAGGTTTGAATTTTGAAAGTGTCAATCCCTAGCAACGGCTGGGAAGGTTTGAATTTTGAAATTGTCAATCCCTAGCAACAGCTGGGAAGGTTTGAATTTTGAAAGTGTCAATCCCTAGCAACGACTGGGAAGGTTTGAATTTTGAAAGTGTCAATCCCTAGCAACGACTGGAAAGGTTTGAATTTTGAAATTGTCAATCCCTAGCAACGGCTAGGAAGGTTTGAATTTTGTAAGTGTCAATCCCTAGCAACGGCTGAGAAGGTTTGAATTTTGAAAGTGTCAATTCCTAGCAACGGCTGAGAAGGTTTGAATTTTGAAAGTGTCAATCCCTAGCAATGGCTGGGAAGGTTTGAATTTTGAAAGTGTCAAAAGGCACAGGGGTACTTGCAAAAGACAGGTGAATAGATATGGTGGTTATCATACACAAGGTAGAGGAAAATTTACGGTAGGCACAAAAAACTCATTATATCCCTCAGGCATAATAGCGGGGATGAAATTTTCGAAATATGGCTACCACTTGGGACTTGCCAAACCTACATCAGGTGTTTTAAGATAAACGATAAGAGAGTAGGTCAATCGTCCAATCTCTGATTTTTTCTTAACATGCAAAGTTGATAAAGGTAAACTCTCTCGTGCAAAAGGCAACAAGGAGGCTTGCAAAAAGGCAAAACATGGTTTTCCCTTGCAAAAAGCAGAGGGGTCTTGCAAAAGGCGAGGTACTGACAAATGGCCAACAATATTTGCAAAAGGCGAATAAAAAGAGATACTTTGGGGAAACCTGTTGGGGTTGTTCATGGGGATCCTTGCACTTTCGAGAAAGGCTTGAATCCAACTTACGCTAAACATGCATGATCTGTTATGAAGAGTATATTATGATGCAATATTATGTATGCAATGTGTCGATGTATGCAGAATGCCGAAGTATGCTCGGGCTATTGGGGTTATGTAAATGCGTGGTATATGGATTGTGCCAAGTATGGTTGGGCTTAGGAACTTCCCGTTTCAGCGAGAAAATTATGCATAAAGTGATACGTGCAATGCGTGTGGGATTGCGACTGGTTATTTGGATTTTTGTAGGGATTTATTTTTGTTTCCAATGAGAGATTGTTGGTGAATATCATCATCAAAGGTTTGATGGAAAAGGGTGTCCTCATCAAAGGGTTGATGGAAAAGGGTGTCATCATCAAAGGGTTGATGGAAAAGGGTGTCGTCATCAAAGGGTTGATGGAAAAAGGGTTTGGAACATCATCATCGGAGGGTTGATGGAAAGAAGTGTCATATATGGATTGTTCCACATATGGTTGGGCTTTATGGTTAATGATAGAGATTTATTTTGGGAGGTGCCAATAACGATTGGGCTTTTGGATTTTGGTTTGGACGGGATCAGGTTGGATCTGATGATGCTTAGATTTTTGGGTTTTCTAAGTAGGCTTTAATTTTGGAAGGTATCAAGCGTGGGTTGGCTTCATTATTCTTTATCAGGAAAGGCTTCATGTTATGCATGACGCATGATATGTATGAGTGAAGCAACATGGTTGGTGCGTAATGGTTGATGCAATTGTTTTGGATAGTTCAACAAATGTCCTTGAGGTGGGTCAAGAATGGTTGGAACTGGGAAATATTTTTGCTTGGCTTCAAGGCTCATTGTTGACAAATTATGGGATGATGTGTTCAGCATGACTTCCCGACATTTACTCTGAACTTGGCTGACGTAGTGAGCTTGGTCTAGATCTTATTATGCCTTGTGCTTGATCTGAGCAAGAAAATAAAAAATATAAGTAAATGCTTCCTTTCCATGGGTAGTCTTGCCCCAATCTATTAGGTATTTACACGGGTTGCCCCAGTCACAAGCTGTGAAGCAAATCTTGGGTAGACTGATCTTGACCTGATATGCCCCAATGTCTTGGGTCTGCCTACCCCTATTTATCCATCTCTTGGAGTGTTTTGACTTTCTCATGCTTTTGAGGTGGTCTGCCCTACCTTGAAGGGATTTTGCCCATGACTGGTTGATCTCTGAGGGGATTCCCCTTGCCAGTTGCCTTTGGAGAGATTTGCCTAATCTCGACGTGATTGTCCCAGACTGACTGGATCTTGAAGTGGCTTGCTCAACGGAGTTCTCAGATACCTTGCCCTCCTTGGTGGGATCAATCTAAGGGGTGACCATTGCTCATTGGAGTCCTCATGAAATTTGCCTCTTTTGGGTAACCAAAACTTCTCGAGTCATGTTCATTGTGAAAATGCTCTTGATGTCAATGCTCATTCATAAGTAAAACTATTTATGCTAATGTTATGTTTATGGTAGTTTTAGAAATCCAAGTATGTCCACTAAAAAGATGAGATATAGTGAATGGATCACTAGTTACAAAAGTCATACTGATACTTAGCAAAACAAATATGAGTCAGTTTCGACACAAGCTCTAATGCAATATGCTTTCAAAATAGACCTTGCTTCAATTAGGTCTTTTGAGGGTTGTAATGTGGGATGGTTCATGGTTTAAGAAACAAAGGATTTATGGCTCAAAAATTTATTTAGCCCGCCCATTCTTCTTGATACCCTTCAGTCCTACGTTCAACTAGTTTGACACAGACGTTCGTCTCTTAGAATGATGTGAGTGGTAGTAAGAGAACCAATAAGGTTTTGGGAGTGACAGTCACTTGCCTTCCTATTTTTGTGTTTGCAGTCACACGACTTTGTTCTTGCTGAGGATTTTTGTTTTCGATTCCTCTTCTGCTTTTTTTTTTCGACTTCCCTAATTTTGCCTGGACTGATTTTTTTGCTTACAGTCCATCGGGATACCCTATTTTTTTTGCCTAAGCCACTTGTTTTCAAGTTTCGACCTAGCGGGATTTTTCTCTCTCTTTTTTTGGAGTTTTTTTTGTGGAACAAATCGTGTGACATTTGTTTATTTGGTTTGAAAGGATTTGTGGTTGTCTCACTTTTTGTTGGCGAGGGACAACCACTGGATTGTGATTTCGACCTCTCATGAGGGAAATGATGTGGTTGTCTTTTAGACAAGACACTCCCTAGAATATGGCTGATTATCAAATGGGACACTCCCTACTTTGTATTTTAGGAATTGAACGCGTGGCCAAATTAGCTGAAGACTACCCTGCCCCGGGTTTAAGATGTGAGGGTTTCTCTGCTTGGAAGAAAACTCCTACTTCTAGGCTCAAAGGGGTTGACTATGGATTATCATCCTTATACCTCAAGTGTTTGGGGATTTGAAGCAATGCCTTACATCATCAGCAAGGTGTTTATTCAAAAGCATACATGCAATAAGCTATTGTACCTTATATTCATCATTCTCCTTCTAAGTTTCGTTTTTAAACAAAAGTAAGATAAGAGTGAACATGATTGGATTGACTTAAAACATGCATATTCATTTCATTGTTGCAAAAACAAGTTTTTAAGAGTGAATATTACAATGACAAGCAAGAAAGTTACACATGAAAACAAATGAATGATAACATAATTGCTGGCGTGATTAACCTTGTTTCAACCGTAGACTGGTGTCATCATGCTTGTAGGAACTTATGTATGATAGTCCCCAAGGAGGCTCTTATTCAGCTTCTTGTTCCTCATCCATTGGCACTGGTTATGGCATTGTAGAAGTGCCTTCATGTGGCAGCATGAGGTTGCTCATTATATCCAGGCCGTTTGGTATGAATGTGATAGCCTTTGAATCAATCAGTTCCTGGACCTTGTATTTGAAGGCCTTACAACTCTCGATCGAGTGTCCGGGTGCTCCTGAGTGGAACTCACACCTAACATTCATGTCGTAATTCAAGGGAAGAGGTGTTGGAGAAGGTCCTAGTACCCTTAACTGCATCAATGATCTGTTGAGCAAAAGAGGGAGAATTCGACCGTACAACATAGGAATCAGGTCAAACTGTTTCTCCGACCTCTTTGATTTTTTCTGACCTTTTTGAGCATAAGAGTTTTACCTTCCACTTGAGTACCAATTCTGATTCTGCATTTGGTTCCTCAGAGCTAGCTGAGGAGCGAACACTGGCTGTTGATTAAGAAACCTCAGTAGTTCGGGTTGGGGATGGTATCCCTGAGGCAACTCATGATGTAAGGTGGAGCCGGACAGAGGCATAAGGGAGACCATTTCCATCCTGGAGGTTGGTGTAGGATTTCCTTCCTTTTTCAACAGTGTTTGCAAGATTTCCATAACCAAGCTCATCTGAGTCTTTAGTTGGCTTATCTCTTCCTTCAATGCAGCTTGGCCTTGTTGGAGTTCTTCCACAGTGGCTTGAGACATGCTTCTAGTTCTGAGCGTACGTCGGGAAATCAGCTAGTGGGGTAGAAACAGAAGGTGGTATAAGGTTTTGCTTATGAGATGCAAATGATGCATGAACGCGATGCTTATTTATGAATGAATGGGTGAGAAGATTTCCACAGGTTTTTAGGCATGGGTTCATAGTTTTGGACCGTTGTGACGAAGCATAGAGTTAATAATGATTGCGTAGTAAACCAAGGTTATCGCTTTATGTGATCTAAGGCTTTTGGAAAATTGGGTGTAAGACACTGCCCCTAGAGTCATGGACTTCCTTGACTGTCAGCCGCTTATGTCCATTTACTTGCCAGGCGATTGCTCCATCAAAGTCATCTACTCTAAGTGAGATCTTCATATTGACCCTTACGAGGAAGGCACCTCGATGGCCTATACTACGCGACCATCGGTCTAGGCTAGCCATAGTTTTAAAGGTTCTAAAAGGGGTCTTAGGGTCATTGACTCTAGTAAAAGAAAAGATGCTTACACCGAAAGCACGACGGTCATCAATCCCCTTTAGAGAATCTACCACTAAATGAGGTTCTCGTACGACCCTAACGAGGAAGGCACCTCGTGGATCAATACTACTCAACCTCTCATATCTCAAGCAAACTCTCAGACTCGGGTGGGGAGTCCTTCACACAAGGTTTTTACCTTTACAATCATTATTGCTTCCAAAAATTCTTCGTCACAAAGTCAGGGTTTCGGACCAACAGGTAAACAAAGAAAATATTCACAGTTTAGCAAAGAAAGCAATATATACTGAAAAAATAGATAACAGATAAATCTCCACGTACGTAAAAGAGGAACAACCCAAACTAGGATAGACTTGCTTAGGGAATTTTGGAGTTACCAGCTGTCGCTACCGGGATTTCACGATAACGAAACCGGGACTAAAGAGATGCCAAAGAGAGGCAAAGTCAGAAGAATCGCCACCGAATTTTATTTAGTTTACCTCTATCGGAGAGGAGAGAGGAAATAGTCGATAAAACCCTCGGAAAAGAGACGTGTATGTGAAGCGCTAAAAGAGAATAAGGAATCGGTCTCGCAACCGAGATTTGGGTTCGGAAGTCGGTTACGCAAGGGGAAGGTATTAGCACCCCTTACGTCCATGGTACTCCATGGGAACCATTTGGGTTGTTTTACATACATGGTATTTATCTATTATTGTTTTATTTTCAAAAGAATGTGTGAAAAGAATGGGGTGTTTTTGTTATTATAGTGCTCACCAAGGATTAGGACCCTTGTGCCTACGTATCACTCATTCGGGGATGAGGAATCAGAGCTCCGTAGTTCGGAGTAGAAAATATTTGTGTGTTGGTTGATTTTACCTTTGAGAAAAGGGTTTTCAGGATGATGCCCTAAGGCACAAACACGAGTTTGATGAGTTGTATTGTTTTTACCTTGAATAAGGGTTTTATGAAAAAATGTTTGTGATTATATTGTACTAAAGTCTATGGGCGGAGGTGATTATTCTAGACAACAAGCCAAGCGTCTTGCGTCCAAAATAATCAGAGTAAGGGTAGGAATGCTCCATTCTCACTCATTCTCCACCACTTAAGGCTCATAGCGCACAATAATAATTGTAATTATTAAGTATTTTTGAATTTGGCTAAGAAAATGCCACTTGACGTTGAATCAAGGGTTTATTTTATTTTGATTATGAAATTTGACTTAAGAAACATGAATGCAAAGTAACCAACAAGAAATTAAAGAGTCTCATTGTAAGGTAGCCCAATAGAAAGCCTTTTGTGTGACCTAAGCTAAACAAAGGATAATGGTCTTACAAACATGTCCCCCTAAGGCGGTGCCATGATGCCATTCTTACAACATGCATGTAAGTTACGGATGAAAATCCAAGTGTTTACAAAGTATCACAAAGAGTAAAGGAAGACTTCCAAGCAAAGGTCCTAAGATGAAATCCTCTAAGTCCAAGTTGATTAAGAGTGGAGTGAATATTTTTGGTCTTACCATTTTATCATGTTTTTGTTATTTTTAATGTATGATGATAATAAAATTGATAACAAGTAAATAAACATGCATGATGAGTTTGTACAATGATGATAATGAGTACTTGAATGTAAATTACAAGGTAATGACATAAAAGTAAATCACAAGATAAAGAATGACAATATCACATTAATAATGGTTAGTGAATGTAAATGACACAAAATAAACCACAAGTTAATGGTAACAAAATCGTGATAACAAAGGTTAATGATAAAAAAAGTTAGTGAAGTATAATTAGTGGTTAGTAACAATAAAATAAATTGCAAGGGATTAAAGTGTAATAATATAAATGTTAGTAGTTAGTAGTTAATAGAATAACAATAAGCAAATGGATTAGCAAGTTAATGTAGAGAATATGGTTTCATCTATGCATCAAATGACTCAAATAGGGTTGGAATAGAGGCAATCTATCAATGCCTCAAAGTATCATGAATGGTCTATTGATCAACCATTAATAGGTTTGAGACATTGAAGATTTAATCAACTCTAAACAACCATGGTCGTGATCTAATACAACTCATCAACCAAATAAATGTAACAACAAGTCAACAATAAATATTAAATGATAACAAGAAACAAGGTTTGATTGAAAATGGTGGATAAAAAGTAGTAAGAGCAAAAATCTCCAAAAGGGTGTAAACCTAACAAAACCCACCTGTCTAAAAGTTGACTCAAATCTCTCTCAAAACACAACCCAAGAGTAAAAAGCCATTTTTCAAACACAAAACAAAACCAAAAATGTCAAGGAGTTTGAGTCCAAAATATTACCAAGATTGTGGTGTCAAAAATAGGTTGTTGTTGTGTTTGGGTTTGAGAATGAAGAAAAAAGCTTGGAAGAGGGTGGCTATGGTTGTTGTGGTAGGAAAATGGAAGAGAAGGAAGGTGTATGTTTATATGGTGGTGGTGAATGATTATGTAAGTGAAGGTCACAAGTTTGCTACTGTTTTTGTTGTGTGGAGATTGTGGATTTTTACATGGTGGTTGGGTGGTTCAAAGAAGAAAAGATGGTTTGGGTGAGTTAGGGTTTAGGTTGAAAAGAGGGAGCTTGAATGTGATTTGGGCAGAGGTTTTGTGGCTTTCAAGCTTGAAAAATGAGTGGGGATAGTGCTCTATTTATAGAGGAAGCAAAGGGGTTGAAGTGGGTGAAAGAAAATCACTTTGTGGTGAAAAAACAAAGTTACTGCTGCTGTCTACGCAGGTGTAATCGATTACCAGGATTGGGGTAATCGATTACACCATCCAAAATGGCCTGGAAATCAATTTTTTGTCTGTGTAATCGATTACCATGATTAGGGTAATCGATTACCCAGTCCAAAAATTGATTTTTCCCTTTTTTTGTTGGTTTTTTCCTCCAGAACTTTAACCGGATAACCCCCATTTTTTCCGGGTGTAAACACCATGCCTTGAGTCTGTGTAGTATGTATTTGGTTATGAAATTTCAATGAGATTGTGATGATGAAATAATGAATACATGCATGGGCAGTAGGGTCATGGATCAGATGAAAATTGTATCGGGGTAGGGTGAATTTTAGGGTATGACAGGAGTCTAGCTAGAAGTTAAGCATGGGTAGTGGTTAGGGTGTCAACTGTAAATTGGAGATAGTTTCCAGAAGGCCTACACACTAATACTATTTAGTGAATTTCCTCCATGGCTTGGTAGCCCCAAGATGTAGGTGTTGTTGTACACCTAATTAGGTTAACAAATATGTGCACTCTATTATTTTATGTTCTAATATCTGTAAGTTATCCTGTTATTGTGTTTTGATCAGATATCAGTGTCTAAACATCTCCTAGGACATCTGATATCTGCATACCAGAATTTCAATTAGTATCAGAGCCGACATCCTGCTCTGTTTCTGGGTGAGATTCAGGGAAGATACTTTTTGGTACAATGGACAAGGAATGAGGCTTTATGAATATACCACCCATTCTTTATGGAACTAACTATGACTACTGGATTGCATGTATGGTGGCTTTTATCAAATCCATGGACACCAAGGCTTGGAAGTCTATGGTCAAAGGATAGGATCAACCAATGATTAGAGACAAAGATGGAAAGATCATTGAAGAGCTGAAAACTGAGGAAGACTGGGATGATGAAGATAACAAATTAGCTTATGGAAACTCCAAAGCTTTGAATGATATATTCAATGGAGTGGATAAGAACATCTTCAGACTAATAAACAATTGCACTGTCGCTAAAGATGCTTGGGAGATCTTGAAGACTGCTCATGAAGGAACCTCCAAGGTTAAGATGTCAAGACTTCAAATTCTGACCACCAAGTTTGAGAACTTAAGAATGAAAGAGGATGAGAGCATTCATGACTTTCACATGAATATCATTGAGATAGCCAATGCCACAAGTGTTCTAAGGGAGAAGATGTCAGAAGTCAGGCTGGTCAGAGAAATCCTCAGGTCTCTTCCAAAGAGATTTGACATGAAGGTTACTCCCATTGAAGAAGCTCAAGATATCAACAACATGAAAGTTGATGAACTGATGGAATCTCTTCAAACTTTTGAGTTAGGAATCAGTGAAAAGTCAAAAAAGAAGAAAAGCATAACATTTGTTTCTAATATTGAAGACCTCGAAGATGAGTGTGACCTGGATACAGATGAAGGGATATCTAATGTCATTATCTTACTTGGGAGACAGTTCAACATATTGATGAAGAAGATGGACTGGAATACAATAGCTAATGTCAAGAACAAGTCATTTGACATCTCCAAAAATCAGGATTTTGGCAGAAGGACCAAAGCTGAAGAAAAGACTAACCAAGGAAAAGGAATACAGTGCCATGGATGTGAAAGGTTTGGTCACATAAAGGCTGAATGCCCCACATTTCTCAATAAGTAGAAGAAGGGTTTGTATGTCTCTTGGTCAGAAGATGATTCTGAAAGTGATCCTGAAGTGGAACCTACCAAACAGGTTACTACCCTGACTGGAATTCATGACTCAGATGAAGACTCTGACTGTGAAGAACTAACCTTTGAAGAACTTGTTGAATCCTACAAAGAATTGTGCCTCAGAAATGAAGAAGTCTGTAAACTGGGAGAAGATCAAAAGGAAACTATTCCTCAACTACAGGATGAGAAAATGGAGCATATCTCTATCATCTCTGATCTGAAGGAGGAAGTTGTATTGCTCAATTCAAGAATTGACAATATGACTAAGTCTGTAAGAATGCTTAACAGTAGTTCAGATGCACTAGGTGAAACTCTTCAAATTGGTAAGAATGCTGGAAATGTTCAAGGTTTAAGCTATGACTATCAAGGAGGAATGGACAAAGGAAAAGGTCCTGTAATGAATTTTGTTCCACCCAAAATACAACTGGAACGACATATGTCAAATCAAATGTCCCAACATCAGCAAGGGTGTCAAGAGGTTTACTTAGGAAACAAGACCCAAAGATGGAAGTGTCATCATTGTTGGAAGTTTGGTTATATAAAACCTTACTGCTACAAATTGTATGGCTACCCTAAACCTTCTTCACAACTCAGAAGAAAGCAAACCATGGTGAAGCCAAAGAAAATATGGATTCCCAAAAATGGTATGTCAAGTCTCATAGCTCCCACCTCCCTTAGAGCATCAGCTAGAGAGGACTGGTACTTTAATAGTGGTTGCTTTTGACACATGACTTATGTCAATAAATTTTTGGTGAATATAAGTGTTATCCCACTAGATATGTCACCTTTGGAGATGGATCAAAAGGAGAAATAAAGGGGATTGGTAAGTTGGACTATCCAGGATTGCCTAGTCTAGAGGATATCCTGTTTGTTAAAGGACTGACTACTAATCTTATAAGTATTAGCTAACTTTGTGACCAAGGTCTCAAGGTAAACTTCAATAAATACGAATGTATGGTAACAAATGAGAAGGATGAAGCTATCATGAAGGGAGACAGAACAAAAGATAACTGCTATATGTGGACTCCTCAAGAAACCGATTGTCTCTCCTCTTGCTTAATGTCAAAAGAAGAAGAGCCTAAGCTATAACATCAAAAGCTTTGTCACTTACATCTGAAAGGTATAAAGAAGGTGATATCAAAGGAAGCAGTCAGAGGAATTCCCAAACTGAAAATTGATGAAGGAAGTAACTGTGGTGAATGTCAAATTGGGAAACAAACAAAGACGTCCCATAAGAAGCTTTAACATATGACCACCTCAAAAATTCTGGATCTACTCCATATGGACTTGATGGGACCTATGCAAGTTGAAAGTCTAGGAGGAAATATGTATGGTTATGTTGTTGTTGAGGACTTCTCTAGGTTCACATGTGTGAACTTTAGCAAAGAAAGTCAGAAGTGTTTAAAGAACTCTGTCAAAAGATTCAAAGAGAGAAGGATTGTGGCATTATCAGGATTAGAAGTGACCATGGGAAGGAATTTGAGAACAACAAGTTTGAGGAATTATGCACCTCTGAAGGAATTAGTCATGAGTTCTCTTCACCCATCACCCCACAACAGAATGGTATGGTTAAGCGTAAAAATAGAACCATTCAAGAGTGTGTTAGAGTCATGATTCATGCTAAGAAACTCCCATATCATTTTTGGACTGAAGCCATGAAAACTTCCTGTTATATTATTAATAGAGTAACTATCAGATCTGGGACTTCTGCCACATTATATGAACTATGGAAAGGAAGAAAGCCAACTGTGAAATATTTCCATGTATTTGGAAGTAAATGTTATATTCTAGCAGATCGTGAGCAGAGGAGAAAGATGGACCCTAGAAGTGATGAGGGAATCTTTCTAGGGTACTCTACAAAAAGTAAAGCATATAGAGTCTTCAACTCCAGAACCAAAGTAATGATGGAATCCATAAACATTGTAGTAGAGGGCTCAACTAACGAGACTGATATCACAGATGATGTTGAAACATCAATGAATGATGCCCTAGAAGATGTTGCAGACACAAATACTAAAATTGAACCTACAGAGAATGATTTAACTAACAAATGGACCTCCATTAGAGTTCAGAAAGATCATCTTAAGGAGCTTATTATAGGAAATCTAAATAAAGGAATTATCACCAGATCAAGGTAAGTTGTGTCAAATGCCTGGTTTGTCTTTAAATTTGAACCCAAGAATATCAAGGAAGCTTTGACTAATGATTCTGGATTAATGATATGCAAGATGAAATTGGTCAATTCAAAAGAAATGAGGCATGGGATTTGGTTCTAAGACCTGTAGGAACAAATGTTATTGACACTAGATGGCTATACAAGAACAAGTCTGATGAACAAGGGGTTGTCACCAGAAACAAAGCCAGACTTGTTGCTCAAGGATACACCCAAATGGAAGGAGTAGACTTTGATGAAACCTTTGCTCCAGTTGCTCGCTTGGAGTCTATTAGATTGTTATTTGGAATGGCATGTCTTTTAAAGTTCAAATTGTTCCAAATGGATGTTAAAAGTGCCTTCCTAAATGGCTATTTAAATGAAGATGTGTATGTTTAAAATCCAAGAGGATTTATTGATCCTACATTCCCAAATCATGTGTACAAATTAAAGAAGACACTTTATGGTTTAAAACAAGCCCCAAGAGCTTAGTATGGAAGGTTGACTGAGTTTCTCATCAATCTTGGATTTAGAAAGGATGGAATTGATAAAATCCTCCTTGTCAAAGAAAAGGATGGAAAACTTATGATAGCTCAGATCTATGTGGATACCATTGTGTTTGGAGGGATGTTAGATGAGATGGTCCAACATTTTGTCAAGAAAATGCAATCTGAGCTTGAAATGAGTTTGGTAGGAGAAATGACATACTTCCTTGGGCTCCAAGTCAAATAGATGAAAGACTCCATCTTTCTGTGTCAAAGCAAATATGCTAAAAGTATTGTGAAGAAATTTGGATTAGAGAATGCTTGTCACAAAATAACTCCTGCACCTACCCACTTGAAGTTATCTAAAGATGAAAAAGGCTTAAGTGTTGACCATAGCTTATATAGAAGTATGATTGGCAGCCTTTTATACCTTACAGCAAGTAGACCAAATATAAATTTTGTTGTTGGTGTGTATGCTAGATATCAAGATGAACCCAAAGTAAGTCACATCAATAGAGTAAAGAGGATTATAAAGTATGTGAATGGCACAAGTGAGTATGGAATGTTGTACTCATGTGATTCAAATTCTATGTTAGTTGGATGTTGATTGGGCTGGTAGTGTTGATGATAGGAAAAGTACCTTTGGAGGATGTTTCTTCTTGGGAAACAATTTGATTTCATGGTTCAACAAGAAACAAAATTGTGTATCCCTATCCACTGCAGAAGCTGAGTATATAGCAGCAAGCAGCAACTGCTATCAACTAATGTGGATGGAACAAATGTTGACATAATACAATGTCACACAAAATGTCATGACACTATTCTGTGACAACTTGAGTTCTATTGATATCTCTAAAAATCATATTCAGTATAATAGAACTAAACATATTGACATCAGGAATCATTTTATCAAAGAACTTGTTGAAGACAAAGTCATAACACTTGAGCATGCCAACACAGAGAATCAACTTGCAGATATTTTTACCAAAGCCTTGGATGCAATTCAATTTGAAAAATTATAAGAAAAACTTGGGATTTGTGTTAATGACCCTTTATAGCAATTACAGTGAATTAAGTGTGCCAGACAAGAGCATATCTCTTATCATTATATTGGACACGCTTACCTAAATCCCTTACCTCATTGTGTACCCATTTGGACAAAACTACACTACCTTTTCCACTCAAACGTCTCACTCTCTTCCATATATTTGTCCTCTCTCTCTCTCTCTCTCTCTCTCAAAAACCTTTGCCTATTCCATTTGCCCCAAGTGTCTACCAACATGTCTTAACAATCTTCACCCACTCACATGCATGTCCCAACTGAAACCAGTGCATCCTCCTCACCAACGTCCAGGGCAAACACACTATTTTAAATTATCAACATGGCAGATATGGTTTTGGATGTTGCCCCTATATCCACGGTTCATCCCCCTCCTTAGAAGAAAGTTGCACCGTCTGTGTCAAAAAATAATCAAGACTTATGGTAAGTCTTTTGAACCTATAATCCGCAGTAAAGATAAAAATGTTGTTGAAGAATAATCTAGGCTTAAAGGGTCTGAATTAAGAAACTATAGTATGCATGCTGACGGCTCTCTAAATCCCACAGAAGCAGAAACAAGTGCAACTAATAAGGAACTTAGGAAGTTTGTTGCATCTACTTTGAAGTAAGTAAACTTTGATGTTTTTTCAGATGTTGAAACATCTTTGACAAAAGATCCAAGCCCTGACAATGAATCAAGTGAAAAAGCTAAGGAAAATGTTCTTGATCATGTTGCTCGTGAGAGAAGAAGTAAAAAGAAAGTTGAGTTTGTTGTCAATGTTAAAGAACTTACTTATGATGAAGAACCCCTTACAAACATTGTTACTCTTAGTATTGCCAAGAGACTACAGAGACGTAAATGAAAGACTGTTGCTTTTGAAGATTCTCTCTCCATGGAAGTGAAGAGAAAAGTTGACGGGTTGAAAGGTATTCCTTCTAGAAGCTCCACGGGAAAATCTCTCGTTTGACCCACTAGATCTTGGAGTAAAGTTGTTACCCCTACTAGAAAGAGGAAAGTTGTCTCCTCTAGTGAGTCCGAGTTTGATGATACATAGGATGTCCAGAACATCAACCCTATAAAAAGACCTGCTAATAAGAAACCTCATGATACTAAGTCCAAAGCTCCACTGGACAATGCTTCTTTACATTATGCGGAGAATGCATAAAGGTGTAAGTATGTCATTCAGAGAAGGGTATCTATAGAAAGGGAATTGGAGAAGGATGCCCTTAAGTCTAATGAGGTCATGGAACGGATAGAAGTTGTTGGGCTAATAAAGACTGCCACACACTTTGGACCTTGTTATGAAAACTTAGTAAATGAGTTTATGGTGACTACCCCTGATGAATATGATGATAAGAAGAGTGTTGACTATGGTAAAGTTTATGTGAGATGAAATGTTATAAAATTCTCTCCAACTGTGATCAATAAATTTCTAGGAAGAACGGATGAACCTCAGGCTGAGCTGTAAGTTACTAATAATCAGGTGTGCAAAGAGATCACAACCAAGCAGATTAGACATTATCCAAACAAAGGGAAGTTGTATGTTGGTAAGCTAAGTGTAAAATATGCCATCCTTCATAGGATTGGTACTGCCAATTGGGTGCCCGCTAATCATACCTCAAAAATCTCTACTGGTATGGGAAAATTTATTTATGTTATTGGTACAAAAAGAGTGTTTGACTTTGGGAAATACATATTTGAACAAGTGTTGAAACATGCCTTCTCTACTGTTGGAAAAATGCTTATTTTCTTTCCATCCCTCATTTGTGGAATCATCCTAAATCAACATCCTGGTATTTTGCTGCCCATTAACAATGTGAAGAAAAAGGATTCTCCCTTATCGCTCCACTACAAACTCTTTACAGGAACTCATGTCTCAGACATTATTATGACATCCTCTCAAGCACTTGGCCCTGCCACCTCCAAGAAAAGTGGCACTGCTCAGCTGAAGGAAACATGTAAAGAGCTGGAGGACTCCATCAGATCTTACTCTACTACAAAGATTAAACTAGAGACATTGATGAAGGCTATGATGGAAGAGGAGAAAAAGGAAGTTGTACGAGTGGTGATGCTAATGAAGGAACTGATGATGAAGATTATGCTGGTGAAGATGATGTTGATGAAGAGAAAAAAGATGAAGGAGAAGAGTATGCAACAACTGACTCAGATAGTCAGAAAGATATTTGATTACAATATTGTTTTGTTCTGTTTATTTTTGTGGCTTTTGGTCTATGACCAGGATATTTTGCCCCCTTGTGTGGGATTTTGCACTTTATGAATTTGTTTTTGTAAGTTTTTGGTTAGATGCTTACCTTTGTTAGATTATGGCTAAAAAGGGGGAGTATTGTGTGTGCTAACCAACTACTAACCACTAACCTCTGCCTGAATGTGCTTAAGGAGATAGGAGATGCAGGTTAGTCACTTCCTAGGCTGTTGTATTGTGATGTCTAACTGGGTGTTGTGACATCAACATGCTGGTGTGACATGTGAAGCTCTTCCCGCTGCATATGCCTTTGATATGTGAGGTAACACAGGGTGTGTATGCATGATTGATTAGCATGCCTGTTTTGTTTTGTAGTAGATGCTGCTACTACTGTTGGTGCTTATGCAGATGTCAGACCAAATGTCCTGACATCTTGTCTGCAAGTTTTATTGGAGAACCTTGGTTTCTCTTATTTATGAGGCTTAATGTTCTTCTACTGCATATGCCTCTGTTGTTTTGACTTTGACAGTTCATATTGTCTTAGATGTTCCCTTGAGGGGGAGTCCTGGTTATATGAAACAGGGGGAGTACTGACTACTGATGCTAACTGGTATGATTGCCTGAGTACCCCTATAATTATTATGTGTTTGATTTTGTTCTATTTATGTTTTAGTCCTATGGTGCTAACTTGGATTGTGGTGCAGGTGTGCAAGGTGTACTTGGTTATTTTAGCCAAAATTTGCCAAAAGGGGAAGATTGTTAATTCCTTGTTGTTTTGATTGGCAGTAATTTTGGTAAAACTAACTTAGTTGCAACATGTTGAACAAGATGTCATAACATGTGGTTGTGACATCTTGTCTGAACAGGTTTTTCACTTGGTAATGTTTATGGGGTTAACTGTCTACAGAATATTCTAGGAATATTAAACATTCCCATGTGACGTTCGTGATTGAGGAATCAAATATTCTAATTGTGGTTAACAGATTTTGTTTTCTAAATTTTGAGATACTTTTGGAAACTTTTGATTGATAACCTAATGTTGTACAACTGATTCATGTGGTGTACGGGGCCCAAATTCAGTTTATTCTATGGCTACATATAGAATGTCTCAAAACCTAATTGAACATGAAGAAGAGAATATAGTTGACCGTATTAGGGTTTGAGTGTTTGTGATATTTGTGATCCTCTCAAATATCTTTTTAATATATGAGTAGGCCTGTGTTGATTGGTTGTAAGCATTGTCAAGCACTCATAAGCTTTTAAGCATTGAGTTTTTGTGTGCCTATGAAGTGTGACTTCTGAATTTCTTAAAATTGTTTAAGTATCACTGTTGTGATTGATAAGGAGGTGAGAAGGGTCTCACACCTAAGAGAGTCTTAGGTAGAAGTTAAGCACGAGTAGTGATTAGGGTGTCAACTGTAAATTGGAGATAGTTTGCAGAAGGCCTACAAACTAATACTATTTAGTGAATTTCCTCCCTGACTTGGTATCCCTCAGATGTAGGTGTTGTTGTACACTAAACTGGGTTAACAACTTTGTGTGTTATGTTGTTTTCTGTTCTCATATCTATAAGTTTTCTTGTTATTTTGTTTTGATCAGATATCAGTGTCTCGACATCTCTTAGGACATCTGATATCTACATACCAGAATTTCACTTGATATTTGAAACATTTTGACTTGTTTTCTGTTTCAAAGTTTTAAGTATGTTTTTCAGCGCAACTATGTTTAATGTCATGTCCAAAACAAGTTCCTTCTCATTCAAAATAAGGTGACATACAATGGGATGCCCGCATACAATGGGATACCTGACTAGCTTGTGATACAAGGCATGATTATGTATACTAGGAAAAGAAATTCCATGTATCATTCTCCTTACGTTATCCACGAAATTTAAATGGACACTCACATTTTCTCAATCATATGTCATCACATTTGAACTTCTGAATTGGTTGTTGGTACATGTCAGTTCGTTTGCATCTCCTTATTATAATGGGTCCACATGAAACTTAGTCCAGAGATGCATATCTAAACTTGTTTTGGACCGAAAAAAAGGCCCAATTAACTAAGGTCAATCTCTCTCAATCTAACTCTACTCAACCTGATATATAAAAGTAATTCACACGCTATAAGAAGGTACACAATCTTTGGTCTCCAACTTCACTATACTCATCTTGAATCTTGAACCGACTTGGAAGCGGGAGTACTAACCATACGGCTCCACCCAACGCCACCATAACAGAGATAAGAGCCACCATTCAAGATCTCTAGTTATCCAACTCTCATCATTTTCAGTTCAATCTTGATTTAAAATTGGATCGGTAACCACAACAGGAATAACAAAAACGGTAGTTCTGGCTAGAATCTTAAATGAATTCCTTGAGTCGATTGTTTATCAAGCATTACCAATTGGCGAATTCCATGATATTATATCATCTAGTACCTATCCTTCGTTGGATCACTCCATATTTGTAACTGATGTAGGCGTTCAATAAAAAATTGATCGATTGGAGTTAGGATTTCTAAATCATTATAAGTTGAATGGAAGTCCAAATGAAGATCTACCTTGATTCTCACAATCACCGTAGTTGATCACAATCTAACCGGATTCCTTGTGGAGGACGAAACTCATGTAACATCCTCTATTTAGATATGATGGATTTGATAGGAATCCAACAAGTAGATTTGAATCCATATAGAGGAGGAGATCTACTAGTATTCAATGGTACGATATCTCATCCTCAAGGAGCCACGGATCTGGAGATGGTTGTTGGAAAGGGAGATCGCATAATAAATGTGGTCCTTAATTTTGTGACAATATCGTGTCGGAGCACCTTTATAGGTATCATAAGGAGATAGTTACTATAAAGACTAGATGCACTAGCGTCTTCGGTCCATTTGAAATTGGCATATCACGACATGGAAGGAAGATCAGTCTTAGCGGCCGCTGATGTGTATGAGGACAAATGAATCAAAGAAGTTATCCAAAGGGATCTCTTGGTGCCAGTGACGACCTTAGAAGCATGAACAAGAGGAAAGTAAACAGACCTCGAAACATTCGACCTAGACGCTCATGAAGATAAGGTTTGTTGGTGCCATAAGGCGATTTCAAGTTCGTCCAGCTCAGGGAAGATCCTACCAGGTTAGTTAAAATAGGTGCCAACCTCCCCTTAAATGAAAGAGTCGTGTTAATTGAATGTCTCTGGGATAATATAGACCTTTTTGTGATAACCCCATATGAGATACCCAACATAGATCCTAGCATAGTGTGTCACCTCCTGAATATGGACTCCAAAGCTTGCTATGTATCCCAGCGTTGGACGAGACACTCTCTAAAAAAGGCAAAGGCCACTGCTAGAATTGTTAAAGGCCTATTGGAAACTCATCTCATTTATGAGGCCAAATATACTAAATGCATATCCAACGTCCTGTTAGAGAAAAAGGAATTAAGGAAATGGAGGATGTGCGTTGACTATACAAATCTTAATAGGGCTTAGTCGAAAGATTCTTATTTTCTCCTAAACATTGATAAGTTGGTAGACAATTATGTTGGGTGCCAATTACTTTCATTCATGGAGGCTTATTCAGGGTATAACCAAATACATATGTACAAGCCTGAGTCTGTAAAAACTTCCTTTATGATTAAGCGAGCAAAATATCAGTACAACATCATGCCATTCGAATTGAAGAATGCATGCGCAACCTACCAAATAACAATGAATAAGACCTTCCAAGAAGAGATAGCGGAAACACCGGAAGTGCACATGGACGATATGGTCGTAAAGTCCAACCAAGAGAAGCTTCACACTTAACACCTTCAACGGGTATATAAGAGAGTGCTACGATATAATATGAGCCTCAACTTAGAAAAATGTACTTTCGGGGCAAGGGCGAGCAAATTCTTGGGTTTCAAAACTTGACCGAGCGAAGGATCAAAGCCCACCTAGAAAAATGTGAAGCAATAATCCATATGAGCTCGTCTACCTCGAAGAAGGAAATTCAAAGAGTAAACCGTATGCTAACTTCTTTGAATAAGTTTATTTCAAAGTCTGCACAACATGCTTTGCCTTTTTACGGACTGTTGAAAAATAAATTTGATTTTAAGTGGACAACTGGTTATGAGGAGGCGTTTAAATCTTTGAAGAAAAATTTGGCTACGCACCTAGTACTTACCCAACCATCCATATGGAAATTTTTGTATTTATACTTAGTTTTTGCCAAAAAAGCTATAAGTTTCGCATTGATAAGAGAATCCGACGCATACTAGAAACCAATGTATTTCATTTCCAAAGCATTGGCAGGGGAAGAAACACGATACCAAAGGATTAAAAAAGAAACCCTGATATTAGTAACAACATCTCATAAATTGTGACGGTATTTCCTCGCGCTTTCCATTATCGTCCGGACAGACCTGCCTTTGAAACGCGTAGTTTACCAACCAGATTCAATCAGACGTCTAACGAAGTGGGTCATCTAGTTATCTGAGTTCAAGGTATCCTTCGAAGTAAGAAAAGCCCTGAAAGCTCAGGTATTCGCTGACTTCTTGGCGAAGATGACTCATATACCCTAGGAACCAAATCATGCATGGGTGAACTTCACCGATGGACCGTCTAACAGAAAGGGAAGCGACACATGTGTAATCCTAGAAAACTGTTTTGGTTTAGTAATGGACGTTTCTATAAGATTTGAGTTCCTATCCACCAACAACCAAGCCAAGTAAGAGGTTGTGATTGTCGAGATCACACTCGCGGGAGAAATGTAAGTGGAATGCGTAAAATTAAAAATAACCTCCCAATTGGTTGTTTCCCAAATAAACAGAGAAGCTTGGATAAAAGGACCATTTTCTCCCAAAATACCTTAAACTAGTTGTAGGAAAGCTAGCAAAATTCAAGGCATTTAAAATAGATCATGTACCTTGGGAGGAAAACACTCGAGTCGATGTCCTATCCCGGTTAGCCAGCACGATAAACCTTGTATTCAACCATTATTTCATTTAAGGAATTAATAAAATCCCTAGCGTGGAAATGAAAGAGAAAGCAATATCGGTAATAAACGACACGGTCTCGCCAATAAGGGTATTTTTGAGTTTTCAGAGGTGTGAGACGCACCCCATGAGGGTGGGATGAGTATTCCCCTAAAGATATTGAGATCGGGCCAAGCTAGGTTAATCACAAATCATCTTTATCAATTATAAGAAAATAGGCACAAAACCTAAATTTCCATCCTAACAAATTTCAAAAGAAACACAAGCTAAAAGGTGTTTTTGTGTAAAGTGCATTACAAACTTTGTTCACAATTTTATTATTTTTATCATGAATTACTCATTTTCTCTATATTGTTCCACTGTCCCGATTTCATATCTATAATATGAGAAAGTTAATTGTTCTACTTATTACCTATCATCCTTTGCTTTCAATTTTTACACGTAATTAATTTTGGGGTAAAACAAGTCTTTTGCAAGCTTTTTTCAACTAAGCTTCTCTTCTAGTTCTAAATCAACCTCTTTTTTAATGTACGATGTTGCATCCACAAACTTTCTTCCTACTTTTTTCAACTAAGTTTTCTTCTTAGTTCAAAAGTAACTATATGTCTTTTAAAATTTTCATATTTCCATAAACAATCATCACTCCCAATGATCATTATTCCATCTTCAGAAATGTCATACTACATTTTCCAAACATCACACAATATTGCAAAGTCTCTCGTCTCTCTCATCCTTTTTCAATATCTCAAAAAAATGGAAATCTTTCACCTTCTTCATCTATCTCTTCCATGAACAACCAAACCTGACTCAACCTTTCTTGTAACCTTAAACATTTTCTTCCATCATTCACATTATTTGTCTCTCTATTAAATCTCATTTTATATCTCCATGTCCTTTTCTTTTCTTTTCTATTTTACCAACTAATCATCGATTTTTTTTCTTTTCTATTTCACATTCTTTGCAGTCATAGATCCTAGCATAGTGTGCCACCACCTAAATATGGACACCAAAGCTCTTTAAGTATCCCGATGTTGGAGGGGACAATCTCCAAAAAAGGCCGAGGCCACTGCTATCACGATTGATGCCTTATTGGACGCCCAATTCATTTCTGAAGCCAAATATGTTGAATGGATATCCAATGTCATGTTGGTAAAAAAGGATCGAGAAAATGGAGGATGTGCGTTGACTATAAAGATCTTAATATGGCTTGCCCGAAAGATTCTTATATGTTCCCAAACATTGATAAATTGGTAGACAATTCAGCTGGGCATCGATTACTTTCATTCATGGATGCTTATTCGGGGTATAACCCGATATATATGTATGGACCTGACTGGATAAAAACCGCCTTTATGAGGAAGCGAGCAAACTATCAGTATAATGCTATGCCCTTCAGATTGAAGAATACATACGCAACCTACCAAAGAATGATGAATAAGATCTTCCAAGAATAGATAGGGGAGACATTGAAAGTGTACATGGATGATATGATCGTAAAGCCTAACCAAGAGGAGTTTCACGCTTAACACCTTCAACGGGTGTTCAAAAGAGTCTAACAATATAATGTGCGCCTAATCTTGAAAAAATGTACTTTTAGGGCCAGGGCATGAAAATTCTTGGGTTTCTATTTAACCAAGTGAGGGATCAAAGCTCACCCAGACAAATGTGAAATTGTAATCCAGATGAGCTTGTCTACTTCGAAGAAGGAAACTCAAAGGTTAAACGGCATGCCAACTTATTTGAATATGTTTAATTCAAAGTTTGCACATCATGCTTTGCCTTTTTACTGACTGTTGAAAAAGAAAACCGATTTCAAGTGGACAAATGGTTGTGAGGAGGTGTTTAGATCTTTGAAGTAAAACTTTGGCTACGCCCCCAATACTTACCCAATAATCCCAGGGAAAGTTTTAAATTTATACTTACTTATTGCCGAAGAAGCTGCAAGTTTCATATTGATCAGAGAATCTGACGCGCACCAGAAACGAGTGTATTTCATTTCTAAAGCATTGGCAAGGGCAGAAACATGATACCAAAGTATTGGAAAAACAACCCTGGCATTGGTAATAGTGTCTCACAAATTGCGACGATATCTCCTTGCACATTCCATTATCGTTCGAGTACATCTGCCCCTGAGAGATGTGTTTATCGACCGGGTCTGGTCGGACGTTTAACGAAGTGTGCCACTGAGTTATTTGAGTTTGAGGTGTCCTTCGAAGTAAGAAAATCCCTAAAATCCCAAGTATTCACTGACTTCTTCGTAGAGATGACTCTTATATCCCAAGAACCAGATCGTGCATGGGTGATTTTCACCAATGGATAGTCTAACATAAGGGAAAGCGACATAAGTGTGATGCTAGATTTTTTTTGCTTTAGTAATGGAAGTATCTATAAGATTTGAGTTCCCAAACACCAACGACCAAATCGAGTATGAGGTTGTCATTGACGGGATCACAGTCGTCAGAGAAATGGCAGCATAATGCATCAAATTACAAACAGACTCCCAATTGGTTATTTCCCAAATAAACGGAGAAGCCCAGACAAATGATCCTTTGCTCCAAAAATATCTTAAACTAGCTATAGGAAATCTAGCAAAATTCAAGGCATTTGAAATAGACCATATACCTTGGGAGGAAAACACTTGAGCCAATGTTCTATCTCGGTTATCCAGCACGAGAAACCCCATAATCAACTAATCTTTCATCCATGAAATTAAGAAAATCCCTAGCGTGGAAATGAAATAGAAATCAATAGCATTAATAAGTGACATGGTCTCACTAATGATTTCTCGGCAAGTGTATCGATAGTGTCGCACTAATAAAAAGAGTATTGAATCCACATGGATTGTTGTTTAACAAAGTAATAATCATGCAAGTATTAAAATTAATAATTGAGGGGTGCGTTTTGAGTTTGCAGTTGAAAATAAAATAAGTGTTTTGACAATTTAAAGAAAGTCGTCAGGTTTTGCCTAGAACCCCTATTTCTCCTATGTTGATGTCTAATGATTACATAAATCAATCGATGTTATATTTGCACGGTGAGTTAACAAGACCACTATACCCAATCCCTTGGTGTATACCTCACTGGTTCATAATATAGGTCTCATATCCCTATTGAGCCGATGCTAGTGAAATCATGCGATGATACAATACATTAACTCTAAGGCCACTACTCGAGGTCTCTTATTCTTATTCAACTAGCGTAAGTACGATAGTTGCCCTAGATTAGATGCATAAGCTAAGGGTTAATTTTTCCTATACGTCCATAATCACATTAACAGAGTATCTAAAATAATTAACTTTAAGTAAAATAGGCAATTAAATAGAAATCTAACTAAGATAATTCATACAATATCAAATTAAACATATGTCCCAACATGTATGAAATAGGTTCAAAGATAAAACCTAACCTAAAAGTGTTTAGCTACTCATACTGATAAAATCACAATAGTAATTGATAAGAATAAGATTGTATAAGGATTCCTTAAAAATCTGGCCTCCAATGGCTTCGAATGCATTCTAAAATTCACTTTCAATGTCGTAAATCGTACTTTCCAGTCTCCAATCGTAGAATTGCCCCAAAAAGTCCAAAGTATGTCTTTTTATAGCCATCACATTGAACTAGAATGTGTCACAAATTTTCCAGAAAAAGGGCCCATCGCACGCGATAGACTGCATCGCACGCACGATGTTGCGTTTGCTACTTTTCCACGCATGCGATGGTGCATGATACCATTTTTATTCTTTTCTACCGCATGCGCGATGCAACGTGTAATTATTCTAGTGGCTTGCTTGCTTTTGCTCCCTTTTGTAAGACCCCAATTTTGACCCTAAGATCCCTCATGTTATCTCATCATATGCATTAGCACTAGGATCACACCTTGGCATTCTCCTTACCCCTCATTCATTGGGTTTGCATTGGGAGAGATCACCAAGCACTTTTGATTGTATCATACTTTGTTTTTCATTTTTTACTAACCAAAATACCAAAAATATGTCATTGTATAGTTTAACTCTTTTGTAAGTAGTGTGTATGCTCACCTATGCTCTATCAAGCTCATATATAGGGTTTAAGACCCTCATTTCAATGAGCTCAATCAAGATTGGTTTACTATGGCTCTAAGTATCATATATGGATCCCCATGATCTTCACATGTTATTTTGATCAAGAAATCATCAGGAGTTTGGAGTTGGTTTACCTTGGAAACCCTAATTCATATGGGTATCTTGTGTGATTTCTTCAACAAGTTTCTTCAACAATTGATCAAATATTCTAAGGTATACTTCATATTACATCATATTATGCATATATAATCCTCCATGAGTCCCAAAAGTCAAGAGAATATCAAGCTAGCAAGTTGGTTCATGGTGGTTGACTAGAGAAAGTCAACTGGTCAAAATTGGGGTTCCCTTGACCCTATATCCTAGAATTTTTATCATATTAAAATTATTCCAAGATAAACGTTACTCTAAACTACATTAGAAACAACTTTCATGTTGAGATCAAGAGCTAGTTTTGCTTTGAAAGTCATTTTTTATGGTGAAAGGTTATAGGTCATTTTGTCTAAACCCTAATTTGGAGGTCAACTTCCCAAGACCATAACTTGCTCACTTTTTATGATATGAAACCATTCAAATTGCATGATTAATTTCAATATGTATACTTAAACTTTTATGTTTGGAGTAAGTGCAAATTCAACTTGAAAATGCATGTGCCAAGAGGAAACATTATTGGTCATTTTGGACCAATACCATTGAACAAGTGATTTTCCTCAACTTATAAATTGCATAACTCCTTCATTACAAATCCAAATGAGGTCAAATTTATGACCAAATTTCAAAGGTTTGAAATAGATACAACTTCTATGAAGGAACTTTTCTCATTTGAAGTACATAGAAAAAGTTACTCAAGGTGGAAGAAGTGAACATTTGACTTGGGACTTAGAAAAGTTTCAAATATGTTTGATTTCCCAAACTTCCACCTCAAAATTCATCATGATTCAAGCTTTAAATGAAAAATTGTTCAACATTAAAGTTGTCCCCCTTGATCTTACCTTTTCAAAACATCCAAGGTCATCTCATTTGGATCAAAATTGAAGGACTTGCACATGACTTCATTAGGGGAAGTGTTTTGGCAAGTTTGAACTTCAAATGATCATTTGCTTTTGCATGCTTGCACATTATGAGTTCAATAGACTTTGTGCACGATTTGGAGTTGGATTACATCACTCTAAAGGCCCAAATGATTGCCCATGCACCCATGCAAGTGAATTACTATTTTTGTCAAATTTTCAAGTGGTGCAAATATCAAACACAATGCCTATTTAAACAAGTTTAAGGCTTTAGATTCAAAATGAACACCTTACCCAAGATTTGCTAGACCTCTGCAAACCCTCAATGCCATAGAATTTTATGAGATTTCTTTGAAATCGAGCTTGAACTTCACCATCTGTTCGGAAGTTCAAACTCCAGAAATTCACTTCCATTTTCAATTCATTTGGTTTCTGCAAGCAAGAGGAGGAGAAAGCAATCAAATCCAGATCAAAATCAAGTCAAATTGGATCAACTCGAAGGTGAATTTTCAGAAACTTCCACTCTTCGATTCTCTCTTATTCTCCACTATTCTTGTTGATTTTTGGTTGTGTGAAGTCCTACTAATGTAGGCAAGAAGATTGAGTTGCTTTGAGTTCAAAGCAACTCAGATCATGATCCTCAAAATTCAACTCCCTGTATCTTTTCATATACTTGGAGTTAGACAAAATTGAGGCCAGATTCGAGCTCCTGAGCAGTTTTTCTTTAAATCCATGTCTTGATTTTCCATTTTGGTGATGGTTGAAGGTGGACCAGTCTGGTGAGGTCCACCGGAGGAGAAGACCGAAGCTCTGGCTCCGGCGATATGTTAGCAAGCTTCCCAACCACAAGATCCATTCAATTTGTTCTAATCTTGAGCGTTGGTTGTGATTACCACGCGTGTTGTGCAGTTGACTGATGACCACATGGAACGCGTGCTTTGGACCATTTGATCTGCCACCTCAATTAATGAGGGAGATCAGATGGTCCACGTATTTTGTAATTTCTGAATTTACATTTTATTTGCTTTATTTTCATTAATTCATATTAATTTTAATATTGATCCAAAAAATATGGGACTTTCACCAAAAAATTTCAAATATTCTTCTCTTTCATTTTCTGAATTAAAATTATTTTTGGATCAATATTAATATTTTTCATGATTTAATTGTTTTTGTGCATATTTTTAATTGTTTAAAAATACTTTTTACTTTTCAAAAATAGTGAAATTTTTTCTCCAAGGTCCTTTGACCTATGATAAATCTCTTGGCCATTTATTTGGTGTTTTGAAGAGGTTTTAGGTTTTTGATCAAACATAATTTAATTTAATGCACTTTTAATTGATTTTTAATTTGTTTAATTGAAAATAAAGTGTGTTGAGCTATTTTTATTAACTTGTGGAGTTTGACTATTGTGTTTGGGTCTTGGTCAAGGTTGATTTGATTTTTATTGGATTAAAATCATTAGATTTAGGGGATTGATGAAATGCACATTTTATCTCCCAAAATGAATGAATGATTTTAGTTTGATAAATTTCCTCCCATGACCAATTTGTGTTTGTCTCATTTCCCCTCCCTCTTTATCTTCAATCCTTTCTATCCCACTCCTCTCATTGGCCAATGACATCTCAATATCCTAAGGCTAGTTGGTTCATAAACCAATACAAGTATGGATGAGATTAGGTCCACCCTTTTGATCATTTTATTTTTGTGTGTGGTATGTTTTAGGAGTATGGTTCATCATACCATATCTCTAACATGCATTAACACCAAAAAAATTATTACCCGGCCTCAGATAGTTATGACTTCTACGTAAGTCTAATTATGATTGCTTAACATAACACTAAATTTTGACCCAAAGGCATATCATTCTACTAAGTGAAATTGTATGTCTCCCCCATTTCATGGTATTGTATGGAAACTTTACCTTTTTTCTTCCTTTGGAAGATGTATTGGTTCAAGGATCCATACTTGTGAATAGAGGGTTAAGTGTTCTCCAAAGAATGACTTAAACAATAAAAAAGCAAAACCCCACTAACTCCTAATCAACTAACAATTGACTAACTTTTAATTTCAAGTCATTTATGTTTATGCACTTTAACTTCAAGCCATTTATCATTTGTCATTATACATATCATTTGACTTGTTTATGTTTATGTCATTTTTACTTTGCTCACTTGAGCCATATATTGTGATTGTATATAATTGTTTGTGCATTTTTTGTTTGTTTTTGTGGTCTTTTGATCTTAAGATACTTAATAAACAACAAAAACCCTAAAAAATGTTTGTGTGGACTGTTGGATTTGATTTGAGACTTGGACTTAGAATTAGGCAACATTACCTATGCAAAAGGACTTGGCCAATCCCAACTTTTCTAAAGTCAAACTTGTGAATTGAGCTTCTATCTGATACAAGTGTTGGAATCCTTATAAGTTCATCTGCAACTTGGTCTTGATGAAGATGTTACTTTGAATCTGTGTCTAATGCATTATTCCGAGCCATTCAAGAAGCATGTCATCTGATACATGGGGAAGATTATGAAGAACACTATGAAATTGTTTGCTTGGATGTGGATATCGTTATTTGATGCCTTGCTCTTCATCTTACTATTTATGTATTGATATTTTCTGATTCTAAAGTCCAAGGGAAAAGTGGGTTTCTATATGACATTCTTGTCTATTGGATTGCATCCCATTGGTCAGATCTTTTCAACTCTTAACTTTTAAATTCTTGCTTAGGATTAGTCTCTTCATCTCCTCCCATTTCTTAAATTTCAAATCTCTCCCCCCTTTTTTAAAATCTTCTTTGCTTGTGATTTCTAAACTTAGACTTTATTGCAAACTAGAAACTTTGGCCTTATGCCATTGCATTTTTAAACTCTTTTCTTAAACCAAACTTGTGAATGAATCTAACCATATTGACCTAAAATTTCAAAATACAAAAAGAACTAACACTCATTCAAACTCTTTTAAGCCTTTTATGCCTCTTTCAAACTTAAATTTTTGTTAAAAGCAATTCACTCACTTTGAAATTGATACCACGAACTACGAGGTTTTGATCCCTCATTTTATGTTGGTACGTAGGTGTAAGACCCCAATTTTGGGCCCTAAAGATCCCTCATGGCCCATATCATTCATATCATGACCTCAAGGATCAATGCATGCCTTTGCTTTCCTCTTAGTGGGTAGATTGCCTTGTAGGTTCATTTCTTGATCACCAAGCATACTTTGCATTTGTATATCTTTGCTTTCATATGTTTATCATTCAAAAAGTACAAAAATATTGTCAGTCTAACCTTTTTGCTTGCAGATAAAGTAGTCATCAGCAATTAGGTCAAGATCAGTCAACAGTCAGTCAAAGCAATGGATGGTGGCCATTCTTGCAGAATTTGGGCACCATGATCACTAATCAAAGGTTCATACATCTTGTGACATCATTTGAAGTCAAGTTCTCAAGGATTTAGGGTTTGGAACTCATCAGAAGAAGTTCAATCAGTCCAAAACCCTAGAAAAGTCAACAGACAGTCAAACTTGGTCAACAGTTGATTTAATCAGTGATTTGATGGATAGAATTGATCTGAAGGAGTTCCTTCATGCTTGTATAAGTCTCATATATCATGTTCAGCCTCATCATGGAAGAAAATCAAGTCAATCAGAAATTTTCCAGAAATAGAAAGTGGACCTGTAATTTCAACTGCCAAAAATGGAAACTTCTTGATCTTAAACTTACATCATGATACAAGCTTCAAATGAATTTTTGCCCAACATGAAAGTTGAAGATCTTGTCTTCCCATTTTCAAAAAGTCCTAGAACATCAAAATCCCATGTGTGGTTGTCAAGATATGATCAAATCATTTTCACCAAATTTTGAACTTCAACAAGCCATATCTCTCAAACCATAAGGCCAAATTTGGTGGGGTTTTTTCCTACACATCACATTTTTCATCCTCTTTCCAAAAATATAAATTTCATGACCTAAAACCTTACCATTCAAAATGGCATTTTTGGACCTTTTGCATTTAAATTCAAAGTTTGACCAAACTTTGACTTTTTGAGTTTTTGACTTTTTCTTGATTTGGTCAATTGGGAAATGTTCCATATCACATTTGTGACTTGTTCCCATCCCAAAACCATCATCATACCATCCTTTTATCATCATTTTGAATCAAAATTCAAAGTTGGCAAAAGGTGCAAAAAGGAAGTACATAAACAAAACACACACTGCATTTTCTGTACAACCAAAAACAGCAAAATTGCAGTCTGTTTCCAGCCTATTTGAGGCCCAATTCGCAGCAGCACACACCCTCCACTTCCACTTTGTCCACAATTAGCAACTTTGCAAATGAAGGCATTTACACTAAGTCAGCTTAGCACATGGTTAAATGAGGATTAACAGATGATATTTAAGCCATTCTTCTGCATTTCCAACCCTAGTTCTGCAGCCTACCACACAGAAAAAAACTCATTCCCTCCTCTCTTGCAACCTTGCATTTTGACTCGATTTGGAGAAACCACCAAAAACCACAAAGAACCTTTGCATCCATCATCATTTGGACTGCATTGTGAGGCATTTTGAACCATCCTTTATCAACTGGAACACCTTCTTTAACACTGCATCTCCAAGCTATCAACAATGGTGAAGGAAGATTTGAAGAACTCGATGCACTATTGAGCCAAACCACCTCAAGACTCCATCATTGTATAGCATAGAGAGGAACTGTTTCAGCTTCAAACCTTCAAACAGACACTGTTCCATTGATTTCCTCCAAACAAGTGAGTTTTTCGATTACCTTGTTTTGTCAAATAATGATATGCTTTAAGTAGGCCTTGCTTCACTGATTCTAAAGAGCCATAGTTTGTTTGAATTGATGAAGTATTGCATGAGATATTTGAAATTGAAGTTTTGTGTACAAGTGAAGTCTTGCTCGATTTGCCATGTTTGATTTGATTCTGGGAAGTTTGATGTTGTATGCTTGTTATTTGATGCTTACTGATGCTGTGACCATGCTTAATTTGAACTTCTGGTTGATTTGATTTTAAGTGTATGATGAGGTTGAAGTTGATATGCTATTCATGATTAACCAAACTCTGCCCAGATTTTCGTTTGAAATGTTGTGTTTTGTTGCTGTTTACACCTTGCATGAACTTGTTATATCATTGTTTGGGTGATTGCCATGCCATTCTGCTGCTATGCTGTTATTTGCTTTGTTGGTCAAATCTTGATGATGCTTAATATGTACTACTGCTGTTTGCAACCTGCCTTGCCTAGAAATCCATGTGAGCTGTGTTAGTTATGTTTGGTTTAGGGCTGCTTTGGACATTACATGAACTTTGTCATTGCCTTGCTAACTGCCATGTCTCTTGAATTTTGGTTGAGAATGTATGTTGATGATGAAGCCTGCCCTGCTTGCTTTGAGCCTTATGAACATTGTCCTAAAAAATTCATTTGATTGTGCTATATGCTGTTATTTGGTCTGCTGTTCGAATGATGATGGTATCATGCTGCTTGCCCTGCCATTGTGTGTTTTGCTCGAATTTTGGCATGTTGATGAACCATAAACATGAAGCATGATAATGAATACCATTGCTGCCAAACCCTAGCTACAAGAACTTTGCCCAGAACTTTGAATGCCATTGCTTTTGTGTGCTGTTGGTTATTTTGTTTGGATATGGATGAACACATTGAGGCCATGCTAAACCTTGCTGCAGTTTTAAAACATGAATGTTGCTGTTGTCTGTTTGCAATATGAATATCACAATCATTTGTTCATGCTGTTTGTCTTTTGGTGCTTAAAATACCATGTTGCTGTTGCTGCTATACCATGCTGCATTTTTGAAACTTTATATCCACATGAAATGTATTTGGTTTGTGTTGGTTTGAGGTTGCCTCGATGGTTAATGTTTCAGTGCCTTGCTGCTTTTTGAATTTTTGTCTGAACTTGTTTGGTATTGATTAGAATGAACCATTGAATGTTAATACCCCTGCTGCTGCGTGTGAATCATAAATGCTGTTAGAATTTGTTGTGCTGCTGTTGTGTATGGTTTGTGATGTTGGATGTTACATGATGCAGTACCAATGCCATGTTTTTGTCTGATTTGGCTCGAAGCTTGATTTATGGTGATAAACATACATGTTGCTGTTGTTTCTGGTTGATTGATCAAGCTGATGTTGATAATACCATGCTATCATTTGTTTTGGTTTGGTCGAATGATGAATACTGCTGCTGTTGTCTGTTTTAATTGCATGAACCTACTGTGCTAAACCATGATGCTGCCTGTACTGAATGCCATGATACCCTGCTGCAGTGTTGAAACATGTTGTATGCTGCTGTTTATTTTTGAATGATTATTAATGATGAATACATGTAACCATGCTGTCATGCCATGCTGCTGTTATGCTACTACCATGCTGTGCTGTTGTTTGATGATTACATGTTGATGATGGATTTGCTCTGCTGCTGTTTCAAACTCTCCTAGGAATCCACTTGGTTTATGTTTTGTGTATTGGTGCCATGATGTTACATGCTGTCATGCCCTGCTGCAATTGCCAAACTGCAATGCATATCATGCTGTTGCTTGCTGTTGGATAATGAACATAATGATGGTTGTTGCTGCTGTTATTTAAACAATTACCTTGTCCATAATGATGCTATACTGCTGAGTTGTTTGTTGTCGAATTTGTTTGGATGTGATTGAACTTGTATGAAGTTTGTGTTTGCTGGTTGATAATGAACATGTTGATGAACCAAAGGCTGTTTGCTGTTTGCCAAAACCCTAAAATGCATGTGAACTTAGAATCTTGAAGCTCATTGGTTGTTGCTGGCTTTGTTTACTGTTTCATTGGAGCGAGCCAATCAGGACATTTCCTGGGCGCCCCTGAAACGATGTCGTTTCGTTAAATGAAGGCAAATATTACCACAATGCCACGGTTGACCCTTGTGTTGACCAATTGCCTTGCCTTTTGTTCATGCTTGCTACACTATTTCATCCAACTTCAACAAATTGTTTTCTAATTCATTTTTTATCAAAAAATTATGAAATTTTTTCCACATGTTCACAAATGAGTCTAGTATTTAATTGTGAATTTTAGTTAATTTTTCATGTTCTGGATTTTAAATGATAAATGATTTTCCAACATGTGTGCATAAATGATACCTTGTGCCATTCTCTTTGTGAAATACTCATGACATATCCAATGAGCTTGAAATTTTTTTGTGGTGAAACTAGACACATTGATCTTCATTTCCATATAAAGTTTGTGGATTTCTCATTTGTGGATTGATAGTTATGATTTTTTGAAGTTGTGTGTTGCATTTGGTGTCATACCATGATCATGCATTTTCTCTAATTTTGTTCACACACTTCCCTACATCCAAATCACTTGAAATTTTGCATGAATGATCCCTTGTATGTCTAATTGATGTATGAATTTTCTTAGAATTAATCTTGCTGTTTTCCATTTGATTGAGAATTTTCTTCCATACTTGGTCCTTTGTTGACTTTTTGTGCTATGCATTGCCAAATCTTTTGTGAAATTCTCAAATCTTATTGTATGATCATGAAATTCCATATGTGATAACTAGACATCTCAAGCTTTGCATTGGTGTTAATCTCATTCATTTCTTTGCTGTTTTCAAATTGATATGATTTTTTGAAGTTGACCCATGCTTGTTGACTTTCATCATGCTTACTTGAATTTGATTTGAATTCATGATTTTAATTGGCTGCCTTCCTCTCATCCAAATGCCATGAAATTTGACATGTATACCATGTTAGATGTTAGGATTGAGTGTGATTTATTTCATGATTTTTGAAAATGTTTGAGTTGACTTTTGAATGAAGTCTTTGCTGTTGACTTTTGTATACTTCTCTTGCCATGCTTTGCATTCTTTGGCTTATGAAATGACCTTGGTGCATGATATAAGTTTGAATCCAATTGTGTTTGATTCCTACATGATTGAGCTTGACTTTGATTGAATATTGCTTGCTGCCTTGACTTTTTCTTTCATCTTTGACCCTAGGCTAGTCCTAGTGGTCTTCTGAGCTTATGTTGAGTTCATCTGTTTCAGGTTGAGCACTAATGCCTCAAAGACCTTTCGATTTTGATTGAGTTGGTTTGTTTATCATGTGCTAACACTTGTTTTGTAGGTGACTCATATGCTTGAGTCTTTGTGCCTTGCACAATTGGTCCCTCTGTGTGACTATTGGTTCATTTCCTTTTGGTTTTGACTGTTGACTTGTTTGCTAATAAGTTTGACTTTTGCAGGTACTTTAGTTGCCTAAGTTCTTTGAACTTGATTGCTTGCTTTGCTTTTTAGCATTTGCTTTGAGGTATAATTACTTCTTCTTCATGTAGTCTGGAGACCCGGTCTGTTATTTGACCGGGCAAACTGTCTGAAGTCCTCCTTAAGAGGCAATGCCTGTGTTTGTTTATATTTGTCCTAAGCAGGAAAAGTCCTTCAAGTAAGGCAATTGGTGGAAGGTAGGGATAAGTAATCTATCCCCCACTATTCAGTGTGTCCTCTCTTTGCTCCCAGTACCTGGTTGAAGCAATGAGATAAATACCCAAGATCTAATCGAGTCAATAATGTGGAGAGAGTTCCTACTTTCTGAACTCCCACACTTTCTTTGATGCTCTCTCTGATTTGAGATTGAAGCAATGAGGCACACCCCTCATCTCCTTTTCATCTGCTTCACCTGAGCCCCTCAATGGCCAGGTTAAGAGCGACACTTACCTATTACAGTGGACTTTTAAAGTCAAACCCTCTTGTGTGAGCCCCCCATTGTTTGGCTATAGAGTGTGCTGTTTGATATTCATTGATTGATTGATTGCTTCATATGCACTTGCTTGCTTATATGTTATGCATCTATCATCATCATCAATTGCCATTAGTGCATGATCATCTCATTTGTTTTGTGATGTTATCATTTGTTGTTTGCCCATTGAGGACAATTGTAAGTCCATTGCCTTGGCATTTGCTCCTGTGATATGGAAGGATAGAGTGTAAGACCTCATTGGTCACTCATATCTTCTGTTTGGTTTTGTATGTGAGGATACAGTTATAAGTCCCTGTAAGTTGGCATCTGTTGTCTTGTGATCATAATTTGATCTGTTTAATTTGTATGTGAGGTTGCAGTTATAAGTCCCTGTAAGTTGGCATCTGCTTTCCTGTGATCATATTGTTGCTTTTGTTCTTGTATGTGAGGATACAGTTATAAGTCCCTGTAAGTTGGCATCTGTTATCCTGTGATCATAATGTGATCTGTTTGATTTGTATGTGAGGTTGCAGTTATAAGTCCCTGTAAGTTGGCATCTGCTTTTCCTGTGATCATAGTTTGTTCATCTGTTGTGTGAGAGGTTGCAATTATAAGTCCCTGTAAGTTGGCATTTGCATTCCTGTGATCATATTGTTGCTTTTGTTCTTGTATGTGAGGATCCATTGTAAGCCCCTGTAATGTGGCATTGGATTTCCTGTGAGCATACTGTGGAGTTAACCTAAGTCCAGATAAATTGGCAGTTGACTTCCATATTTCATCTTTGTTCTTTCCTTTTGAGGAGATCGGTGTAAGTCCATTGAGTGGCATCTGATATCCTGTTCTGTTTTAGGAGACTGGTGTAAATCCATCTATTGGTATCCGGTATCCGCTTTTTTTTTTCTTTTCCTGTGGAGATCGGTGTAAGTCCATTGAGTGGCCTCTGACATCCCGTTTTGTTTTAGGAGATTGGTATAAGACCATTGATTGGCATCCGATATCCGCCTTTGCTTTGTTTGTTTATTATTATCCATTCCTATTCCAAAGGACACACTTGAATCATCTGCTATATGATTTCAAGAAGTGAACCGCCTGAGGAGTTTTTACTATCCATCCTTCATCCATTCATCATTCATTACGTCTTAGAACCTTTTCACACTATACCTTTTAAATTTTGACATAAGTGTTGTGCAAACATCTTCATGTTTTCTAACTAAAAACCTGGACTCAAGTCCTTGACCTTTTTTCAAACTCCATTTTCATAATACTCATCTGAATTGATCTTAATTATACTTTGACTCCATTTTCATAATCATAATCAGTAATGCCATCCATTCACTTGTTTTGGCTTTGTCCATTATTAATGCTTTCATACATGAGCTATAGGTTTGATTTATCTTAGTGGTTGATGTTAATCTCACCTTCTGTCTTTAGTGATTGAATTGTAAGTCTTCCTCGCCTATTATAGGGTTAACCCCTCCCTGGCCAGTTGAAGCTGTTCTCACATGGTGGACGTTGTTGTTTGTATAAGGTTGAGTTTTCTCCCGTGGATAACGTAAGACCTAGGGTTTATGTTTAAAATTGAACCTAACCCACTTTTGGAAATCTTTTAGCCGAACTACGGCGTTCTGATCCTTACCTTTGATGGAAGGTACGTAGGCAACGGGTTCATCCGTTCGAACCCAATAATAATAAAAATGTGTATTCTTTTCTCACCATCCCAATCATGTTTGCACAATATATATGTCATAACAAATAATAATTTTTGCATAACAAGTGTGAAAAGGGCTCCCTAGGAGTACCTAGGACGTAGTGGGTGCCTAATACCTTCCCATTGCGTAATTTACCCCTTACCCAGAATCTCTGATCTTTTTATTAGTTTTCTACGTGTAAAACTTCTTAGGCTTTTGTTCGCTTTTTAGCCAATCCTTTGGATAAATAAAAGTGCGGTGGCGACTCGAAAATTTCAACGTATCTCTTAGCTTATGGTTTAATCGATAGATCATATAGCGACGAATACACCGCTACAGTAGGCACAAGTCCGAAGGACTTGTCAAACACAAAAATATAATTAATGAATTCTTTTCTCATACCCATATTTTATTTATTGCAAACATCATTTCATACCAAAAAACACGTACACACAAAAAGGGCTCCCTAGGAGTACCTAAGACATTTTGGGTGCTAACACCTTCCCTCTGTGTAACCAACCCCCTTACTTGTAATCTCTGGCATTTTATTAGTTTTGATTTGAAAACTTCTTATCTTTGAGTTTTGTTCTTACTTTTCCATTTTCCCTTGGAAACAATAAAAGCGCGGTGGCGACTCTGGTTTTGTTGACGTTAAGTTTATCCATAGCTTAATGGTCATGAATTTACCGCTACACCTTTTCAACCAAATTTCTCTAAGTCCCAAATTCTTCATACTTGGTCATTTTCGCTATATTCTTTTGCCATTATTCATCAAATTTGATCATCTTCGACTTGTTTTTCTTTGTTTCTTTGACAAAAAACATACAATGATTGAGTGTCATCACTCACTCTCTTGGATGACCCCCGATTCAACAATATATCGAATATAAGATACTTCTAATAGATCCATCTGATGCAATGTTGGTTAACAAAAGGTCAAAGAAATTTTATACAAAAGGGGTTTGTCCATGCAAATGTTGAGGTTCTTAGGGAAAGCTAGAGGTAATTACGCCCTATTGGAAGTGCATGAAGGCATAGTCGGACAACACTTGGCAACAAGAGTGCCGACTATGAAGTTTTAAGGGTGGGATACTACTAGCCGACCATGGTCTATGACACTCGGGAATACGTGAAAAATGTAATCAATGTCAAAGGCATGGTGACGTCTTCAATGCCACAGACACATAAATTTGCATATTAACGTCACCCTGGTTATTCATACAATGAGAAATTGATATCATTGGTTCTTTCGCTCCAGCACTGGGGCAACTCATATATCTTATTATCGTTATCTACTATTTTAATAAACAGATCGAAGCCAAGGCACTAGCCAATATCATGGTGGCAAACATCATAAAATTCTTTAAGAATAATATGTTGTCCAGGTTCAGAGTGCCCTAAGCAATTATCACAGATAATGGAACACAAGTTATAAACAAAAACTAAAAAGCCACTTGAAAGAATTTAGAATCAAACAACATTTTGTATCAGTAGAACATCCTCAAACAAACAGCCAAGTTGAGGCTTCTAATCAGATAACAATGAAAGGCTCGAAGAGGTGGTTGTAGGTATCCAAGGGAAATTGGGCCAATGAGCTACCACATATTTTATGGGCTTATCGAATTGCATCATGTAGCGGTAAATTCAAGATCATCAAGCTATGGATAAACTAGATGTCAATAAAACCAGAGTCGCAACCGCGTATTTATTGTTTCCAAGGGAAAAGGGAAAAGTACAAACACAATCCAAAAGATAATAAGTTTTCAAATAAAAACTAATAAAATGTCAGAGATTACAGGTAAGGGGGTTGGTTACACAGAGGGAAGGTGTTAGCACCCAAAGTGTCCTAGGTACTCCTAGGGAGCCCTTTCTTGTGTGCATATGTGTTTTTGTACAAATGATGTTTGAGATAAATAGAATGGAGGGATGAGAAAAGAATTCATTAATTATATTTTTGTGTTTGACAAAACCTTCAGACTTGTGCCTACGTACCAACATAAAAATGAGGGATCAAAACCTCGTAGTTCGTGGTATCAGTTTCAAAGTGAGTGCATTGCTTTTAACAAAAAATTTAAGTTTAAAAGGCACAAGGGCCTAAAATGGTTTGAATGAGTGTTAGTTCTTTTGGATTTTGAAAATTTAAGTCAAGTATAGTTAAGTTTATTTACAAATTTGATTAAGAAAAGATTTTAAAAGTGCAATGGCATAAGGTCAAAGTCTAGAAAAAAACAAACACAAACAAAGAAGATTTTTAAAAGGAGGGAGAGATTTTGAAATTAAATAAATGGGAAGGAGATGAAGAGACTAATCCTAAGTACAAATTTAAAAGTTGAGAGTTGAAAAGATCTGACCGATGGGCTGCAATCCAATAGATAAGAATGTCGTATAGAAACCCGAATTTCCCTTGGAATTTAGAATCACACAACAATCAATACATAAATAGAAAATTGTAGAGCAAGGCATCAAATAAAGATAGCCATATCCAAGCTTAACAACTTCATGATCTTCTTCAAAATTGCCCATGTATCAGATGACTTCAAAGGTGGCATAAGTCACAGCTTCACAATGATCATGTTGCAGATGAACTCAAATGGATCTCTAATATTGTATCAAATGAATGTTCCCTTCACAAGCACTTGGTTTCATAAAAGTTGGCATTGGCCAAGTCCTTTGCATAGGGAGTGTTGCCTAAATTCTAAGTCTAATAGTCTCAGATCAAACCAACAGTCTACACAAAATGTTTTTTAGGGTTTTTGTTCTTATTATGTACATTAAGGCCAAAAGACCACACAAACACACAAGTATATCCAAACACAATATATCACAAAATATGGCCCGAATGGACAAAGTGAAAATGACATTAAAATAAACAACTTGAATGGTATGAATAATGGCAAATGAATAAAGCTTAAAAAATTAAAGTGCATTAAAAGGAAATGACTTGAAATTAAATGTTAGTTGTTTGTTGATTAGAAGTTAGTGTTGCTTTTGCTTTGTTTTGTTTAAGTCATTCTTTGGAGAACACTCAACCCACTTATCACAAGCATGAATCCTTGAACCAAGACATCTTTCAAAGGAAGGAAAAAAAGAGCCAAGTTTCCATACAATACCATGAAAGAGGGGAGACTTATAATCTCACTAACTAGAATGTTATGCCTTTTGTGTCAAAATTTAGCACTATGTTAAGCAATCGTAATTGGACTTATGTAGAAGTCACAACTATTTGAGGTCGGGCAATATAATTTTGGTGTTAATGCATGTTAGAGACATAGTATAATGGATCATGCTCATGAAACATGCCACACACAAAAAGAATATGCAAAGTGGGGGACCTAACCTCATGCATACTTATGTTGATTTTGTAATCAACTAGCCTTAGGATATAGAGATATTATAGGTCCAAGACATGAATGCATAAAGAAGGGGAATATGATGAAGAGGGCTGGGGGGGGGGGGGGGGAATGGATCAAACACAAATTGGACAAAGGAGGACTTTTACCAAGTTAAGATCATTCATTCATTTTAGGAGATGGAATGTACATTCCATCAATCTGTTAAATCCAATGATCTTAACCTAACAAAGTCAAATCAACCTTGACCAAGGCCCAACAACACAAGTCAAACTCACAAAGTCAATTAAAATGGCTCTACATAATTTATTTGGCATTTAATCAATTAAAAATATTAAAATAATGCATTAAATTAAATTATGGTTGGTCAAATTCCTAAAACCTCATCTAAACACCAAAGAAATTCCCATGAGATTTATCATAGGTCAAACAAGGTCAAAGGACCTTGGAGAAAAAATTTCAGAATTTTTGGAAACTTAAAAGTATTTTTAAACAATTAAAAATATTCACAAAATCAATTAAATAATGAAAAATATTAATAATGATCCAAAAAATAATTTTAATTAAGAAAATGAAAGAGGATTTTATTTAAATTTTTTTGGTGAAACTCCCATATTTTTTGGATCAATATTAAAATTAAACTGAATTAATGAAAATAAGAGAAATAAAATAAAATTCAAATAATCTGAAAAACGTGGACCACTTGATCTCCCTCATTAATTGAGGTGGCAGATCAAGTGGATGAAAACGCACGTTCCATGGTGCACACTAGTCAGCGCGCCACACAATTGGTAATAAAAAAGAACGCTCAAGATTAAAACGCATTGGCTTGATCATGTGGCTCAGAACTCATCCAGCGCATCGCCGGAGCAAACCACCGATCATCTTCTCCGATGACCCTGGCCGGACTGGTTCACTCATCACATCACATAATTGAAAAAAGAGGACATGATCTTAATGAAAAAATGGCGTAGATCATGAATATGACCTCAATTCAACCTAACTCCAAGTATATTAAGAGATACATGAAGTTGAATTTTGAGGTACATGAACTGAGTTGCTTCGATTTGACCTCAAAGCAACTCAATCTTCTTGCCTACATTTGTAGGACTTCAAACAACCAAGGATCCAAGAGAATTAATGATAATTGAGAGAGAATCGAAGAGAAGTAAAATCTGGAAAAATACCTTCAATGCTGTGCAAAACTTGATCTCCCTTGCCTCAATTCGTGTTTGATCTTGCTTGTGGAGCTTGCAGAAGTAGAATAGGAATGATATAAGGCTTTGGATCCTGGAGTTTTTGAATCTCCAAACAGGGAGATTCAAACTCAAATTTCAAGTGAAATTTCTCAGGTTTTCCTTTCAATTGTGAGGGTTTCAAATGTGGGAGGCAAAGCTGGCGCGCAAGGTCTTCAAAACTGATGCAATGGACCTCTATTTATAGAAAGTGCAATTGATATTTTCACCTTTGAAAATTCTTCCAAATTTGGCAATGTGAAGTGCACGTTTGCATGGGCATGTACAGGCCCATGAAGCAACTTAATTAGGTCTAAATGTAAGTGAGATTGAGTCTGAATGAGAATTGTGATGCAAGGCAAAAATGTATTGATGTTTGAAGAATGATTCTTGCCAACTGATATAGCCATGTTCAAACCATGCGCATACCCCTCAAACTTTGTCCAAAATGGATGAATTTGGACTCTTTGGAAATTTTATATCAAGAGGAACAACTCTTATGTTTAACACTTTTCCATTTGGAGCTTGTATCATGATGAATTTTGAGGTGGAAGTTTAGAAATTTCAACATGTCAAAATATTTTCTAAGTGTTAAGCCATATGTTCAATTATTCCACCTTGGCTAACTTTTTATGTGAGCTTCAAATTAGAAAAGTGTCTTCATAGAAGTTGTATCTCTTTCAAAAACCTTCAAAATAGTCACAAATGTGACCTCAATTGGATTTGGGATGAATGCCTTATGCATTTTTGAAGTTGAGGAAAATCACTTGTTCAATGGTATTGGTCTAAAATGACCTATAATGTATCCTCATATCACATGCTCATACAAGTTGATTTAGCTCTTACTCCAAACATAAAAGTTGAAGTAAATACCTTTAATTTGATTATGCAACTTAGAAATCTTTCATCTCATGAAAAGTAAGCAAGTTATGGCCTTGGGAAGTTGACTTTAAAATTAGGGTTTAGACAAAATGACCTATAAGCTTTCAACATAAAAATGACTTTCCAAGCAAAACTAGATGTAGAACTCAACATGAAAGTTGTTTGGAATGTCATTTAGAGTAACTTTAATCTTGGAATAATTTTCATATGATGAAAATTATAGGAGATAGGGTCTAGGGGAACCCAATTTTGATAAGATGAATTCCTTTGGTCAATCACCATCAACCAACTTGATAACTTGCAATTCTCTTGACTTTTTGGACTCATGGGAGATCATATATGCAAAATATGATGAAATTTGAAGTGTGCCTTGAAATATTTGATCAGTTGGTGAAGAGGCTTGTTGAAGAAGTTACTCAAGATACCCAGATGAATTAGGGTTTCCAAGGCAAACCAATTCCAAACTCTTGAAGAATGTTGATCAAAATAACATGTAAAGATGATAGGGACTCATATATGATGCCTAGAGCCATTGTGGATCATTCCTTGGTTGAGATTTTAGCAATGAGGGTCTTAAACCCTAGATGCGAACTTGATGGATCAAAGGTGATCATGTGCCCTCCCTACAAAAGAGTTAGACAAATACAAAGACATATTTTTGGTATTTTAGTTATTAAAGATGATAAAATAACAAGTATGTTACAATCACATGGTGCTTGGTGATCTCTCCCAATACAAACCCAATGAATAAGGTGAAAGGAGAATGCCAAGGTATGATCCCAATGCTAATGCATATGATGAGAATAACATGAGGGATCTTAGGGTCAAAATTGGGGTCTTACAGCTTCCCCTATTTAAGAACATTCTAACTGAGGAGGAGAAGGTTAAAATCTCCGTATCGACTCAGTAGAATGGGCTTAAATAACAACATATAGAAAAAAAATTGGTCCCTAAGAGACCCCATGATGCATATGATATGAATGTAAAAATAAATCTCTATGGGGAAATATTTCCACAAAGGAAAAGAAATCAGAGAGACCGAACGTCCGCAGGACGGTAATGTATTCCGTAAGGAAAACTTACTGAGGAGACAAAGACTCTGAGGGATAAAGGGTTATGCTTAGGCCAGACTACGACTTAAAACTGATGGGGGACTAGAGGAATTCCATGAAAATGGAAAGACTCAGCCGAGGAAACAAAGGAACATCTGCAGGGGAACATGTAAATCCGAATAAAACTGAAATACTCGAACCATGCAGGAAAAGCGATTTCACTAAGGAAAAAATGCACTCAACTCAAATGGGGAAGAAATAAACTTCAACACAGGAGGAGCAGAAATATATTATCCACTACCTGTTACTGGGTAAGAAGATAATAAAATCTGACAGAGAGGACATTTGTTACCGGTTAGGGTAAACAATCAAGGATGACTCACTGAGGGCCGCCAAGAGGTGTATTCATTATCGGTTACTGGGTAAAACTGAAAATAGGATTTACAACTACCGGTTACTGGGCAGAATACCAAAAAGAGAGAATATTTGTCACCGGTTAAAGTGAACATATCGAGGATAGACTCAAAGGAAAGAAAATCCGTCACCGGTTAAGGTGAACATATCAAGGATAAAATTGCATGGGGATGTCAAGGAGGATACCCGTCATCGGTTAAGATGAACATATCAAGGATAAACCACCTGAACAAAAAGTAGGAATTACATCTATCAAATGTTGGATAGAATACCATCAAAGAGAATATCCGTCATCGGTTAAGATGAACATATCAAGGATAAAATCCGAAGGAGAGAATAGGAATTACATCTATCAGTTACTGGATAGAATACCATCAAAGAGAATATCCTTCACCGGTTAGGATGAACATATCAAGGATAAACTCTGCAAGGGGAGAAAAAGCTGGATTTACAACTATCGGTTACTGGGCAGAAGACCGCAAAGAGAAGGAAACCCGTCATCGGTTAAGATGAACATATCAAGGATTAACTCTCTGGGAAACAAAATAGGGATTACAACTACCTTTTAACTGGGTAGAATACCAAAAATGAGAATATCCGTCATCGGTTAGGATGATAATATCAAGGATAGACTCAAAGCAGGGGAAGAAAATATCCGTCACCGGTTAGGATGAACATATCAAGGATATACTTCATGGGGAAACGTGAAAATGAATCCGCTGGGGGAAAAAAGGGTACTTTTGCCGAGTTTTGGACAAGAAGTAACAAACTACCAGCTAAGAAGAATATTACCAGTTACTGGATAATAAACTCTTAGGGGACCAAAAGCATCTATCTAGGTGAGATCTAGAAAGAAACGGTCAATTAAGACTCAACCCAATGAGGATATAAAACTCAAAGGGAGTGGTTTCATCCAGATAATCAACTAGGGAGGAAGCTGAAATAATAATCATCCACGAGGAAATAACTCGGTAGGGAAAGGAGAAAGGTTAAAGTCTTTCTGCTTGTGGGGCTGACACTCTACAATTGAAAAGAGGACAGACTCACCAATCCTGTATGGGGATAAAGTACCACCATAACAGAGAATAAGAATCACAAGAACAGGTGAAATGATGCAATAATGAAATTATATAAGTGTATATGTATATATATATATATATATATATATATATATATATATATATATGTGTGTGTGTGTGTGTGTGGGTGTGTGTGTGTGTATGATGATTATGCTGACGAAACAATCTCAAAGGATACACGGATGTCTCAGATTTGAATCATCGATACAATTCTCGGCCAATCCCCTAAAAAAAGGAAATAACTGCTAGAGAAAAGAGAGATCAACATCCCACGGGCTTAAACCTAGCTGGGGAAGGATGAGGAGATCTGCTGAGGAAACTGTTACCAACTCTGCGGGGAATTTTAGGTCAACACCATATAAAATGGGAGACAACCCTGTAGAGAAACAAATGCAAATAGCTGCTCAGAAACCAAGAGGAAATTTTGGCTGGGAGTGAATCTGACGTCGACTTGCGAGGAACCAAAGTTCTGCCGGAATCATGTGAACTGCTACAACAGAATGTCTGCACTCTTCTGGAGAACAAATATAAACTCGACTGGGGAGTAAACACCAACTCAGCTGGGGACAATAGAGAACTAACTGCCTGGAGAAATCAACAAACACAGGGTGCTGAGCAATGCTATCGGGGATGAAAGAGAAATTGTGCCTACTGCTCGGGGAGAACCAATAATGCTCCACACTTAGGGCTTACTGTTTTCGAACCATTGTTGATACTCCGTTTTAAATGAAATCGATTGCTTAAAATTAATGCTTTTTATATGTTTAAGAAAATATGATTTTGATTAAAACTTTAATTTTCAAAATGATCATAATAAAATTTAAAACTATTTGGCCGAATTAAATAAGAGTAGAAACAATTGGATAAAAGCTCAACTTTATTTAATAGAATGGTAGTCTGTAAATGACAAGACTCCATATATCTTTACAAAGTTGAAAATGGTAATTTACATGGAAAAGATTTACATTGAATATAATGATCACTAATCCTTCTACCGCCTCTTGATATCCATCGTTTTCTTGGCCGCTCTACCGGGGATGATGAATAAAAAATTGACCGTTGTGCTCAAGAACGTCTTCAAATATGAAGATCAGCAGGATGCAGTTACTTTCCATAATCCCTAATTTTTTGCATAAATTTCCCCAAGGTGGGGTACTCAATTTATCGGGATAAATCTTTCTGTTTTTATGTCTCTAATATTTGCCTGGATCGCCCTTTCGGGTTTTCAATCCACCGAGATGCTCATTTTTGCCTAGGCCGCTCTTTCGGGTTTTCAACTTAGCGAGTTATTCTTTTCTTTTTTAGGCGAAGTATTTCCTGACTGCATTTGCGTTCACAAGACGAGTGAACTCTTCACCATCCATAGTTGTAAAAATCAAATCATCGCTTGAAAATGCGCTCTTAACAACATATGGGCCTTCATAATTATAAGTCCATTTTCCCCTAGAATCTGGTTTGAAAGATAAAATCTTCTTGGGCACAAGGTCACCTTCTCTAAACACATGAGGTCTGACCTTCTTGTCAAAAGCTTTCTTCATTCTCTGTTGGTATAACTGACCATGACACATGACAGTCAACCTCTTCTCTTCAATCAAGTTCAGTTGATAATACCTGGTTTGACACCATTCAACCTCAGTCAACTTGGCTTCCATCAAGACATGCAATGATGGGATCTTAGCCTCTACGGGGAGCACAACTTCCATACCTGTAAGACCCCAATTTTGTCCCTAAGATCCCTCATGGCATCATAATATTGCATTTGCAAAGCCTCAAGGATCATGAGCATCTTGGTTCCCTTTGCCTTTGGGTGGGACTTCTTGTGAGTGGTTTGAGATCACCAAGTATGCTTGAATTGTATATTATTGCTTTTCTCATTTTATTTACTAACCAAAAGCACAAAAGTATGTCGCTAACATCTTTTGTTTGTAGCTTGAGCAATCACAAGGTCAAAAGCTTCTAGAAGATCCTTTGTGCAAAGATATGGTCAAAAGAAGATGAAGGCAAGCATGTCAATGGTTCCCAAAACTCTCACCCATAAAATATGCCTCCCAAGTATCTCAATTCATCATTTTGATCAAAGCAAGTCAAAGGGTTTGAGGTTTGTTCCTCAAGGAAACCCTAATTCATCTGATCATCCACAATGCCTTGCCAGTGAAGCAACCTCAGCCCATGGTCAAATACAATCAAGGGAAGTTCTTTAATTAATCATTTAATGCATATTTGAACTTATTTGAGTGCCCTCAATTATCAATTCATCAAGATATGAGTTGTGGACTTGAGAAGTTGATCAGTCAATTCATCTGACTATTTTGAAATGTACTGAGACCTAACTTTTTATGTATTGGTCAAATGGAGATGATACCAAAAGAAAATATGTTCTTAAGGACAATATGAACAACTTTCATGTTCATAAAAAATTTATTTGAATCTTGGAAGATCATCATTAATTCCAAGACATTATAGGTCATTTTGACTGAAACCCTAATTTTAGGTCAACTTCCCAAGAACATAACTCATTCATTTTTTATGATTTTTAGGTGGGATCAAATGAATTGGAAAGCTTAAGATGTATACTTCAAAGGTTATGTTGAACAAAATTTCAAAATATCAAAGGAAATACATGTGATAATGCAAAACATTATAGGTCACTTTGGACCAAATGCATTGAAAGGCAAAAAAGTCCAACTTCAAGTGCCCATAACTCCTTCATCAAAAATCCAAATGATGCAAAATTTAAGTCCATTTTTATTTTCTTGAAAAGACCTACAACTTTTAAGTTGGAAGTTTTTCCATTTGAGGCTTGCATCATCAAAACAGAAGGGCTTGAAGTTGGTCAAATTTGACAAAATTCTCAAAGGCATGTTTTGCACTATGAACTTCATGGCCTGTTTTCATAAATTTCCACACTCCAAATGAGTTTTGGTCCAACATAACATTTTTTCCTTATGACAAGACCTTTCCAACCATTACCCACATGCCTATGTTTCAATTTTTCAAGTGGCATTTTCAAAGGGGTGAAGTTTTATGACCAATTATGCATTTCATGGTGAAACTTCATATGCAAGCAATTGGAGTGCAAACCACACGTCCAAACCTTCTCCAAATCATTTCAGCATCCATTTGCATTGGCTTTTGGGCCCTCCATGCGCCTGTACAGGCCCATGCACGGAGGCCTTCAATTTTCATGCACACGAAATTCACCTTGCTTTGCATCAGCTCCATCTATAAATATACATGCTTGCCCACTTCCAAAAGGACCCTGAATCAATCTGAAATGCTGCAGAAATCAAAACCTAGCCACACCTAAAGGAACTAGTTCACATTTTCTTCAATTTTTCAGATCTAAAATTCAACTGAATCTGGTTGAATCTTTAGATCTAAAGTTCCTAGACCTTCATCATATGATCCATTGAACTTCTGTTTTGCCAAAAGAACCAAGGAAAGGAGCTCAGATCCTCACAATTCAAAGGTTTACTTCAACTGGTTTTTTCTTCGAAACTCCTTATTCCTTGACCTATTGAACTGGATATTGTGTTGTCTGAAGTCCTCTCTATAGAGGCATCATTGTTGTGTGTTTAATTTTTGAAATCAAGCAAGTTCATGATGAACACCATCATGCTTCCATCTCTGATTTCTCCATTTATAGGAATCTAGAGTGGAAGTGAGTGGTACAGAAGTGATGTACATCACTTCCTCTTTCGAACGGTACCTAGATCGCCCATTTTGGTGGACATTTGCATCTCTGCAATTTTTGAGTCTCACCGGAGTTCACCGGAGAAGACGGTGGCGCTGGCCACCGTCCCATTGCCAGATCCAATATGGATCGTTGGATGCATCTCCCACGTTTTAATCTCAGCCATGCGTTTGGATTACTTGCTTTAATGCCAGGTGTGACGCGTTTGACTTGGACTCACCATAAGCGCGCATCTCACATCCGTCTGATCAGCCTCGTCAATTAATGAGGTTTGATCAGCCGCTTGTGGTTTTTTTGATTTTTTCTAATTTCTGTTTTAATTTCTTTTATTTCCAATATTTTCAAAAATTCATAACTTCTTCATTTTAATTCCAAAAAATATGGGACCAATTGCATTCTTCTCCATTTAAATTCTAGTTTATAAAAATGATTTTTAATATTTTTTATTTTGTCATTTGATATTTTTTGTGAATTTTCTCTTTTCTGGTTATTTTTAATTCATTTTAAATAGTTGTTGATATTCAAAAAATACAAAAATATTTTCCTAACCTATTTGAATGATGATGGATCTATGAAAAATATTCTCATCAATTTTTTAATTGATTTGAGATTTATTTGAGATTTTAGTTCAATTAGGTTGTTTTTATTCATTTTTAATTGATAAAAAATAGTTTCTGACTTTCAAAAATGCTGAATTTTTTTGTCAAACTTTGTTTGACCTTGTTGAACTTGGGATAAATCACTTGGACCTTTCAAGGTTGATTTGAGGTGATTTTGAAGTTTGACCCTCCTTTAATATTTTAATTCAAGTTTATTTAAAATATTAAAAAAGGCCAAAAATATTTTGTTCATTTCTTGACTTCCAATCTTCATCTCACTTCTGTTTTTGATTGTTTGACCATGATCCTCAATGTCATTGGTCAACACTTGTTGATTGGTACATTTTATTTCATTTAATGCACTTTATTCTTTCCTTTTCCATTTTCCATTATTCATCTTCTTCTTCTTCTTCTTTCTTCGTTTTGATCAATGAGTTGAAGGTTGATAAGTTAGCATCGATTAGGGAGGTTTCATCTTCCTTGATTCAAATCTAATTCATCTTGATCAAATGATCAAGTGAATGGCTTTGCATTAAGGATATGTTGCTTCCTAAATCATGCAAAGGACTTAAACCAATACAAGATCAATTCTCTTTTCTTCTTTTGGCATGACAAGTTGTTGGAACTTGGTTCACTAATCAAGACTTCTAACTTGTGTTGTTTGCCTACATTATTATTGACCGGCCTCAGATAGTTGTGACTTCTACATAAGTCCAATTACAATTGCTTAACATAGCGCTAAATTTGCCTTATGGCACACTAACTACTAACACTAACCATTAACCATTAACATTTAATTTTTGCTCTATACATTTATGCAATTTATTATTCTTGTACATATTATCCATTTGCTTTTTCCTTTGCTCACTTGAGCACATGTTTATGTTAATGCAATTTGCCTTTTGCTCACTTGAGCACATATTTGTGTATATACTTTTGTGCTTGTGTTTTATCTGATTGTTGTTGACTACAAATGCAAAGAAATGGACAAATGGACTTAGACATTAGGACCTTACCCAAGCTAATGGAGTTTGAAGAGCAACTAGGCCTCATCTTTAGAGTGCTTATATGTCAAAGAGCAACTAGGCCTCATGCCTTTAGAATGCTTAAAGCTTGAATATGAACATTGAAAGGACCATACTCTAAACTCCCTCTTGTCCATTCTTTGATTGTTAATAGAACCTTTTGATGTGTGCGTTTTTGTGCTAGGGATTTCAACATTGAGCCAAATTGGAGAACCATTGCCATGAGCTTCTAAGAGAGAGGGATCTTCCAAGAATCCATTGATTGTTGATTGCTTGAGTTTATGCTTATGTGTTTGCTTATTCCAAAGGATGGGAGCTACTTGGATCATCAATATGATCTCAAGAGAGGAACTCGATTGTGGTCTTATTCTTTATCCCTCATCTCTTGTATGCCTACGACTTTAGCCATTCTTCTTCTTCCCTCCACTCTAACCCAAGCCAAAACTTTTGTGCAAACATTTAACAATTGTTTTCAACATTAGAAACCTAAGCCTTATGCTTTTGATTTTCAAACTTTCTTTTCTTAATACTTATTTGAATTGAACTTCTAAGTCAACTTTGACCATTTTTGTACATACTTGTCATTGGTAAATACAACCCATTTCAAATGTCTTTTTGTGGTTAAAATGGCCACTTTCCTAATCAAATTTTCCATAACCTTTAGTTATTAGGTTTGAGTTATCCTTGAGGTAGATGTAATACTCACCTTTATCCTTAATGATGGACAATGAGTCTTCCATACTTATTATAGGGTTAACCCCTCACTAGCATGTTGAAGCTATCCTCACATGGTGAATTTGTGGTTATAGGTTGAGTTTTCTCCCTTGGATAACAAAATACCTTAAGGCTTTTGGACTAATCAATTCACCAACTCATTTTGAGATTTTTACCCCGAACTACGAGGTTTTGATCCTAATCTTTTTTAAGATGGTACGTAGGTAATGGGTTTATCCATCCAAACACAAAATGTAAATAAACTTGTACATTCTCTTCTCATCTCCTCAATCATGTTTGCACAAATAAATTTTCACAAAACACCAACCTTACAACCAATGTGAAAAGGGTTCCCTAGGAGTACCTAGGATGTTTTGGGTGCCTAACACCTTCCCATTGCATAACCAACCCCCTTACCCAGATCTCTGACTTTTTTACTAGTTTTTGATTCGATAAAACTTTTAGGTTTTTGTTCGCTTTCTAACCATTCTTTTGGATAAATAGAAGTGTGGTGGCGACTCGAATTGTATGATTTACCTTGGATTTAGTCAATATCTATAATGGTAACGAATACCCCGCTTGTAAGACCCCAATTTTGTCCCTAAGATCCCTCATGGCATCATAACATTGCATTTGCATTTCCTCAAGGATCATAAGCATCTTGGTTCCCCTTACCTTTGGGTGGGACCTCTTGTGAGTGGTTTGAGATCACCAAGCATGCTTGAATTGTATATTATTGCTTTTCTTATTTTGTTTACTAACCAAAAGCACAAAAATATGTCACTAATATCTTTTGTTTATAGCTTGAGCAATCACAAGGTCAAGAGCTTTAAGGAGATCCTTTGTGCAGAGATATGACCAAGAGGAGAGGAAGGCAAGCATGGTAATGTTTCCCAAAGCTTTCATCCATCAAATATGACTCCGTAGCATCTCAATTCATCATTTTTGATCAAAGCAAGTCAGACAGTTTGAGGTTTGCTCCCCAAGGAAACCCTAATTCATCTGTGTACCACAATGCCTTGCTCTTGAAGCAACCTCAGCCCATGATCAAATACAATCAAGGGAAGTTATTTGATTAATCATTTAATGTATATTTGAACTTATTTGAGTGTCCTCAATCATCAATTTATCAAGATATGAGTCTTGGACTTGAGAAGTTGATCAGTCAATTCATCTGACTATTTTGAAATGCACTGAGACCTAACTTTTTATGTGTTGGTCAAATGGAGATGATCCCAAAATAAAATATGGTCTTAAGGACAATATGAACAACTTTCATGTTCATACAAAATTTATTTGAAGCTGGGAAGGTCATCTCCCATTCCAAGACATTATAGGTCATTTTGACTGAAACCCTAATTTTGGGTCAAATTCCCAAGAACATAACTCATTCTTTTTTTATGATTTGTAGGTGGGATCAAATTCATTGGAAATATTAAGATGTCTACTTAAAATGTTATGTTGAACAAAATTTCAAAATCTCAAAGGAAATACATGTGATAATGCAAAACATTATAGGTCACTTTGGACCAAATGCATTGAAAGGCAAAAAAGTCCAACATCAAGTGCCCATAACTCTTTCATCAAAAATCCAAATGGTGTAAAATTTAAGTCCATTTTAATTTTCTTGAAACGATATACAACTTTGATGTTGGAGATTTTTTCATTTGGGGCTGGCATCATCAAAATAGAGGGGCTTGAACATTGGCCAAATTTGGAAACGTTGCCTTTGCGTGTTTTGCACCTTACACTTTAAACTCAAAATTCACTAATTTCCACACTTCAAATGGATTTTTTCCCAACATAACATTTGTTCCTTACATCAAGATCTTTCTAACCATTACTCACATGCTCATGTTTGGATTTGGCAAATGGCATTTTCGAAGAGGAGAAGTTTTAGGCATAATTGTGCATAACATGTTGGAACTCATTACACAAGCCTATGAATTGCCAACTACACGTCCATTTCAGCTCAATTATACTTCAGATTACATTTGGCATTGGATTTGGGCCTTCTACATGATCATGCAAGCCCATGCAATGCATATCCTCTTACCATGCACACGAATTTTCCACCTCCTTGCATCAACTTCCACTGTAAATACACTTGCTTGCTTCACTTGAAATCATCCATGAATCAACCTGAAATGCTGCTGAACTGAAAACCAAACCTCTCACCAAAGGAACTATTTCATTTTCATTCAAATTTCTCAGATCTGAAATTCAACTAAATCTGGTTGAATTTCTAGATCTAAAGTTCCTAGACCTCTCTCTCATAGTCCATTGTACTTCTGTTTGGCCAAAGGAAGCAAGGAAGCAAGCTCAGATCACCACAATTCAAAGGTTCTCCTCAACTGATTTTTTCTTCGAAACTCACTATTTATTGACCTATTTGCTTGGCTGTTGTGTTGCCTGAAGTCCTCTCCATAGAGGCATCATTGCTGTGTACTCAATTTTCAAAATCTAACAAGTTCATGATGAACACCATCAAGTGTCAACCTATGATTTCTCTCACTATGGAGATCTAGAGTAGAAATGGATGGTACAGGGGTGATGTACATCACCCCAGCTTTAATTTGGTACCTAGATCGTGGATTTTGGTTGAGTTTGGAGGACCTGCAACTCTGTCCAGAGCTTGAGTGCTCGTCGGAGAAGACCGTGGCGCTGGCCACCGTCCACCACGCCAGATTCAATCTGGATCGTTGGATGCACATCCCACGTTTTAATCTCAGCCACGCGTTTGGATTACTTGATTTAATGCCATGTGTTTCGCTGCTGACTTTGGCCTACCGTGGAAACGCGCTTCTGGACCATTAGATGTTACCACGCCAATTAATGAGTTCTATCAGACGCTCCTGGTTTTTTTGATTTTCCTATTTTCTGATTTAATTTCTTTTATTTATTTTATTTTCAAAAATTCATTTCTTCTTCATTTTAAATCCAAAAAATATGGGACCAATTGCATTCTTCTCCAAATAAATTCTAGTTTCTAATTTTGATTTTTAATATTTTTTTTTATCATTTGATATTTTTTGTGAATTTTCTCTTTTCTGGTTATTTTTAATTCATTTTAAATAGTTTTTGATATTCAAAAAATACAAAAATATTTTCCTAACCTATTTGAATGATGATGGATCTATGAAAAATATTCTCATCAATTTTTTAATTGATTTGAGATTTATTTAAGATTTTAGTTCAATTAGGTTATTTTTATTCATTTTTAATAGATTAAAAATAGTTTCTGACTTTTAAAAATGTTGAAATTTTTTGTCAAACTTTGTTTGACCTTGTTGAACTTGGGATAAATCACTTGGACCTTTCAAGGTTGATTTGAAGTGATTTTGAAGTTTGACATTTCTTTTATTTTTAATTCAAGTTTATTTTGATATTAAAAATGCCAAAAATATTTTGCTTATTGCTTGACCTCCAATCTCCATCCCATTTCTGGTTTCTCATTGTTTGACTTTGACTTTCAATGTCATTTGGTCAACACACATGGATTGGTACATTTTATTTCACCTTATGCACTTTATTCTTTCCATTTCCTTTTCCATTATTCATCTCTTTCTTCTTCTTCTTCTTTTTCTTTTTTTTTATCAATGAGTTGAAGGTTGATAGGTTAACATTGATTAGGGAAACTTAATCTTCCTTGATTCAAATCTAATTCATCTTGATCAATTGATCAAGTGAATGGCTTTGCATTAAGGATAGGTTGTTTCCTAAATCATGCAAAAGGCTTAAACCAATACAAGATCAATTCTCTTCTTCTTTTTGGCATGGCAAGTTGTTGGAACTTGGTTCACTAATCAAGACTTCTAACTTGTGTTGTTGCCTACATTATTATTGACCGGCCTCAGATAGTTGTGACTTCTACATAAGTCCAATTACGATTGCTTAACATAGCGCTAAATTTGCCTTATGGCACACTAACTACTAACACTAACTATTAACCATTAACATTTACTTTTTGCACTTTACATTTATGCAATTTATTATTCTTGCACATATTATCCATTTGTTTTTTCCTTTGCTCACTTGAGCACATGTTTATGTTAATGCAATTTGCCTTTTGCTCACTTGAGCACATAATTGTGTATATACTATTGTGTTTGTGTTTTGTTTGATTGTTGTGAACCAAATGCAAAAATGGACAAAAGGACTTAGACTTTAGGACCTTCCCTATGCAAAATGGAGTCAAAGAGCAACTAGGCCTCATGCCTTTAGAATGCTATAAATGTCAAAGAGAAACTATGCCTCATGCCTTTAAAATGCTTAAAGCTTGAAAATGAACATTGAAAGGACCATATTCTAAACTCCCTCTTGTCCATTCTTTGATTTGTAAATAGAACCTTTTGATGTGCGTGTTTCTTTGTGCTAGGGATTCCAACTTGATCCAAATTGAGGAACCATTACCATGAGTTTCTAAGAGAGAGAGAGATTCAAGATACATTGAGGAACCTTCCAAGAGTTCATTTGATTGTTGATTGCTTGAGTTTATGCTTATGTGATTGCTTATTCCAAAGGATGAGAGCTACTTGGATCATCCATATGATCTCAAGAGAGGAACTCCTTTTGTGGTTTTGTTTCTTATTCCTTACCTCTTTGCATGTTTAGGACTCTAGCCATTCTTCTTCTTCCCTCCACTCTAACCCAAGCCAAAAAATTTTGTGCAAACATTTAACAATTGTTTTCAAACATTAGAAACCTAAGCCTTATGCTTTTGATTTTCAAACTCTCTTTTTATAACACTTATTTTGAATTGAAATTCTAAGTCAATTTTGACCAAATTTTATACATACTTTTCATTGGTAAATATAACCCATTCAAATGTCTTTTGTGGTTTCAATGGCCACTCTCTTAATCAATTTTTTCATAACCTTTAGCCATTAGGTTTGAGTTATCCTTGAGGTAGATATAATACTCACCTATATCCTTAGTGATGGACAATGAGTCTTCCATGCTTATTATAGGGTTAACCCCTCACTAGCATGTTGAATTTATCCTCACATGGTGGATTTGTGGTTTTAGGTTGAGTTTTCTCCCTTGGATAATAAAAGACCTTAAGGCTTTTGGACCAATCAATTCACCAACTCATTTTGAAAATTTTACCCCGAACTACGAGGTTTTGATCTTATCCTTTTTTAAGATGGTACGTAGGCAATGAGTTTATCCATCCAAACACAAAATGTAAATAACTCGTACATTCTCTTCTCATCTCTTCAATCATGTTTGCACAAACAATTTTTTTTCACAAAAAAACAACAACCTTACAACAAGTATGAAAAGGGCTCCCTAGGAGTACCTAGGATGTTTTGGGTGCCTAACACCTTCCCATTGCATAACCAACCCCCTTACCCAGATCTCTGACTCTCTTTTACTAGTTTTTGATTTAATAAAACTTTTAGGTTTTTGTTCGCTTTCTAACCATTCCTTTGGATAAATAGAAGTGCGGTGGCGACTCGACTTGTATGATTTACCCTCGATTTAGTAAATATCTCTAATGGTAACGAATACCCCGCTACAGAAAAGTGGCAACTCTGCTGGGGAAACACCAATTGCCTAGTGGGTTTTGCCTACTTTTCATATTTTGTTGTATTATTGTGTATATTGTTTTGTATCATATTTTTGTGCAATTTGGGATTACTGTATTGTATGTAATGATTGAATTGCTTGAATATTAATTCCTTGTATGCTTGGTGATCTTTGTGAGATGAGTTCTATACCTGAACTCGAGTGCACTTTAGGATAGGAGAATGGTAGTCTTGTTGACTTGTGTGGAGTTATTCCTTAGCAAGTTGACTTGCAAGCTCATTCACTTGGTGGAGGTAATGTTGGGATCAATAATGTCACACAAGTAGTTGTGGTTAGACATTACTCTTTCCAATATAGACCTTAGAAGCCAAGGACCTTAGTTTACCAAGCCCATCTTGGCCTATTCTTAGGATGTAGTGCGAAAGTCGTTCAAATGTAAGATTTGATACGATTGTTACGCAATACTACACTCATAAGAGTCTCTCTTGAGAATATTTTTGGAATACCAGTAGTCGTTTCTCCGATAATATCCAAAAGATGGGATGATGACTATGGGAACCTCTTGTAGAACATGTTTGGCAGGTTTAAACTCTAGTACACTCCCTTTGGGTGGTTCTTAACCGAGACTCCATGCTCGTGACTTGCAACAAACCCTTGATTCGTGGTTGATCCGTTCATGTATCCTTAATATCAATGGAACTTGGGTGTTGATAAGGTGTGAACCATAATCCACCAAAATGGATGATTGATATTAAGGATAACATGATTCATCCCATGACCTTTGTTTGGTGTGCTTTGCTTGATCCTTGAGTGTGATTGTTGCATTCATGCATTCATGCATCCATTTGCATCCATATCACCAATAATGAAGAAAATTTTCAAGGAATTTAAGAGGTCTATTTGCAAATTTTCAAACATGGAAAGACAAAGAAGGAATACAAAGAAGTACAATTTCAGACAACCAGATTTGAAAGAGTTAAGGAATCTGACATCATATGTACTAGATCCCTTGGGTTTCAAGGCTCGTTTTGGGAAGCTTCTTCCTCTTCTGACTACTCAGGTGGATGAAGGGTTGATGAGTGTATTGGTGCAGTTTTATGATCCTTTGTACCGTTGCTTCACATTTCCGGATTTTCAGCTTTTACCCACGCTTGAGGAGTATGCCTATCTTGTGGGTATACCTATTCTAGACCAGTTGTCATTCAGTGGCTTGGAGAGTATTCCCACTTCTCAAGAGATAGCAAACATGTTGCATATAGATGAATCTCTGGTTGGTGCTCATATGACTACCAAAGGTGGAATTCAAGGTCTCCCTTCTGAGTTCCTCATTGCTCAAGCTATTATGTATAGGAAGGCCATGAGTGAGGATGCCTTTGAGGACATATTTGTACTTCTCATCTATGGGTTAGTATTGTTCCCCAACATCGACAAGTTTGTGGATATGAACGCTATTAGGATTTTCTCTACTCTTAATCCCGTTCCAACTCTGTTGGGTGACACTTATTTTTCTTTGCATATGAGGAATGCAAAGGGTGGTGGTGCCATTGTGTGCTGTTTGCCTCTATTGTATAAGTGGTTTATTTCTCACTTACCGCAGACGGTCTCTTTCAAAGAGAACAAGGGATGTCTACGGTGGTCCACGAGGCTTATGTCTCTCACTAATGATGATATCTCTTGGTACACCCGTGTGTATGATGGTGTGCAGATTATCGACTCTTGTGGTGAATTCTCCAATGTACCTCTTCTTGGTACATGTGGTGGGATTAGCTACAACCCTGTTTTCGCACGTTGTCAGCTTGGGTTCCCCTTAAAGGATAAACCCAATAACATTCTGTTAGAGGGTGTGTTCTTTCAGGAGGGTAAAGATCCCCAAGGCTTGAAAGCTAGGATGGTCCGCGCTTGGCACAAGATTCATAGGAAAGGAAGGAATGAGTTGGGACCTAAGAACTGTGTCGCTTTGGAGCCTTACACTGCTTGGGTTAAGAAGAGAGCGTCTGAGTATCTCATGCCGTACGAGTATCCGAGACCTACACCTTTGGTTATGGTTGGGCCTTCAACCCTCCCTGACCAAGGAGTAGAGGAGTTGAGAGACGAAGACTGTTCACGTGCCTGGATCCGTGAACGAGAAGAGTTGCTTCAGCAGATTAAGGAAAATGATGCTTTGATCGAGTTCCTCGAGCATCAGGTTATTGATGATCCTAATGATGCATGGACTTCTCTACTTCCTCAGTCTTCCAAGTTCTGGAAGAGGAAGTACGATCGACTCGCCAAGGAGAAGGAAAATATGGAGGCAGCCTATGAGGAGGAGGTGAAGAGGCTTCGTGCATCTTATCTTCCTGTGTCCCGAGCTTTAGATGATTGTTTCTAGGGATCCATAGGATGATTATTTTCCTTTTCTCTTGTATGTGGTTACCCATGCTGTACTTCTTTGATGTAAAACCATTTTCCAGATATTAGCACCAAGATACTTTCATATATGAAAAGTGTTTAATATTTCCAAGATTTGCAAATAGAACTCTAAAGTTCCTTTGAAATAAAAAACAAATCATATGCACGAGCATTGCATGCATCATGTGCATGAGCAGGTTTTGTTCCCGGCTTCTTGTCCCATGGTCTAACTCTGTGTTCTTCATTTATTTCAAAGACAAACTGACTCACCGGTACTATACCAGAGCCAATTCTTCGAGACTGATGGATCATCTAGAACAAGAAAACCGCGAGCTGAAGGAGGAAGTAGCCAGGTTGACTGCCTTGATGGAGTCATTCTTGGCCCCTCAGAGTCAATCTTATCCAACGCCATCAACTCCTCCCCAGAGGATGGCCATTTCTGAGATCGTGACTTCTATTGTGCCTGCTGCAACGGCTCATTTTGCGCCATCTATGCCAGCCGGGTTCCCTTGGGGAATTCCCCCCAACTTTGTACTAGAGGGTTTCGCCCCTACTCTTGCTTCTCTGCCAACATCTAGCTCGGTCCTTTCAGTGCCACCGCCCGTTGTGCACACGTTACCGAGGGTCGAATATACCATCTACCACTCTGAGCCATCTGAGGGTCCAGACGTTTATGAAAAGATGGATGATATGAAGGACCAATTCCTTGAGCTTCGCAAGGAACTGAAAACTTTGAGGGGGAAAGACCTCTTTGGAAAAAGTGCTGCTGAGTTGTGCCTTGTGCCGAACGTGAAGATCCCTATTAAATTCAAAGTGCATGACTTTGAGAAGTATAAGGGAAACACATGCCCCCTCATCCATCTTGAAATGTATGCTCGCAAGATGTCAACGCAAACTGACAACGACCAACTGCTCATCCACTATTTCCAGGACAGTCTGTCCGGCGCCGCTCTCCGGTGGTACATGGGTTTGGAGAGTTCGAACATCCGATCTTTCAACGATCTTGGCGAGGCCTTCGTCAAGCAATATAAATACAATGTGGATATGGCTCCTGATAGGGACCAGTTGAGGGCGATGTCCCAGAAAGACAAAGAGACCTTCAAAGAGTACGTCCAGAGATGGCGCGAATTGGCAAATCAGATAGTGCCTCCCCTTGAGGAGAAAGAGATGACCAAGATCTTCCTGAAGACCTTGAGCTCGTTTTATTACGAGAGAATGATAGCCAGTGCTCCCTCAGACTTCATCGAGATGGTGAATATGGGGATGAGATTGGAAGAAGGGGTCCGTGAAGGACGCTTAACTCGAGAGGAAGGCTCTTCAGCAAAGAGATATGGAAGCTTTGCAAAGAAGAAGGAGGGAGAGGCACATGTCGTGTCTTCCCATGTCAAAATAAGACCCTCTGTGAAGAGGAAGATTGCTCGCCCGGTCAACAATCAGCATCAGGTGGCTCATATAGCACCTGTTTTCAGGGAAGCTCAGCATTATCAGCAACCACAAACTCAGCAATATCAACAACAACATCGTCCACAACAGCAGGTCTATCAGCCTCGAAATAACAATAATGCCAGCACCAACTATGAGAGGAAGAGGGTCACCTTTGATCCAATTCCGATGACTTATGTTGAACTCTATCCATCCCTGATCGATAGAAAGTTGATCACTCCGTGAGACCCTCCCACTGTACCTGCCAACCCTCAGTGGTGGTACAAGCCTGAACTTCATTGCGTGTATCATTCTGGTACTCCCGGACACGACGTAGAGAACTGTTATCCCCTGAAGACCAAGGTGCAAGACCTTGTGAGAAGCGGGATTTTGTTTTTCGAGGACGTAGGTCCGAACGTAAAGAAGAACCCATTGCCCGAGCATGGGAAGTCTGTCAATATGGTCCAGGGCTGCCCTGACAAGTACAAGGTTAAATATGTCAGTCATATCCGACAATCGCTGGTTGAGATGCATAGATTGTTGTGTGACTATAGCCATTATGAGCATGACCATGATAGATGCAGAGTCTGTTCTGTCAATCAGAGAGGATGTCGCCAGGTGCGCAAAGATATGCAAGAGATGTTGGACGAAGGAGTCATTGAGATCCTTCAAAATAGAAATGTTGACGAAGATGAGCTCGAAGTCAATGTGATTTCCCCGGTATTCCGGATGCCTGAGCCTGTTGTCATCAAGTATGATGGTAACAAGCAGAAGGCTCCTCCTGCTCTCGTCATCAAACCAGCCAGACCTGTACCGTACTCCTCTGAGAAAGAGGTTCCCTATCGCTACAATGCTATAGCAGTAGAAAATGGGAAAGAGGTGTCCTTGCCCTCCTCATCTGTTGTTAGCATTGCCGACGTCAGCGGTTTGACCCGCAGCGGTCGTGTATTTTCAGCACCGTCGAAGCCTCAAGCTGATGCTCGAGGAAGTGATGATGCTGATTTTGTTGAGCGCCCGATTGGGAATGCTGTGAGCACCCCGAATCCGGAACTTGTTGTTAAGCCCTCCTCTACGTTAAGAACTCCTGCTTCTGCTGGCCCGAGTGGCAATGCGAAAGAAGAATGTGATGAGATGCTGAGGCTCATCAAGAGAAGTAAGTACAACGTTGTAGACCAGCTTCTACAAATGCCATCCAAAATATTTGTGTTATCATTACTTTTGAATTCAGAACCACACCGAGAGGCTCTGCAGAAGGTGTTGGATGTGGCGTACGTGGATCACGATAGAACAATTTGATAGCATTGTTGCAAACATTACCGCTTGTAACAACTTGAGTTTTTGTGACTCTGATCTCCCCGAGGAGGGAAGAGACCCCAACTTGGCTTTACACATATCTATGGGTTGCAAAGACGACGCCATGTCCAATGTTCTAGTGGACACTGGGTCATCATTGAATGTATTGCCGAAATCCACTCTTTCAAAGTTGTCATATCAAGGGCCTCCCATGAGGCAGAGTGGAGTAGTCGTGAAGGCTTTCGATGGGTCTCGCAAAACTGTGGTTGGTGAAGTTGATCTCCCAGTCAAAATTGGACCAAGTGATTTCCAGATTACCTTCCAGGTTATGGATATTCGCCCATCGTATAGCTGTGTTTTGGGTAGACCATGGATTCACGAGGCTGGCGCCGTGACATCCACCCTACACCAGAAATTGAAATTTGTGAAGAATAAGAAGCTGGTGGTGGTAGGGGGTGTAACACCTCAAAATTTGCCCTCCTTTCTTGGGACTAGCATTAACATATTACATACATTTTTAGGTCATTAGGCATTGCATATTGCATATCATGTGGATACATTGTGCAAGTCATCCTCACAAGTCTTGTTCAGAAGATGAGGAAGTTAAAGTGCAAGCTAGGGTTTTATTGACTGATCATTGGCCATCTGAGGATTGGGCTGTGAATTAGGGTTTTGTGATTCTCAAAGGATATTGGTCTTCATCTTGATTACAATGATACATCATCATCATCATGGTTTGTCATCATCAGGAGATTGAAGCTTATTCCTTGAGATTAGGGTTTTGACCACTGGTCAACCCTAATCAGTTGCATTGGGCCAGTCAGGGCATAATCAGGAGATGGGGTCTATGATAGCTATGAGGATCATTCTTTGGTTATATTGTGCTTATTGAGACTAGGGTGTCACCCTTGAACCATTTCATCGGGAGATGAGAGCTCAGATTGATCTATGCATTGACAAATTCATCTATCAGATGAAAAAGTCAACTGTGGTCAACTGTACATGATCTGATGGATTTGGAGGTGAAAATGAGTTGGATACACTTCATTCATGTTGGAACAAGTGTTATTTGACATCTCAAAGCTTAAGAATGGAGAAAATCAAGTCAGGATAAAAACTGTCAAAAATAGAAAGTGACTTGTAATAGAAGTTTCCAAAAATGGAAAGTTTTGACCTCAAAATAAAATGTCCAAGGAAGCTTCTAATGAAAATTTGTTCAACATGAAAGTTGTAGATCTTGTTCTCACCTTTCTAAAAAGTCCAAGAACTTGAAAATCCCATGTATGGTTGTCAAGTTGTGGTCCAGTGAATTTCAAAAATGACCCATAATCAGGAGGGCATAATTTCCACATGGAGTGTCCAAATTGGGTGTTCTTTATATGCACAAACTCCATTTGACATGTACTTTCATGGTGCATAATTGGATTTCTTCAAAAATGGTCAATGCAAAATGTCAAATTTCAACTGGACAGTTAAATGAACCAGGGGCAAAATTGTCCAACTTGTGAAATAATTGGAATTTTTGAGTGGGGATTTTTGCAACACTTCACAAATGGTATTTGAAAGTTGTTGGAATCATCATAACATGTTAAAGCTTCATGGTTTGGAAAATAGCTTTTGGAATGAACTTGCAAAAATGGACAAAGTGCCATCACATAGTGAATTTCCAAAATACTCATCCAATGAAGGTGAAACAAGTTGCAACAGCTCACACATGTCATTTTGAGAGTGTGTGAGCTGTCCATGAGGTGGCAATGAGCTGGCATGTGGAAATACAATTTTGCCCCTAGCTTGAAAATGACATTATGCTAAGCATTTTGCATTTGGCTAATTAGTGTGATTAAGCATGGATTAATCAAGAGTATATATTCCTAATCACAACTAAATCATAACAGAATTCACAATTCCCCAAAATCAGATCCAAATTCATCACATTCTCTCAAATTCTCAAGAACCACATAACACTTCAATTGACCAAAACTCTTTGAATTCTTGATCAAATTCGAGGATTCTTGTTGTGTTGATCTCTATTCAACTTCTTCTTCATCTGTTTGTGAAGATCCACCTCAAATTCACCACCAATCGTGGCTGTCCAAAGTGCACTCATCAATGGCGAAGTGAGATTGCTCATGCGTGGAACCGTGTTGGATCAAACTGCAAGTTGAATTCACTCTTCCAAACCTTCTACTACATCTGTTTCTCATCCAAACGCGCGAAGAACACCAAGCTCGACACTGCATTCCAGGTAATCGATTTCTTCGACTGTCATGATTCCTCAAATGTTTATGTGTGTTTGGTAGAGTGAAGGACATAGATCATCGTGATGCTTTTAGTTTTAGGAATGGTGAACTGTAGAGGATGAAATCTGGATTGAAAGTTTTGAAACCAAACCCTAACTCGATCGATTCAGAGGATTTAGGAACTTGTAGGTTAAATCATTGACATATTTGGACTCCTTGTTCTTAGACGGTTCCATTGACTATTCATTTGTTCATTTTGGTGATGATTCGTGTTCTTCGTGTTCTTGGTGTGCCTGGGTTGAAGACGATGGTTTTCTGGAAAAATAAGCTGTTTGATCCATAATTCTGTTTGAAAATTTAAACTAGGAGTTTCCCGCGGTACTGTTCCCTTATTTACGGATATGCCATTAGTGAATTCATTTAATTAGTATTAATTCAAAAATTGTTAAAAATCATAAAACACTTTAAAAAATTCATAAAAAATGTTTTAAAAATCAGAAAAATACGTGGATTTTTTTGTTGACTTCCTAATTGACTGTAGAATTTTATTGACCTATTGATTAAAGTTGTGCTTGGTGAAATTTTAGTTTGACCTAGGGTTGTTTGACTTGTGTGCATTTTTGACACATTTTGCCATTTCCATTGTGAAATCCTCATGCCTTGAAATAAATGCTTGAAAATTTTTGTGGTGATTGTAGACATGCCAATGGTGATTTACATGTACATTTTGTGAATTTTTGATACCTGGTGATTGAGTTATGAATTTTTGAATCTAGGTGTGACAATTTGTGTCACACCTAGCTAGGTCATCTTTCTGGATTTATTTTCATGACCTAGGCTTGTTAGAATGGAATGAAATTTTGCATGGATGTTCATGAATATGTTGAGAAGCTATGTGAATTTTGCTGGATTTTTGTGTGGCCTTTTCAAATTGATTGGTATTTTTCATCTTTGTTGGTCAAATATGCAAGTTTGTGTGACATAGGTTGGTATTATCTTTGTGAAATGCTCATATGGTATTGAATGAACATGAAATTTGGTATGCTGGTTATGGACACATGATAGGACATGATGCTTTTGGTCCCATTCATTTCTTTATTGTTTTCATTGATTTATGAATTTTTGAAATGAATGCATGTGTTGAAGTGGTGGTTTGGCTCATATAATTGTGTCTGTTTTTGTTGATTTTCATGGACATGGTTCCCTTTGCCCAATTGAGCTAAAATTTGACATGCCATACCTTGAATATGTCCTGTTTAGGTGTAATTTATTTGAGGATTTTTGGAATTGTTTTGATATGGAATTAAATGCAATAGTTCTGTTTGGATGTTGGATGTTTCATTTGAACTAGTTTGGATTGTTTTGTGCATAAAATGGATATGGTGAATGGTATGAACATGGGATTAATTGTGTTGGCTTTTGTTTGACATTAATTTGACTTTGGTTAGAGATCCCTTGCTGTTTAGACATTTTGTCACCTTTGGACCCTAGGCTTGGCCTAGAGGTCCAGTTTCTCACATTTGATTGATTTTTCAGGATGAAATGCATAATGCCTAAAGGGATTGAGCCAAGTTAATTCAATTGAGATTATTTGTTGTTTGTACACTAACATGACTTGGTTTTGTAGGTTGTGAAGCTTGGGCTTGAGCTTATAGCTTGCCTTGTTGTGCATTGACTTGTATAGTCTGACTGATTAACATTTGCTGTTTTCTGATTGGTTGTCTGAGATACTGACTGGTTAGCTTTTGTACAGGTACATTTAGTCGCTTCTAGTTCTTTTAAGAACTTGCTTGCTAGCTGCTGCTTGGTTGTGTAGACCCTTTGAGGTAGGTCCTCTTGACTTCATGTAGTCTGGAGACCCGGTTTATTATTTGGCCGGGCAAAATGTCTGAAGTCCTCCTTAAGAGGCGATGATTGTGATTGTTTAATATTGTGCCTAAGCAGGTAAAGTCCTTAATCAAGGCAATTGGTGGAAGGTAGGGATATGCAATCTATCCCCCACTATTCTGTGTGTCGTCCCTCTGCTCACACGGCTGTGTGTTGATGCATTGGGGCACAAACCCAAGATCTCGTGCTGTTGCACAATCGAGTCAGAGTCTTTGAGCGTAGAAGGGTCCCTCCATTCTGGACCCACGCTCATTTGTCAGAAGCTCTCCCTGGTCAGGGATAAGAGCTGTGAGGTCTCATCCTCACTTCACCTTTCATCTGCTTCACCTTAGCCTCGTAATGGCAAGGTTAAGAGCAAACACAGCCCGTACAGATGACTTGCTGAGGCAGTCAAACCTATTGTGTGAGCCCACTTGTTTGGTTATAGTGCGTGCTATGTGGATATCTGTTTGAGATGCTTGTTCTCATTTGATGTATGCTTGAATTATTTTGTATGCTTGTATGCTTGCTTCTTTCCTGGATAGGAGTAGTTTGCTTATGCAAGTAGGATAGAAAACTGAACTTAGGGTAACGATGCATGACAACACTAGGCTCGAGTCCAGCTCCCTGGTAGTGTGTCTTCCCCTGGTTTCTGGCTAGTAATTCAGTCCCTTTCAGGGGAACTACATCGCCCTGATCCTTGTTCCAGACGAGGTATGTAGGCAGGTGGTCGTGCGAGACCAGTCCGGGCAACTTTTTTTCCTTTTGCGTGTATTTACTTGTTGTCTGATTGTGTTTTGGTTCGGATGCCGACGTAAGTCCAGTGATTGGCTGTCGGGCTCCACGTTTGCCGTTTGGTGTGTGTTTTGGTTCGGATGCTGACGTAATTCCATCAAGTGGTAGTCGGGCTCCATGTTTGCTTGTGTTTGTTTGTGTTGTTTGGCGTGCATAAGCCGAACTACAGTGGCTCTGATTCTCGTTCCAGACGAGATATGTAGGCATAGGATGCGACGTCCTATCGAGCTCCCTTCTCTTAACCCCACCTGCGTTCCCCTGTGTGTGTGTGATGTTTTAGCAACCTATTCTTTATTTTAGAACGTGGATCCCGTCGAGTACGACGGACGTGAGGGGTGCTAATACCTTCCCCTTGCGTAACCGACTCCCTTACCCTTTCTCTTTGGTCGCAAGACCATTTCCTTTCCAGGTTTCTCTGAGCGTTTCCTTTCCCTATCTTGGGATAAATAACGCCCAGTGGCGGCTCTGTGTGTGTTTTTATTTGAGTCCCGCCGGTTGTTTTTTCGCGGATGCGACAGCTGGCGACTCTGCTGGGGACCTATTAAGATGTTGACCTGTGCTGGTCCATCTTCCCTAAGCGAGTCCTTCCTAGCGTGCTAGGATAGTTTAGGTTGCTTGTTTTGTGTTATTTATTGCATTTATTATTCTAACCATTGTATATATTTGCATTAATATCTGCATGCATCATACTATCATGTTGTTGCCGTCCTCTGTGCAGGTGGTTCATCTGTTTGGGGTGGGTGTTCTGAGTGGGGCTAAAACCCAGGCCCGAGTATACACCTAGGATTAGTGTGGTCTCGCGTTCCTCATTTGCTTTATCAGCATATTGTTGCAACGTGACATACCACAAGCCAGACGAGGTTCATTTGATAGTGCTTTCCTCTGTGGGGTACTCCACTTTGGTTGAGTTACTTCATCTGAACTATTGACTCTGGTGACCGATCATTTCCCGGATCTTTGGTTTAGACGATCTCAGGAGAGCTGCAATGGCACACCCGAAAGGGCAAACCCATTGAGTATCTCTGCCCGATTGTCGAGACTATTGTCCGCCTTAGGGTGACCTGATTAGAATTTACCTGTGAGGGGAGGGTTGATTCTTACAGATGCATGTTCTGTTGGTGACTCAGATGGTGACTAATTGTTCCGTGGATCAGAGTCCTATTTATAAGTCGGATTTATGGCCGTTTATTTCTGAGACGCCGGAGTGCTGTCCGTGATTTATCAGTGGGGATCCGTTTATTTCAGGATTCCCCGGGCCGATTTTATCAGTGGGGATCCGTTTATTTCAGGATTCCCCGGGCCGATTCAGATGTTGTGGGTATCTGCCAAGAGATGGTTTGATGATGATGATGTATCTGTCTTCCGTTTATTTCGGAACCCTTGAGTTGGATTTGTGGTTACATTTTCGCCCTCAGATGGTTGTGATCGGTTCAGAAATCAGGGCTGTGATTCAGAGCAGTTGATGATCAGAGGACTTGGAGGATGGCCCAGTGCATTCATACATCTGCATCATTCTCATTTTGCATTCATCTGCATTAAACCTACGTCTAGCCATATGGGGAGTATTATTGATTGAGAATCTGGTTGAGAGACATCTTGAATTTCAGAATGTGGATGTCAAAATGTTATCTGTCTCGATGAAGCCAGGATCAAAAGACAGAATCTTCCTCATATGGATAGACGTTGCATTCATGCATATTAACCCATTTGCTGTTTTGTAGGTGTCAACCGGTGCGCATAGCTTGTTTGCTCAGATATCCTGCTGGGGGCAACAAATCCGAACTGATGGATCCTCCCAACGCCGACATCCTCGAACTGAAGGAGATGGTGAGGGATTTGTTCAGTGTTGTGCAAGGGCTTGCCTTGGGGCAGAAAGCCATGGCCGAGAGATTGGAAAGGATTGAGGGCTGGATGATCGAGGAGAAAGTTCAGGAAAAGGCTCCGTCATCCGAAGTAACAAATCCCTCTGGCTCTGTAGCAAAGAAATCCTCTGGCAATGGTCATCTTGAGAAGGAAGTTGAATCAGGTGGTATGCAGGCCAAAAGAGAATGCGGTAAGGATCGTTACCACCCATATGCTGATACGGTAACGATCCCTACTAGTAATCAATCTGCACAACAGCGGCAACCACCACTTCAACAGAGGACACAAAGAGCAGTGGGCCAAGTGAGATGGAGGACGACAGATCGTCATTTCAATAAGCCGCCCATGACTTACGCCTCTCTGTTTAAAAGGTTGAAGGATCTTGGGTTGGTGCAGCCAAGGATATTGGTTCCAGGGAAACCGGATCAGAGGCCTGCCAGTTATGATGAGAATGTCAGGTGTGAGTTCCATGCTGGGGCACCCGGACATCATGTTGAGGATTGCAAAGCTTTTAAGCATGTGGTCCAGGACTTGGTGGATTCTAAGACAATCAGCTTTGCACCGATGGCAGATGATAGTGTTAACCCCGTGCCAAGGCATGGTCCTGTAAAAGCGGAAATGATGTTGAAGGACAAGAAAGGGATAGAGGTGACTGAGAGGGATCAGTTAAAAATGCCAATGTCTGTGGTCCCAAAACGCCCGACGAAAAATGGAGCTTTCCCTCGTGTTGATGATTGTTGTGCATCCATCGCTACAAAGGGGTGTGTAGTAATTGGGGAATCGGTCCAGAGAATGATGAAAGCAGAAATGGACGATGTAAGGTGTAAAGCACCCAATCGGGCAGTTGAAACCATCAAGGTGGGAAATGCCGTTGGTATTGAGAAAGAGGAAAGGCCGTCCATTTCTTCTTACAAGCAGGCAGTAGAAGTAGTGAGAAATGGGGGGATCCCAGGCTGGGGACAAATCATAGGTATTGTGGTAAAGGCGGATATGTTTGGGATTGGTTATCATCCGGGTCAAGACTCGTCTGAGCAGAACAGAGGACGTCGTCCGTCGTTCACCTTTGTCAGTGTCGGAATGCTAGATTCAGATCACGCCTATACAGTGGGTAAAGAAACTGACAGTGACTGGGAGATTGATCAATGGATAAGATCGTGCGTACCAGGCAACTGGAAGGCCTAAAAAGATCAGCACTGACACTCGTCCGGAAGAGTAATATTTCTTGTTTTCAGTTTTATCTGCATGAAAGCCATACGTGTTGCCCGACACGTAATTGGTCCATTGTAAGGGCCACCTCATGTTTAAATTTGCATTTTCTGCATCATAAATAAATGGATGTTTTTCAGTCAAAAAGCGGTGTTCCCTGTTTTTCATTTATTTTTGCAGTTTAAAAACAAATAAAAATGGCAATGTTTATTTTCATTTTTCTCTTTTTTTGATTTGTCTCGTCCCAACTTCAAAAATAATTCTCCGGATCTCGTTGATAACAATTTGGTTACCCCTCATATGACTTCGACAATCCGAGCAATCAGGCTGAAGAAGAAGACGAAGAAGATTGTGATCTGCTGGAATTAGCCAGGTTGTTAAAACAAGAGGAGAGGGTGATTCAGCCGCCCGAGGAGCGGATTGAGATTGTTATTCCAAGCACCGCCGAGGTCAGGAAGGAAGTGAAATTAGAGCCGCTTCAGAGGCGAGTCGAGAGCAGAATGGTAGCCCTGTTAAAGGAGCATGTGAATGCCTTCACCTGGTCATGTCAGGATAGGCCAGGGTCGGATACCGATGTCGTTGCGCACCAGCTACCGTGGAGAGAAGACTGTCCTCTAGAGAAGCAGAACGCCGATGCCACGTATCAGAGTGACTTTGTTTCATGCTGTGATTCACCATGAAGTTGAATGCTATGTTGATGACATGATAGCAAAGTCCCCAAACAGAAGAGGGGCATCTGGCAGACTGGGGCAGGTCGTTTGACCAGTTGAAATGATTCAAACTGAGGTTGAATTCAGATAAGTGCACTATCAGAGTGCGGTCCGGTAAGATGTTGGGGTTCATTATAAGAGAGGAATCGAGGTTGATCCTGCTAAAAAAAAAAAAAAAAAAAAAAAAACAACAAAAAGAAACGCCTGAACCGAGAAAGAAAAAGAGGGGTTCGTGGTTTCTTAGAAAGATTGAACTACCTGTCATGGTTCACATCTCATCTAACAGCCACGTGTGAACCCATATTCAGGATGTTGAAAAGAAAGATCAAACGGTCAGGGGAAATAATGATTGCCAAGGGGCATTGAAAATAAAAGAATAAGTTGCAGGAGCCTCTGATTCTAATGCCTCTCTATGGAAAGCGATTGTTAATCTGGTACTTGACAGCCGTCGAGGGGTCTACGAGGTGTATTGGGTCAGTATGACGCGTCTTGTCGAAAAGAGCATGCAATTTACCTTAGCAAAAAGTTTACCGACTGTGAAACAGTACATTCACTGTTCGAGAAAACTTGCTGTACTTTGGCATAGGCTGCTCGCTGACTGAGACAGTTTATGCTGGTTCATACCACTTTGTGGATTTCCGAGATGGATCCGATCGAGTATGGGTTTGAGAATCCAGCATCGACCGGACGGGTTGTGAGAGTGCAGAATAATGTTGATTGAGTTGTGATACTCTCAGAAAGCAATCAAGGGGTGTATTGTCTGATTACATCGCCCCGCAACTCGTGGAGGGTTATCAACCGATGAAGTTTGAGTTCCCTGATGAGGACATCACGAGGTGCTCTAATCGAAAGATTGAGAGTGACCGATCCCGGAGGAGGGGCCTGACCCTGAATCCGAACGGATTATGATGTCTGATGGGGAGGTTAAGGTGAATGAGCTTTTGTTGCCCGGATAACGTTTGAATGCACCGACGGTGTGATTGAGCACGAAGCTTGTAGCCCGGGTATTGAACTCCGATGCACACATCTACTGGGGCAACGCCTTTCTCGTTGGTGTATGGAATAAAGTCGTGCTACCGGTTGAGGTCCAAATTCCCTCTTTGAGAGTCCTGATGGACGTGAAATTGTAAGAGGCTGAATGGGTAAGGACCCGGTATGAAGAGTTGAGCCTGATAGAGGAAAAGAGGCTAGTAGCCATCTGTCATGGGCAGTTATACCGGCAACGGATGAAGCGTGCTTTTGACAAGAAAGTACGACCTCGGGTATATCACGTAGGTGATATGGTGCTGAAAAGGATCCTTCTTCCTCAAAACGATCGAAGGGGCAAATGGACACCGAATTATGAAGGTCCATTCGTGGTCAAGAAGGTTTTCTCTGGCGGAGCCTTGTTGTTAACGACCATGGATGGTGAAGATTTTCCATCCCCTGTGAATGCGGACGCAGTTAAAAAATACTTCGTATAATTGACCCGCTGGACGAAAAGAATAAAATAGTCCAGGCAAAAATGGGCATCCCGGCGAACCAAAAACAGAAAGAAAAGGTTCGGGCAAAAATTAGGGATAAAATGAAAAATTGTACACCCGGCAAGTCGAAAACCTGAAAAGGCGACTTAGGCAAAAATGGGTATCCCGGTGGACTGAAAACCTGAAAGGGCGGTCCAGGCAAAAGAGGGATTGAAACGAATAACTGCGTCTAGCATGATCGTTTGCGCTTCAGTTAAAGCATCATGGAGAATACCCGGTAGGGATCAGTTGGAATCGTCTTGTTCAGAAGGCAGAAAGCATGGAGAGTCTGAGGACATATGGGGTGTAACCGAGTTGGAACTCGATGAGATTACGGGTTTCACATTGCCATTAGGATAGATTTTTCCTTTTGTGCGCAATTACCTCTTTTCAGGAATTGCTTCCTTTGTATTGCTCATTTGAGCCACACTTTTCCAATTAATAAAATGCATATTCAGTCAAATAATTTTGTTTTTGTTTTTCATTACCGCTTTGATTGCAAAAACATCCCGATATTTTGATAAAGAATCTTGCATTTTTAGACATACAAGTCCCTTCCAATGCATGTTTATAAGATTGAAAACTTGAAATTTTATTTGGAAGGTTGAGTGACCCAAGTGTTGAAATCTTGACACGCCTGGGGCACGGTTTTATCTAACGATCCATTTTGCAGGAATTGTCAGATATTTTTCACTCACTTGTAGGTTGTGACGCAGAAGCTTTGTAACAAATCCCTAGAGAGTTCGCTCAGGAACGAATGAATGTGATGACGAAGACGTTGAGGCGTACGACGATCCTTGATGAAAATCGGAAGATTAGAAAGTCTGTAGAAATTCCCCGCAGAGTCTGATCAGGGACTGATGAATGAATATGAAGGGATGACGGAGAAGACGTTGGGACGTCCGACAACCTTTGGAATTAATCAAGAAGACTCTTCAAAAGTCGAAAGATTGAAATTTATGTATACATCCCAGGTGTACGCGTCCCGTCGATCGCGGCGCGATTGGGAATACAAGATGATGGAGCAGAAAAGGTCCAGACGAGTCTGGGAATTCTCAAAAGTGGAAAGCTGATACGAGATTGGGAGGTAGATACCATGGTTCGACGAGTCAACGGGTGTTCTGTACCAACTTTTCTCATTTCCCAGCTAGGTCCCCAAGTAGGAGTAGAGGACCAAATCCCCTGCAGATCCGAGGTCTGTGGTTTCCCCAGCCGAGTCAAGATGGTTATCCCCGACAGGTGTAAAACGGTATTTCCTCAGCAGCCAGGTCTGAAGGTTGCTATTCCCCGAGTGGAGCGGGTTTCAATGAAATATATCTCCAGCAGTGTTCATCCTACCAGTGGATTGGACAAGTTCCCGTAGCGGACGAACTTTTGCATCCTCAGCTGAGTTGATTCTACCTATGGAGTGCATGGGTTGTCCCCAGCGGAGTAGTATTCGTTTCCCTAGCCGGGTCAGGATGGTTATCCCCAGCAGGTGTCAGATCGATGCTTCCCCAGTTTCCAGGCCTGGAGGTGGCTGTTTTCCCAGCAGAGTATCTGTGAGCATTTCCCCAGTGAAGTCGTCAGGTATCTGTAAGGGTTCTCCAAGCAGAGTCGGGATTGATATCCTCAGCAAGTCAAAAACTGTTGTATCCCCACAGAGTGTTGGTGGTTCTTATCCCCAGCAGTTTCCCGAGCGGATTGGGTGCAAAGGAGGTTCTTCCCCAGCAAGGGTTACCTTTTCCCAGCAGCAGTACTATTCCCCAGCAGGGTGGAGTTGGAGCAATGGCGAGTTCCTCAGCAGAGTGTCTCGTGCTTCCCAGAAGAATCCCTTGAGGGGGATACTTTTTATGCATTCATCATGTAGAATAGCATAGCATATTGCATAGAAAAAATAATAAATCGCGTAGCATTTCCATAATTATGGAGCATTACGCAGAAAAAGATCATGCATCATTGTTGTAAGCATAGAGCTAGTCTCAAGCCGTGGTTACCGTTTGAGAGGTGGTTGTGCCAGAAAGCGAAGATGTTACTCTGTGGAGTTTAGCATCACGATGTCAGATCAGCAATGTTCCCCAGTAGTGCGATATTGGAGGAAATGTTTCCGTCGGACAGAGATGGAAATAAAATCAGAGGACGTTACGCGATCAGCGCGATTCAAGCCGTGGTTACCGCTTGAGGAGGGGTTTTGCTGGACAGTGAAGACGATACTCCGAGGAGTTCAGCAGCGGGATTTTGAAGCAGCAGTATTTCCCAGTCATCAGTAAGTGCCTGGTCGAGCTTTCTTTGGTGTCAGTCAACATCATCATTCGATGTTCAGTCAACGTCAAGTTATTTCCCAGTCATTGTTTAATGTCTGGTCGATCATTGTTTGATGCCTGTAAACATCATTGTTTGATGCCTGTAAACATCATTGTTTGATGCCTGTAAACATCATTGTTTGATGCCTGTAAACATCATTGTTAGATGTCCTGTCAACATCATTGTGTGATGCCTGTCAACATCATTGTGTGATGCCTGTAAACATCATTGTGTGATGCCTGTAAACATCATTGTGTGATGCCTGTAAACATCATTGTTTGATGCCTGTAAACATCATTGTGTGATGCCTGTAAACATCATTGTTCGATGTCCTGTCAACACCATTGATTGATGCTTGTAAACATCATAGTTCGATGTCCTGTCAACATCATTGTTCGATGTCCTGTCAACATCATTGTTTGATGCCTGTAAACATCGTTGTCCGATGCCTGTAAACATCGAGTTTTCTCCCAGTCATTGTCTAATGTTTGGTCGAGTTTTCTTTGGTGTCCTGTAAAACATCATCGTTCGATGTCCAGTAAACGTCGAGTTTCTTCCCGGTCATCAGTCAGTGTCTGGTTGAAGGTGTACCCTCTGATATGTCGCCATCAGAGTGGTGATTGGTGTTATTTCCGACGATTGCCAGCGGAGTTATCACAAGGAAAGAAGATTTCGGGGTTCAAATGCAGTGATCTGGGATCATTTGCGCGAAAGAAAAAATTCGGGGTTCAAGAAAAAGCCTAAAAAGAAGAGAGAATAATAACCCCGAGCGTATGTGGTGTTCAGGCCATTGGTTATCCCTGTGTTACCATTTATTTTGGTATCCAGGTCGACGTTCTTCTTCAAGATTGTTTCTTCGCCAATTTTGACAGGCGTTGTTAATTATTATCCCATCAGAGTGCAAATTGTTCGTCTGTTCTTGGTATTCAATCACTCTTCATCCTGATCATCTGAAAGCCGAGGCTATTCATATCGACAGGTTCACAGTGGATTGAATAGGGGCAGCTGTAACACCTCAAAATTTGCCCTCCTTTCTTGGGACTAGCATTAACATATTACATACATTTTTAGGTCATTAGGCATTGCATATTGCATATCATGTGGATACATTGTGCAAGTCATCCTCACAAGTCTTGTTCAGAAGATGAGGAAGTTAAAGTGCAAGCTAGGGTTTTATTGACTGATCATTGGCCATCTGAGGATTGGGCTGTGAATTAGGGTTTTGTGATTCTCAAAGGATATTGGTCTTCATCTTGATTACAATGATACATCATCATCATCATGGTTTGTCATCATCAGGAGATTGAAGCTTATTCCTTGAGATTAGGGTTTTGACCACTGGTCAACCCTAATCAGTTGCATTGGGCCAGTCAGGGCATAATCAGGAGATGGGGTCTATGATAGCTATGAGGATCATTCTTTGGTTATATTATGCTTATTGAGACTAGGGTGTCACCCTTGAACCATTTCATCAGGAGATGAGAGCTCAGATTGATCTATGCATTGACAAATTCATCTATCAGATGAAAAAGTCAACTGTGGTCAACTGTATATGATCTGATGGATTTGGAGGTGAAAATGAGTTGGATACACTTCATTCATGTTGGAACAAGTGTTATTTGACATCTCAAAGCTTAAGAATGGAGAAAATCAAGTCAGGATAAAAACTGCCAAAAATAGAAAGTGACTTGTAATAGAAGTTTCCAAAAATGGAAAGTTTTGACCTCAAAATAAAATGTCCAAGGAAGCTTCTAATGAAAATTTGTTCAACATGAAAGTTGTAGATCTTGTTCTCACCTTTCTAAAAAGTCCAAGAACTTGAAAATCCCATGTATGGTTGTCAAGTTGTGGTCCAGTGAATTTCAAAAATGACCCATAATCAGGAGGGCATAATTTCCACATGGAGTGTCCAAATTGGGTGTTCTTTATATGCACAAACTCCATTTGACATGTACTTTCATGGTGCATAATTGGATTTCTTCAAAAATGGTCAATGCAAAAAGTCAAATTTCAACTGGACAGTTAAATAAACCAGGGGCAAAATTGTCCAACTTGTGAAATAATTGGAATTTTTGAGTGGGGATTTTTGCAACACTTCACAAATGGTATTTGAAAGTTGTTGGAATCATCATAACATGTTAAAGCTTCATGGTTTGGAAAATAGCTTTTGGAATGAACTTGCAAAAATGGACAAAGTGCCATCACATAGTGAATTTCCAAAATACTCATCCAATGAAGGTGAAACAAGTTGCAACAACTCACACATGTCATTTTGAGAGTGTGTGAGCTGTCCATGAGGTGGCAATGAGCTGGCATGTGGAAATACAATTTTGCCCCTAGCTTGAAAATGACATTATGCTAAGCATTTTGCATTTGGCTAATTAGTGTGATTAAGCATGGATTAATCAAGAGTATATATTCCTAATCACAACTAAATCATAACAGAATTCACAATTCCCCAAAATCAGATCCAAATTCATCACATTCTCTCAAATTCTCAAGAACCACATAACACTTCAATTGACCAAAACTCTTTGAATTCTTGATCAAATTCGAGGATTCTTGTTGTGTTGATCTCTATTCAACTTCTTCTTCATCTGTTTGTGAAGATCCACCTCAAATTCACCACCAATCGTGGCTGTCCAAAGTGCACTCATCAATGGCGAAGTGAGATTGCTCATGCGTGGAACCGTGTTGGATCAAACTGCAAGTTGAATTCACTCTTCCAAACCTTCTACTACATCTGTTTCTCATCCAAACGCGCGAAGAACACCAAGCTTGACACTGCATTCCAGGTAATCGATTTCTTCGACTGTCATGATTCCTCAAATGTTTATGTGTGTTTGGTAGAGTGAAGGACATAGATCATCGTGATGCTTTTAGTTTTAGGAATGGTGAACTGTAGAGGATGAAATCTGGATTGAAAGTTTTGAAACCAAACCCTAACTCGATCGATTCAGAGGATTTAGGAACTTGTAGGTTAAATCATTGACATATTTGGACTCCTTGTTCTTAGACGGTTCCATTGACTATTCATTTGTTCATTTTGGTGATGATTCGTGTTCTTCGTGTTCTTGGTGTGCCTGGGTTGAAGACGATGGTTTTCTGGAAAAATAAGCTGTTTGATCCATAATTCTGTTTGAAAATTTAAACTAGGAGTTTCCCGCGGTACTGTTCCCTTATTTACGGATATGCCATTAGTGAATTCATTTAATTAGTATTAATTCAAAAATTGTTAAAAATCATAAAACACTTTAAAAAATTCATAAAAAATGTTTTAAAAATCAGAAAAATACGTGGATTTTTTTGTTGACTTCCTAATTGACTGTAGAATTTTATTGACCTATTGATTAAAGTTGTGCTTGGTGAAATTTTAGTTTGACCTAGGGTTGTTTGACTTGTGTGCATTTTTGACACATTTTGCCATTTCCATTGTGAAATCCTCATGCCTTGAAATAAATGCTTGAAAATTTTTGTGGTGATTGTAGACATGCCAATGGTGATTTACATGTACATTTTGTGAATTTTTGATACCTGGTGATTGAGTTATGAATTTTTGAATCTAGGTGTGACAATTTGTGTCACACCTAGCTAGGTCATCTTTCTGGATTTATTTTCATGACCTAGGCTTGTTAGAATGGAATGAAATTTTGCATGGATGTTCATGAATATGTTGAGAAGCTATGTGAATTTTGCTGGATTTTTGTGTGGCCTTTTCAAATTGATTGGTATTTTTCATCTCTGTTGGTCAAATATGCAAGTTTGTGTGACATAGGTTGGTATTATCTTTGTGAAATGCTCATATGGTATTGAATGAACATGAAATTTGGTATGCTGGTTATGGACACATGATAGGACATGATGCTTTTGGTCCCATTCATTTCTTTATTGTTTTCATTGATTTATGAATTTTTGAAATGAATGCATGTGTTGAAGTGGTGGTTTGGCTCATATAATTGTGTCTGTTTTTGTTGATTTTCATGGACATGGTTCCCTTTGCCCAATTGAGCTAAAATTTGACATGCCATACCTTGAATATGTCCTGTTTAGGTGTAATTTATTTGAGGATTTTTGGAATTGTTTTGATATGGAATTGAATGCAATAGTTCTGTTTGGATGTTGGATGTTTCATTTGAACTAGTTTGGATTGTTTTGTGCATAAAATGGATATGGTGAATGGTATGAACATGGGATTAATTGTGTTGGCTTTTGTTTGACATTAATTTGACTTTGGTTAGAGATCCCTTGCTGCTTAGACATTTTGTCACCTTTGGACCCTAGGCTTGGCCTAGAGGTCCAGTTTCTCACATTTGATTGATTTTTCAGGATGAAATGCATAATGCCTAAAGGGATTGAGCCAAGTTAATTCAATTGAGATTATTTGTTGTTTGTACACTAACATAACTTGGTTTTGTAGGTTGTGAAGCTTGGGCTTGAGCTTATAGCTTGCCTTGTTGTGCATTGACTTGTATAGTCTGACTGATTAACATTTGTTGTTTTCTGATTGGTTGTCTGAGATACTGACTGGTTAGCTTTTGTACAGGTACATTTAGTCGCTTCTAGTTCTTTTAAGAACTTGCTTACTAGCTGCTGCTTGGTTGTGTAGACCCTTTGAGGTAGGTCCTCTTGACTTCATGTAGTCTGGAGACCCGGTTTATTATTTGGCCGGGCAAAATGTCTGAAGTCCTCCTTAAGAGGCGATGATTGTGATTGTTTAATATTGTGCCTAAGCAGGTAAAGTCCTTAATCAAGGCAATTGGTGGAAGGTAGGGATATGCAATCTATCCCCCACTATTCTGTGTGTCGTCCCTCTGCTCACACGGCTGTGTGTTGATGCATTGGGGCACAAACCCAAGATCTCGTGCTGTTGCACAATCGAGTCAGAGTCTTTGAGCGTAGAAGGGTCCCTCCATTCTGGACCCACGCTCATTTGTCAGAAGCTCTCCCTGGTCAGGGATAAGAGCTGTGAGGTCTCATCCTCACTTCACCTTTCATCTGCTTCACCTTAGCCTCGTAATGGCAAGGTTAAGAGCAAACACAGCCCGTACAGATGACTTGCTGAGGCAGTCAAACCTATTGTGTGAGCCCACTTGTTTGGTTATAGTGCGTGCTATGTGGATATCTGTTTGAGATGCTTGTTCTCATTTGATGTATGCTTGAATTATTTTGTATGCTTGTATGCTTGCTTCTTTCCTGGATAGGAGTAGTTTGCTTATGCAAGTAGGATAGAAAACTGAACTTAGGGTAACGATGCATGACAACACTAGGCTCGAGTCCAGCTCCCTGGTAGTGTGTCTTCCCCTGGTTTCTGGCTAGTAATTCAGTCCCTTTCAGGGGAACTACATCGCCCTGATCCTTGTTCCAGACGAGGTATGTAGGCAGGTGGTCGTGCGAGACCAGTCCGGGCAACTTTTTTTCCTTTTACGTGTATTTACTTGTTGTCTGATTGTGTTTTGGTTCGGATGCCGACGTAAGTCCAGTGATTGGCTGTCGGGCTCCACGTTTGCCGTTTGGTGTGTGTTTTGGTTCGGATGCTGACGTAATTCCATCAAGTGGTAGTCGGGCTCCATGTTTGCTTGTGTTTGTTTGTGTTGTTTGGCGTGCATAAGCCGAACTACAGTGGCTCTGATTCTCGTTCCAGACGAGATATGTAGGCATAGGATGCGACGTCCTATCGAGCTCCCTTCTCTTAACCCCACCTGCGTTCCCCTGTGTGTGTGTGATGTTTTAGCAACCTATTCTTTATTTTAGAACGTGGATCCCGTCGAGTACGACGGACGTGAGGGGTGCTAATACCTTCCCCTTGCGTAACCGACTCCCTTACCCTTTCTCTTTGGTCGCAAGACCATTTCCTTTCCAGGTTTCTCTGAGCGTTTCCTTTCCCTATCTTGGGATAAATAACGCCCAGTGGCGGCTCTGTGTGTGTTTTTATTTGAGTCCCGCCGGTTGTTTTTTCGCGGATGCGACAGGGGGAGAAAAGGCTCTCCTGGTTAGCCATTTGTCTTCCTTCTCTTATATAGATGCTGAGGATGAAGTTGGAACTCCGTTCTAAGCTTTATCTATTGCTGAGCCTATTAAGAAGGGAACTTCTTCATTTGCTTCCTACAAAGATACAAAGTTGGCCATTGAGCACGGTACAACTGCTGGTTTGGGGCAAATGATTGAGTTAAAAGACAACAAGTCCCGGGCTGGCATAGGGTATTCTTCTGGTGCTTTCAACGAGCAAGGTTTGTTCAAGAGTGGAGGTTTCATCCACACCAGTCGGGACGAAGAGGCTGCTGCTATCTTGGAAGAGGACGAAGAGGATTCTGGCAACTTCTTCATCCCTTGAGGGATCTGCAATAATTGGGTCGCTATGGATATTCCAACAGTTATCCATAAGTCAAAGTAATGTTCATTGTGTTTAAAAACCCTTCTCCCATGCCAAAAGAAGAAGTGATGACATTGTTGGCGCATAAATACAATGATATTTTCATTCAATAGATTCATGTTAAATGTTTGTGTTTCCAATTGTTTTCCCTTTTCGCTTTTGCATGAAATTGGTGATCACATAAAACCCTAAAAATAGAATAAAATCAATCTTTTCATCTGCATAATGATTTGCCTTGTTTGAATTCTAAAAGCTCTTTATATCCAAAAACATTATGCAGGTTGATCAAACCCATTGAACATAATGATCCAACACCATCTCCCAACTTTGAATTCCCTGTATTTGAGGCGGAAGAAGATAATGTTGAAGAGATTCCTGACGAGATTACCCGTCTACTTGAGCATGAATGAAAAATCATTCAACCGCATCTTGAGAATCTGGAAACAGTCAACTTGGGGTCTGAGGATTGTGTGCGAGAAGTGAAGATTGGGGCACTCCTGGAAGAGTCTGTTACGAAGGGGTTGATTGAGTTGCTACGAGAATATGTCGATGTCTTTGCCTGGTCATATGAAGACATGCCCGGTCTAGATACTGATATCGTGCAACATTTCTTGCCTTTGAAGCCTGAATGTGTGCCTGTGAAACAGAAGCTCAGAAGAACTCATCCTGATATGGCAGTAAAGATCAAAGAGGAAGTTCAGAAGCAAATTGATGCGGGGTTTCTGGCGACTTCTACGTATCCTTAGTGGGTGGCCAATATTGTGCCTGTGCCTAAGAAAGACGGAAAAGTCCGGATGTGCGTGGACTATAGAGACTTGAACAAAGCTAGTCCGAAAGATGATTTTCCTCTACCACATATTGATATGTTGGTAGATAATACAACTAAATTCAATGTCTTCTCATTTATGGATGGATTTTCCGGATATAATCAGATTAAAATGGAACCCGAGGATATGGAGAAGACAACATTCATCACACATTGGGGAACATTCTGTTATCGAGTGATGCCTTCCGGTTTGAAGAACGCCGGAGCCACGTATCAACGAGCTATGACTATCTTGTTTCATGATATGATGCATAAGGAGATCGAGGTATATGTTGATGATATGATTGCAAAATCAAGAACGGAAGTGGAACACGTAGAGCACTTGTTGAAGCTTTTTCAGCGTTTGAGAAAGTATCAGCTTCGTCTGAATCCCAACAAGTGTACATTTGGAGTCTGTTCCGGTAAGTTATTGGGCTTTATTGTCAGTGAAAGAGGTATTGAGGTTGATCCTGCAAAGGTCAAAGCAATACAAGAGATGCCTGCTCCCAGAACTGAGAAGCAAGTCCGAGGTTTTCTTGGCCGCTTGAATTACATTTCCAGATTCATATCCCACATGATTGCCACATGTGCACCGATATTCAAGCTCCTCCGAAAATATCAGTCCCATGATTGGACCGAGGATTGCCATAAAGCTTTTGATAGTATTAAAGAGTATCTGTCCGAGCCTCCGATCCTGTCTCCACCCGTGGAAGGAAGACCATTGATTATGTATCTGACTGTTCTTGAAGACTCAATAGGTTGTGTTCTTGGTCAGCAAGACGAATCAGGAAAGAAAGAGTATGTTATTTACTACTTGAGCAAGAAGTTCACTAATTGTGAGTCTCGATACTCAATGCTTGAGAAGACATGTTGTGCTTTGGCTTGGGCCGCTAAGCGCTTACGCCAGTATATGTTAAATCATACGACTTGGTTGATATCCAGAATGGATCCAATCAAGTACATTCTTGAGAAGCCTGCTTTAACAGGGAGGATTTCCCGTTGGCAGATGTTGTTATCTGAGTATGACATTGAGTATCGAGCTCAAAAGGCTATTAAAGGTAGTATCTTGGCTGATCACTTGGCACATCAACCGGTTGAGGATGATCAGTCAGTGCAATGTGATTTCCCAGATGAGGAGATTCTGTATTTGAAAATGAAAGATTGTGATGAGCCTACGCTCGATGAAGGGCCAGAGCCTGGTTCCTGTTGGAGCATGGTATTTGATGGCGTTGTAAATCAATATGGAAATGGTATTGGGGGCAGTGATTATTACTCCTCAGGGCATACATTTCCCTTTTACAGCAAGGCTAACTTTCAAATGCACGAATAATATGGTTGAGTATGAGGCCTGTATTATGGGGTTGGAGGAGTGCATTAATCTAAGGATCAAGCATCTTGATGTATATGGTGATTCAGCCCTCGTTGTTAATCAGATTAAGGGTGAATGGGAAAAGAATCAACCCGGCCTCATTCCGTATAGGGATTATGCAAGGAGGATTTCAACGTTCTTTACGGAGGTTGACTTCCATCATATTCCTCGAGATGAGAATCGGATGGCAGATGCTATTGCTACACTTGCTTCGATGATTATGGTTAGACTCTGGAATGAAATTCCCAATATCACCGTGATGCGCTTGGACAGACCAACTCATGTATTTGCAGTTGAAGAAGTGAAAGATGATAAGCCATGGTATTATGATATCAAGCGTTTCCTTCAGAGCCAGATTTACCCGCCCGGGGCATCTGTGAAATATAGGAAGACTTTGAGGAGATTGGCAGGCAATTTTTACCTCAATGGTGATGTACTCTACAAGAGAAACTTTGACATGGTTCTGCTTAGACGCGTGGATAGACACGAAGTAGACCTGTTGATGACTGAGGTCCATGAGGGTTCATTTGGTACTCATTCCAATGGACACGCCATGGCCAGAAAGATGTTGAGAGCAGACTACTATTGGCTGACAATGGAGTCTGTTTGTTACAAATATGTGAATAAATGCCATAAGTGTCAGATTTATGCGGATAAAATTCATATTCCTCCGACACTTCTGAATGTGATTTCATCACCATGGCCTTTCTCCATGTGGGGAATTGACATAATTGGCATGATAGAACCGAAAGCGTCCAATGGACACATATTTATTCTCGTAGCAATTGATTACTTCACTAAGTGGGTTGAAGCAGCATCATATGCTAATGTGACCAGGTAGGTGGTTGTGAGGTTTATCAAGAATCAACTCATATTCCGTTATGGTGTGCCAGATAAGATCATTATTGATAATGGATCTAACTTGAACAACAAGATGATGAAAGAGCTGTGTAGTGAGTTCAAGATCGTGCATCATAATTCTTCTCCTTACAGACTCAAGATGAATGGGGCTATTGAGGCTGTTAATAAGAATATCAAGAAGATTATCCAGAAGATGGTTGTCACGTATAAAGATTGGCATGAGATGCTGCTGTTTGCTTTACATGGATATCATACCTTTGTTCGCACTTCGATAGGGGCAACCCCTTTCTCTCTCGTTTATGGCATGGAGGCTGTGCTCCCAGTAGAGGTGGAGATCCCATCAATGAGAGTCTTGATGGAAGCCAAGTTGACCGATGCTGAATGGGTTCAGAGTCGTTATGATCAGTTGAATCTGATAGAAGAAAAGAGATTGATTGCCCCGTGCCATGGTCAATTATATCAACAAAGGATGAAGAAAGCCTTTGATAAGAAGGTCAAGCCTCGTGTGTTCCGAGAAGGTGACCTTGTGCTCAAGAAAGTCTTATCTTTCGCGCCCGATTCCAGGGGCAAGTGGACTCCAAACTACGAAGGTCCATATGTTGTTAAGAGAGCCTTTTCAGGCGGTGCTTTGATACTTACCACTATGGATGGGGAGGATCTCCTGTGAATTCAGATGCAGTCAAGAAATACTTCGCCTAAAAATAAAAACAGAATAGCTCGCTAAGTTGAAAACCCGAAAGGGAGGCTTAGGCAAAAATGAGCGTCTTGGTGGATTGAAAACCTGAAAGGGCGATCCAGGAAAAAGTTAGAGACATAAAAAAAGGAATGAATATATGTATCCCGCTAGATTGAGTACCTCACCCTGGGGCAATCTAGGCAAAAAAATAGGGATTTGGCAAGTAACTACATCCTGACAAGACTTTGTTCTACAACTGTTATCCGTCAGAGATTCTCGCCTATTCATCATCAACCAAAGCTTCAAATACATCGGATTCAGAATTGGTGGAGAAATGGTCATTATGTTCAATGTAGCCCTTTTCCAATATATATCACCAATTTCAAATTTGTAAAGATCTATGGAGTCTTGCCATTTGCAGACTACCATTCCATCAAATAAACTTGAGCCTTTATCCAATTATTTGCACACTTATTTGTTTCTATTCAACAAATGTTTTGCATGTTTTAATTGAAAAAATGTCATTATTTTAAATAATCAAATTTTTCATAATTTGTTTTTAAACAAAGTGAACATTCACAAAGACATAAGGATATTGGGAATGCCTTCAGTGCTCTCCCAAGGATGGTAAGATTCTTGACAGGGTAAGGCAGTTGTTCATATTCCTGGCATGTTGGTGTCCTCTTCCTCCTGAGCCTTTTGTGGTTTCTCCCCCTAGCAGAGTGTTGGAAAGATTTATTCCTCCCTCCTTCTTTCAGCAGAATAGTGATTCTTCTTCCTCGGAAGATGTGATTTCATTATTTGGGACAGTGTTTGATGACCTTTGGAAATTTCTGATTTGGTGGTTGTTCCCCACAGAGTTCCATGATCCCCTCTGATGATTTCCCCAGTAGAGTGTTTCCATGGCGGATTTTTGATGATCTTTGCCTCCAGTTGGAATGTTTTGCTCATTCCCCTGCGGAGATCTTTGTTATCCTGGCTTTCTCTTTTGAGATGTAGTACCGGATGTTTGTACTTGTTCGTTGGACTTGTTGGTGTTAGAGATGCCTGTTTGTCAGCATTCATCATACATAAACTACGCATGTGTGCATATAGTTTTCAAACATTCAGATATTCATATCGCATTCTTTGCCATATATCTTTGTTTGCGATCCCCTGCTAGTTGGTAATACATTTCCCCAAGCAGATGTCGGTGTCTGAACTCCCCATATAGAGTCATCCCCTTAAGCAGAAAGTGTTTATCTCTCCTTCCATATTCCCCACCGAGTTATATCCTCGTGGATGATGGTTGTTTCTGTTTCCTCCCAACACATATATTGGGATGGGAGTCCCCATTGAGTTATATCCTCACTGGGATAAGTCTTGATTCGGTTCGCCTCTTTAGTTTGATCCTAGATTGGCTTCTTGTGACTGTTTCCTGCGCTTCCCGGTGGTATAAATGAATAATTCCTCAGTAGTCAATAATCATTCTTCTTATCCCCGGCGGAGTCTGTGGTTTCTACCCTTATACCGGTAGTTGTAAACCCTATTTCATCCCTTTGCAGAGTTAACCTCTTTTTCATCCTAATCGATGACGGTTACTCTTCCGTGGTTTTCTACCCGGTATCCGGTAGATATAATCCCCTCTTTGACGGTTATCATTATCCAATATTCGGTATTGATAAGTCTTTCACCCCCTGGTGATGTATCTCTTGGATGATTGCTCTTATCAAGCAGTTTATCCCCAACAAGTCATCTTTCATTTACCGATTGCCGGTAATGGTTGTTGCTCCCCTTGATTGGTCATTATTATATACCTAGTTTCGGTATCCCGATGCATTTCTTTGTCGGTCGATCTATCCTTCATTAACCCAGTAACCGGTTGTGGATAATCTTCCATGCGAGTATATTATCTACGTTCTGACGGTAATAGATAATATATCTCATGCACTCTTTGGTCGAAGTCTTTTGTTCTTCCCCAGTTGAGTAAGATTCGTATCCTTTTTTGGAATCGAATGTCCATCCCATAATCGAGTTTGCTTTTAGCCCTCTTTTGGATGATGAGTGTCTTGGGAATACTCCCCAATTCACGTTTTGGTTGATCACCTATTATATGCCCAGTAACCGGTATCCTTGGTGTCCCTTTCGTCTGCTCCCTATTATGACCTTGTGTCCCCCTGCGGAGTCAGTTTTTCCTGAGCCAAAGGTTACCTTTTTAGGTATACCTCAGATGATTTCGGACGTTTGATATCTCTCACCCTTGTACCGGTCTTAGATATTCATTCTTCCCAAGCTTGCTGTTCTCTCACCTTTATACCGGTATTCGAATCACATGTCTCCTTGAGCTTATTACCCAGTAACCGGTAATACCTCATCCTGGTGTTTCCCCAGTGGATTCCCGTAGTGGATTTTCCCCATCTGAGTCCGGATTTTCATCCGAAGTATCTGTTATGGATAATTTTTGCTGTATTGGCATTACTCCCCAATACATGCGCCTTTGAGTCAGCTCGGGTCTTTCCATGGATTTACTCCTTTTGGAATTTTGCTCCCCAAGCTTTGAAGTCGTGACCTGCTCACGCATTTTATTCCTTTCTTATCCCTATGAGAGTCCCAGAGTCTCTGTCCCATGGAGTAAAATTACTCATATGGATTATCAGTTTCTCCTGATTTCTTTTCCTTCTTTGTGGACGCATATCTCCATAGAGTGTTACCTTTTGCATACATACATTTGCATCATGAGGTCTCTTAGGGACCAAAATTCGTCTCTCTGTTATTATTTAAGCCCATTCTACCTCGTCGAGACGAAGATTTTAACCTTCACTTCTCCGGCTAGAATGACCTTAAATAGGGGCATCTGTAAGACCCCAATTTTGTCCGTAAGACCCCTCATGGCATCATAACATTGCATTTGCATTGCCTCAAGGATCATAAGCATCTTGGTTCCCCTTACCTTTGGGTGGGACCTCTTGTGACTGGTTTGAGATCACCAAGCATGCTTGAATTGTGTATTATTGCTTTTCTTATTTTGTTTACTAACCAAAAGCACAAAAATATGTCACTAACATCTTTTGTTTATAGCTTGAGCAATCACAAGGTCAAGAGCTTTAAGAAGATCCTTTGTGCAGAGATATGGCCAAGAGGAGAGGAAGGTAAGCATGGTAATGGTTCCCAAATCTCTCATCCATCAAATATGCCTCCCTAGCATCTCAATTCATCATTTTTGATCAAAGCAAGTCAGAGAGTTTGAGGTTTGCTCCCCAAGGAAACCCTAATTTATCTGTGTACCACAATGCCTTGCTCTTGAAGCAACCTCAACGCATGATCAAATAAAATAAAGGGAAGTTCTTTGATTCATCATTTCATGCATATTTGAACTTATTTGAGTGTCCTCAATAATCAATTTATCAATATATGAGTCTTGGACTTGAGAAGTTGATCAGTAAATTCATCTGACTATTTTGAAATGCACTGAGACCTAACTTTCTATGTGTTGGTCAAATGGAGATAATACCAAAAGAAACAATGTTCTTAAGGACAATATGAACAACTTTCATGTTCATCAAAAAATTATTTGAAGCTTGTAAGGTCATCTCCCACTCCAAGACATTATAGGTTATTTTGACTGAAACCCTAATTTTGGGTCAACTTCCCAAGAACATAACTCATTCATTTTTTATGATTTTGAGGTGGGATCAAATTCATTGGAAATATTAAGATGTCTAATTCAAATGTTATGTTGAACAAAATTTCAAAATCTCAAAGGAAATACATGTGATAATGCAAAACATTATAGGTCACTTTGGACCAAATGCATTGAAAGGCAAAAAAGTCCAACTTCAAGTGCCCATAACTCTTTCATCAAAAATCCAAATGGTGCAACATTTAAGTCAATTTTGATTGTCTTGAAAAGATTTATAACTTTGATGTTGGAGGTATTTTCATTTGGGTCTGGCATCATCAAAACATAGGGGCTTGAACATTGGCCAAATTTGGAAACCTTGCCTTTGCGTGTTTTGCACCTTACACTTTAAACTCAAAATTCACTAATTTCTACACTTCAAATGGATTTTTTCCCAACATAACATTTGTTCCTTACATCAAGACCTTTCCAACCATTACTCACATGCTCATGTTTGGATTTGGCAAATGGCATTTTCGAAGAGGAGAAGTTTTAGGCATAATTATGCATAACATGTTGGAACTCATTACACAAGCCTATGCATTGCCAACTACACGTCCATTTCAACTCAATTATACTTCAGATTGCATTTGGCATTGGATTTGGGCCTTCTACATGATCATGCAAGCCCATGCAATGCATATCCTCTTGCCATGCACACAAATTTTCCACCTCCTTGCATCAACTTCCACTATAAATACACTTGCTTGCTTCACTTGAAATCATCCATGAATCCACCTGAAATGCTGCTGAACTGAAAACCAAACCTCTCACCAAAGGAACTATTTCATTTTCATTCAAATTTCTCAGATCTGGAATTCAACTAAATCTGGTTGAATTTCTAGATCTAAAGTTCCTAGACCTCTCTCTCATAGTCCATTGTACTTCTGTTTGGCCAAAGGAAGCAAGCTCAGATCACCACAATTCAAAGGTTCTCTTCAACTGGTTTTTTCTTCGAAACTCACTATTTATTGACCTATTTGCTTGGCTATTGTGTTGCCTGAAGTCCTCTCCATAGAGGCATCATTGCTGTGTATTCAATTTTCAAAATCTAACAAGTTCATGATGAACACCATCAAGTTTCAACCTATGATTTCTCTCACTATGGAGATCTAGAGTAGAAATGGAAGGTACAGGGGTGATGTACATCACCCCAACTTTAATTTGGTACCTAGATCGTGGATTTTGGTTGAGTTTGGAGGACCTGCAACTCTGGCCGAAGCTTGAGTGCTCGCCGGAGAAGACCGTGGTGCTGGCCACCGTCCACCACGCCAGATTCAATCTGGATCGTTGGATGCACATCCCACGTTTTAATCTCAGCCACGCGTTTGGATTACTTGATTTAATGCCATGTGTTTCGCTGCTGACTTTGGCCTACCATGTAAATGCGCTTCTGGACCATTAGATGTTGCCACGCCAATTAATGAGTTCCATCAGACGCTCCTGGTTTTTTTGATTTTCCTATTTTTTGATTTAATTTCTTTTATTTCTTTTATTTTCATAAATTCATATCTTCTTCATTTTAAATCCAAAAAATATGGGACCAATTGCATTCTTCTCCAAATAATTTCTAGTTTCTAATTTTGATTTTTAATATTTTTTATTTTATTATTTGATATTTTTGGTGAATTTTCTCTTTTCTGGTTATTTTTAATTCATTTTAAATAGTTTTTGATATTCAAAAAATACAAAAATATTTTCCTAACCTATTTGAATGATGATGGATCTATGAAAAATATTCTCATCAATTTTTTAATTGATTTAAGATTTATTTGAGATTTTAGTTCAATTAAGTTATTTTTATTCATTTTTAATTGATTAAAAATAGTTTCTGACTTTTAAAAATGCTGAAATTTTTTGTCAAACTTTGTTTGACCTTGTTAAACTTGGGATAAATCACTTGGACCTTTCAAGGTTGATTTGAAGTGATTTTGAAGTTTGATATTTCTTTTATTTTTAATTCAAGTTTATTTTGATATTAAAAATGCCAAAAATATTTTGCTTATTGCTTGACCTCCAATCTCCATCCCATTTCTGGTTTCTCATTGTTTGACTTTGACTTTCAATGTCATTTGGTCAACACACATGGATTGGTACATTTTATTTCACCTTATGCACTTTATTCTTTCCATTTCCTTTTCCATTATTCATCTCTTTCTTCTTCTTCTTCTTTTTCTTTTTTTTTATCAATGAGTTGAAGGTTGATAGGTTAGCATTGATTAGGGAAACTTAATCTTCCTTGATTCAAATCTAATTCATCTTGATCAATTGATCAAGTGAATGGCTTTGCATTAAGGATAGGTTGTTTCCTAAATCATGCAAAAGGCTTAAACCAATACAAGATCAATTCTCTTCTTCTTTTTGGCATGGCAAGTTGTTGGAACTTGGTTCACTAATCAAGACTTCTAACTTGCGTTGTTGCCTACATTATTATTGACCGGCCTCAGATAGTTGTGACTTCTACATAAGTCCAATTACGATTGCTTAACATAGCGCTAAATTTGCCTTATGGCACACTAACTACTAACACTAACTATTAACCATTAACATTTACTTTTTGCACTTTACATTTATGCAATTTATTATTCTTGCACATATTATCCATTTGTTTTTTCCTTTGCTCACTTGAGCACATGTTTATGTTAATGCAATTTGCCTTTTGCTCACTTGAGCACATAATTGTGTATATACTATTGTGTTTGTGTTTTGTTTGATTGTTGTGAACCAAATGCAAAAATGGACAAAAGGACTTAGACTTTAGGACCTTCCCTATGCAAAATGGAGTCAAAGAGCAACTAGGCCTCATCCCTTTAGAATGCTATAAATGTCAAAGAGAAACTAGGCCTCATGCCTTTAGAATGCTTAAAGCTTGAAGATGAACATTGAAAGGACCATATTCTAAACTCCCTCTTGTCCATTCTTTGATTTGTAAATAGAACCTTTTGATGTGTGTGTTTATTTGTGCTAGGGATTCCAACTTGATACAAATTGAGGAACCATTACCATGAGTTTCTAAGAGAGAGAGAGATTCAAGATACATTGAGGAAACTTCCAAGAGTTCATTTGATTGTTGATTGCTTGAGTTTATGCTTATGTGATTGCTTATTCCAAAGGATGGGAGCTACTTAGATCATCCATATGATCTCAAGAGAGGAACTCCTTTTGTGGTTTTGTTTCTTATTCCTTACCTCTTTGCATGTTTAGGACTCTAGCCATTCTTCTTCTTCCCTCCACTCTAACCCAAGCCAAAACTTTTTGTGCAAACATTTAACAATTATTTTCAAACATTAGAAACCTAAGCCTTATGCTTTTGATTTTCAAACTCTCTTTTCATAACACTTATTTTGAATTGAACTTCTAAGTCAATTTTGACCAAATTTTGTACATACTTTTCATTGGTAAATATAACCCATTCAAATGTCTTTTGTGGTTTCAATGGCCACTCTCTTAATCAATTTTTTCATAACCTTTAGCCATTAGGTTTGAGTTATCCTTGAGGTAGATATAATACTCACCTATATCCTTAGTGATGGACAATGAGTCTTCCATGCTTATTATAGGGTTAACCCCTCACTAGCATGTTGAAGCTATCCTCACATGGTGGATTTGTGGTTTTAGGTTGAGTTTTCTCCCTTGGATAACAAAAGACCTTAAGGCTTTTGGTCCAATCAATTCACCAAATCATTTTGAAATTTTACCCCGAACTACGAGGTTTTGATCCTAATCTTTTTTAAGATGGTACGTAGGCAATGGGTTTATCCATCCAAACACAAAATGTAAATAACTTGTACATTCTCTTCTCATCTCTTCAATCATGTTTGCACAAATAAATTTTTTTCACAAAAAAACAACAACCTTACAACAAGTATGAAAAGGGCTCCCTAGGAGTACCTAGGATGTTTTGGGTGCCTAACACCTTCCCATTGCATAACCAACCCCCTTACCCAGATCTCTGACTCTCTTTTACTAGTTTTTAATTTGATAAAACTTTTAGGTTTTTGTTCGCTTTCTAACCATTCCTTTGGATAAATAGAAGTGCGGTGGCGACTCGACTTTTATGATTTACATTGGATTTAGTCAATATCTCTAATGGTAACGAATACCCCGCTACACCGCTACAGAAAAGTGGCGACTCTGCTGGGGAAAAGAACTTGCCTAGTGGGTTTTGCCTACTTTTCATATTGTGTTGTTTTGTATTGTATATTGTTTTGTGACATATTTTTTGTGCAATTTGGGATTACTGTATTGTGTGTAATGATTGAATTGCTTGAATATTAATTCTTTGTATGCTTGGTGATCTTTGTGAGATGAGTTCTATACCCAAACTCGAGTGCACTTAGGATAGGAGAATGGCGTAGTCTTGTTGACTTGTGTGGAGTTATTCCTTAGCAAGTTGACTTGCAAGCCCATTCACTTGGTGGAGGTCATGTTGGGATCAATAATGTCACACAAGTAGTTGTGGTTAGACATTACTCTTTCCAATATGGACCTTAGAAGCCAAGGACCTTAGTTTACCAAGCCCATCTTGGCCCATTCTTAGGATGTAGTGCGAAAGTCGTTCAAGTGTAAGATTTGATACGATTGTTACGCGATACTACACTCATAAGAGTCTCTCTTGAGAATATTTTTTGGAACACGAGTAGTCGTTTTTCCGATAATATCCGAAAGATGGGATGATGACTATGGGAACCTCTTGTATAACATGTTTGGCAGGTTAAACCCTAGTACACTCCCTTTGGGTGGTTCTAAACCGAGACTCCATGCTCGTGATTTGCAACAAACCCTTGATTCATGGTTGATCCGTTCATGTATCCTTAATATCAATGAAACTTGGGTGTTGATAAGGTGTGAACCATAATCCACCAAAATGGATGATTGATATTAAGGATAATATGATCCATGCCATGACCTTTGTTTGGTGTGCTTTGCTTGATCCTTGAGTGTGATTGTTGCATTCATGCATTCATGCACCCATTTGCATCCATATCACCAAAATAATAAGAAAATTTTCAAGGAACTTAAGAGGTCTATTTGAAAATTTTCAGACATGGAAAGACAAAGAAGAAATACAAAGAAGTATAGCTTCAGACAACCCGATTTAAAAGAACTAAGGAATTTGACATCCTATGTATTAGATCCTTTGGGTTTTAAAGCTCGTTTTGGGAAGCTTCTTCCTCTTCTTACTACTCAGGTGGATGAAGGGTTGATGAGTGTATTGGTGCAGTTTTATGATCCCTTGTACCATTGCTTCACATTTCCGGATTTTCAGCTTTTGCCCACGCTTGAGGAGTATGCCTATCTTATGGGTATACCTATTCTAGACCAGTTGTCGTTCAGTGGCTTGGAAAGTATTCCTACTTCTCGAGAGATAGCTGACATGTTGCATATAGATGAATCTCTTGTTGATACTCATATGACTACCAAAGGTGGAATTCAAGGTCTCCCTTCTGAGTTCCTCATTGCTCAAGCTACTGTCTATGGGAAGGCCATGAGTGAGGACGCCTTTGAGGCCATATTTGTACTTCTCATCTATGGGTTAGTGTTGTTCCCCAACATCGACAAGTTTGTGGATGTGAACGCTATTAGGATCTTCTCTACTCTTAATCTCGTTCCGACTCTGTTGGGTGACACTTATTTTTCTTTGCATATGAGGAATGCAAAGGGTGGTGGTGCCATTGTGTGCTGTTTGTCTCTATTGTATAAGTGGTTTATTTCTCACTTACCGCAGATGGTCGCCTTCAAGGAGAACAAAGGATGTCTACGGTGGTCCACGAGACTTATGTCTCTCACTAATGATGATATCTCTTGGTACAACCGTGTGTATGATGGTGTGCAAATTATCGACTCTTATGGTGAATTCTCCAATGTGGCTCTTCTTGGTACATGTGGTGGGATTAACTACAACCCTGTTTTGGCACGTCGTCAGCTTGGGTTCCCCCTAAAAGATAAACCCAATAACATTCTGTTGGAGGGTGTGTTCTTTCAGGAGGGTAAAGATCCCCAAGGCTTGAAGGGAAGGATGGTCCGCGCTTGGCGCAAGATTCATAGGAAAGGAAGGAATGAGTTGGGACCTAAGAATTGTGTCGCTTGGGAGCCTTACACTGCTTGGGTTAGGAGGAGAGTTTCCGAGTATCTCATGCCTTACGAGTATCCAAGACTTACACCTTTGGTTATGGCTGGGCCTTCAACCCTCCCTGACCAAGGAGTAGAGGAGTTGAGAGACGAAGACCATTCACGTGCTTGGATCCGTGAACGAGAAGAGTTGCTTCAGCAGATTAAGGAGAATGATGCTTTGATAGAGTTCCTCGAGCATCAAGTTATTGATGATCCTAATGATGCGTGGACTTCTCTACTTCCTCAGCCTTCTAGGTTTTAGAAGAGGAAGTACGATCCACTCGCCAAGGAGAAGGCAGATATGGAGGCAGCCTATGAGGAGGAGGTGAAGAGGCTTCGTGCATCGTATCTTCCTGTCTCTCGAGCTTTAGATGATTGTTTCTAGGGATCCATAGGATGATCATTTTCCTTTTCTCTTGTATTATCTTTGGTTACCAATGTTGTACTCCTTTGGTGTAAAAATATATTTTCCAAATATTATTGATGAGATGTTTCCATATGTGATAAAAATGTAATATTTCCCAAAATTTGCAAGTAGAATTCTAAAAGTTCCTCTGAAATAAAAAACAAATCATATGCACGATAATTGCATGCATCATGTGCATAAGCAGGTTTTGCTCCAGGCTTCTTGTCCTATGGTCTAACTCTGTGTTCTTCATTTATTTTTAAGACAAGTTGACTCACTGGTACTACACCAGAGCCAATTCTTCGAGATTGATGGATCATTTGGAACAAGAGAACCGCGAGCTGAAAGAGGAGGTAGCCAGATTGACTGCCTTGATGGAGTCATTCTTGGCCGCTCAGAGCCAGTCTTCCCCAACACCCTCAACTCCTCCCCAGAGGACGGTCATTTCTAAGATCGTAACTTCTACTGTGCCTGCTGCAACAACTCATTTTGCGCCATCTATGCCAGCCGGGTTCCCTTGGGGAATGGCCGCCAACTTCATGCCAGAGGGTTTTGCTCCAACTCTTGCTTCTCTGCCGGCATCTAGCCCGGTCCTTTCAGTGCCACCTCCCGTTGTGCACACGTTACTAAGGGTCGAAGATACCATATATCATGCTGAGCCATCTGAGGGCCCAGACGTTTATGAGAAGATGGATGACATGAAAGACCAATTCCTTGAGCTTCGCAAGGAACTGCAAACTCTGAGGGGGAAGGACCTCTTTGGTAAGAGTGCTGCTGAGTTGTGCCTTGTGCCCAACGTAAAAATCCCTATTAAATTCAAGGTGCCGGACTTTGAGAAGTATAAGGGAAACACATGTCCTCTCAGCCATCTTGTGATGTATGCTCGCAAGATGTCGACGCAAACTGATAATGATCAACTGCTTATCCACTATTTCCAGGACAGTTTGTCCGGTGCCGTTCTCCGGTGGTACATGGGTCTGGAAAGTTTGAACATCCGCTCTTTCAACGATCTTGGCGAGGCTTTCATCAAGTAATATAAATATAATGTGGATATGGCTCCTGATAGGGACCAGTTGAGGGCGATGTCCCAGAAAGAGAAAGAGACCTTCAAAGAATACGCCCAGAGATGGCGCGAATTGGCAGCTCAGATAGTGCCACCCTTAGAGGAGAAAGAGATGACCAAGATCTTCTTGAAGACCTTGAGCTCGTTCTACTATGAGAAGATGATAGCCAGTGCTCCCTCAGACTTCACCGAGATGGTGAATATGAGGATGAGATTGGAAGAGGGGGTCCGTGAAGAACGCTTAACTCGAGATGAAGGCTCTTCAGCAAAGAGATATGGAAGCTTTGCAAAGAAGAAGGAGGGAGAGGCACACGTTGTGTCTTCCCATGTCAAGAGAAGACCCTTTGTGAAGAGGAAGATTGCTCGCCCAGTCAACAATCAGCATCGGGTGGCTCATATAGCACCTGCTTTCAGGGAAGCTCAACATTATCAAGAATCGCAAACTCAGCAATATCAGCATCAACAACAACAGCGTGCACAACAGCAGGCCTACCAGCCTCGAAATAACAACAACAATGCCAGCACCAACTATGAAAGGAAGAGGGTCACCTTTGATCCAATCCCGATGACTTATGGTGAACTCTATCCGTCTCTGATCGATAGAAAGTTAATCACTCCACGAGACCCTCCCGCTGTACCTGCTAATCCCCAGTGGTGGTACAAGCCTGAGCTTCATTGTGTGTATCATTTCGGTGCTCCCGGACACGATGTGGAGAATTGTTATCCCTTAAAGACCAAGGTGCAAGACCTTGTGAGAAGCGGAATTTTGTTTTTCGAGGACGTATGTCCGAATGTGAAGAAGAACCCATTGCCCGAGCATGGGAAGTCTGTCAATATGGTCCAGGGCTGTCCTGGCAAGTACAAAGTCAAACATGTCAGCCATATCCGGCAATCGCTGGTTGAGTTGCATCGCTTGCTGTGTGATTATAGCCATTATGAGCATGACCATGATAGATACAGAGTCTGTTCTGTCAATCAGAGAGGATGTCGCCAGGTGCGCAGAGATGTTCAAGAGATGTTGGACGAAGGAGTTATTGAGATCCTTCAGAACAGAAATGTTCACAAAGATGAGCTCGAAGTCAATGCAATTTCTCCGGTATTCTGGATACCTGAACCTGTTGTCATCAAGTATGATGGTAGAAAACAAAAGGTTTCTCCAGCTCTCGTCATCAAGCCTACCGGACCTGTACCGTACTCCTCCGAGAAAGCGGTTCCCTGTCGCTACAATGCTGTAGCAGTGTGTAAGACCCCAATTTGACCCTAAGATCCCTCATGGCATCATAACATTGCATTTGCATTGCCTCAAGGATCATAAGCATCTTGGTTCCCCTTACCTTTGGGTGGGACCTCTTGTGAGTGGTTTGAGATCACCAAACATGCTTGAATTGTATATTATTGCTTTTCTTATTTTGTTTACTAACCAAAAGCACAAAAATATGTCACTAACATTTCTTGTTTGTAGCTTGAGCAATCACAAGGTCAAAAACTTCAAGGAGATCATAAGTACAAAGGTAGGGCCAAGAGGAGAGGAAAGCAAGCATGGTAATGGTTCCCAAAGCTCTCATCCATGAAATATGCCTCCCTAGCATCTCAATTCATCATTTTGATCAAAGCAAGTCAAGGGGTTTGAGGTTTGTTTCCCAAGGAAACCCTAATTCATCTGTTCATCAACTATGCCTTGCTCATGAAGCAACCTCAACCCATGGTCAAATACAATCAAGGGAAGTTCTTAAATTCATCATTTCATGTGTATTTGAACTTATTTGAGTGTCCTCAATCATCAATTTATCAAGATATGAGTCATGGACTTGAGAAGTTGATCAGTCAATTCATTTGACTATTTTGAAATACACTGAGACCTAACGTTTTATGTGTTGGTAAAATGGAGATGATCCCAAAAGCAAAAATGTTCTTAAGGACAATATTAACAACTTTCATGTTCATCAAAAATTTATTTGAAGCTTGGAAGGTCATCACCCTTTCCAATACATTATAGGTCATTTTGACTAAAGCCCTAATTTTGGGTCAACTTCCCAAGAACATAACTCATTCATTTTTTATGATTTTGAGGTGGGATAAAATGCATTGGAAAGATTAAGATGTATAATTCAAATGTTATGTTGAACGAAATTTCAAAATTTCAAAGGAAATACATGTGATAATGCAAAACATTATAAGTCACTTTGGACCAAATGCATTGAAAGGCAAAAAAGTCCAACTTCAAGTGCCCATAACTCTTTCATCAAATATCTACAACTTTTATGTTCTAGGTTTTTTCATTTGGGACTTGCATCATCAAAACAGAGGGGCTTGGACATTGTCCAAATTTGGAAACCTTGCCTTTACATGTTTTGCACCTTACACTTTAAACTCAAAATTCACTAATTTCCACACTTAAAATGGATTTTTGCCCAACATAACATTTATTCCTTACATCAAGACCTTTCAAATCATTACTCACATGCTCATGTTTGGATTTGGCAAATGGCATTTTCGAAGAGGAGAAGTTTTAGGCATGACTATGCATAACATGTTGAAATTCATCACACAAGCCAATTCACTCCAAACTACACGTCCAAACCATCTCACATTCATTTCAGCTTGCATTTGCACCAAGTTTTGGGTCTCACATGCGCCTGTACAGGCCCATGCATGGAGGACCCAATTCACATGCACACGAGTTTGATCATGCATTGCATCAGCTCTTGCTATAAATACACTTGCTTGCTTCACTTGAAATCCAACCTAATGGCGCCTGAGATGCTGCACAACTGAATCCATAACCATTACCAAAGGAACTAATTCACTTTTCTTCAATTTTTTCAGATCTGAAATTCAACAAAATCTGGTTGAATCTTTGGATCTAAAGTTCCTAGACCTCTCTCTCATAGTCCATTGTACTTCTGTTTGGCCAAAGGAAGCAAGGAAGCAAGCTCAGATCACCACAATTCAAAGGTTCTCTCCAACTGGTTTTTTCTTCGAAACTCACCATTTCTTGATCTATTTGCTTGGATATTGTGTTGGCTGAAGTCCTCTTCATAGAGGCAATTGTTTTGAGTGCTCAATTGTTGAAATCCATGAAGTTCAACATGAACACCATGATTTTCCCTCTCTGATTTCTCTTTCTATGAGGATCTAGAGGAGAAACCAATGGTACAGGGATGATGTACATCATCCCAGCTTTCCAATGATATGAGGATCGCTTCATTTAGTTAAGTTTTTATTGTCTGCAATTTTGGCCGGAAAACACAAACTCGCCGGAGAAGACGGTGGCGCTGGCCACCGTCTCCTTGCCAGATCAAATATGGACCATTGGATTGAGTTTCCCAGATCTAATCCTGGCCTTTGCTTGTTATGACTTATTTTAAATCCTGGTGTTTCGCTTTGACTTGGACGTATGGTGGAAGCGTGCTTCTGGAGCGTTTGATCAGCCACGTCAATTAATGAGGCCTGATCAGACGCTCCTGTTTTTTTTTTTTTTCTAATTTCTGTTTTAATTTCTTTTATTTCTTTTATTTTCAAAAATTCATATCTTCTTCATTTTAAATCCAAAAAATATGGGACCAATTGCATTCTTCTCCAAATAATTTCTAGTTTCTAATTTTGATTTTTAATATTTTTTATTTTGTCATTTGATATTTTTTGTGAATTTTCTCTTTTCTGGTTATTTTTAATTCATTTTAAATAGTTTTTGATATTCAAAAAATACAAAAATATTTTCCTAACCTACTTGAATGATGATGGATCTATGAAAAATATTCTCATCAATTTTTAATTGATTTGAGATTTATTTGAGATTTATTTGAGATTTTAGTTCAATTAGGTTATTTTTATTCACTTTTAATTGATTAAAAATAGTTTCTGACTTTTAAAAATGCTGAAATTTTTTGTCAAACTTTGTTTGACCTTGTTGAACTTGGGATAAATCACTTGGACCTTTCAAGGTTGATTTGAAGTGATTTTGAAGTTTGACCTTTCTTTTATTTTTAATTCAAGTTTATTTTAATATTAAAAATGCCAAAAATATTTTGCTTATTGCTTGACCTCCAATCTCCATCCCATTTCTGGTTTCTCATTGTTTGACTTTGACTTTCAATGTCATTTGGTCAACACACATGGATTGGTACATTTTATTTCACCTTATGCACTTTATTCTTTCCATTTCCTTTTCCATTATTCATCTCTTTCTTCTTCTTCTTCCTTTTCTTTTTGATCAATGAGTTGAAGGTTGATAAGTTAGCATTGATTAGGGAAACTTAATCTTCCTTGATTCAAATCTAATTCATCTTGATCAATTGATCAAGTGAATGGCTTTGTATTAAGGATAGGTTGTTTCCTAAATCATGCAAAAGACTTAAACCAATACAAGATCAATTCTCTTCTTCTTTTTGGCATGGCAAGTTGTTGGAACTTGGTTCACTAATCAAGACTTCTAACTTGTGTTGTTGCCTACATTATTATTGACCGGTCTCAGATAGTTGTGACTTCTGTATAAGTCCAATTACGATTGCTTAACATAGCGCTAAATTTGTCTTATGGCACACTAACTACTAACACTAACTATTAACCATTAACATTTGCTTTTGCTCTTTACTTTTATGCAATTTACTATTCTTGCACATATTATCCGTTTGCTTTTTCCTTTGCTCACTTGAGCACATGTTTATGTTAATACAATTTGCCTTTTGCTCACTTGAGCACATACTTGTGTATATACTATTGTGTTTGTGTTTTGTTTGATTGTTGTGAACCAAATGTAAAAATGGACAAAAGGACTTAGACTTTAGGACCTTCCCTATGCAAAATGGAGTCAAAGAGCAACTAGGCCTCATGCCTTTAGAGTGTTATAAATGTCAAAGAGCAACTAGGCCTCATGCCTTTAGAATGCTTAAAGCTTGAAGATGAACATTGAAAGGACCATATTCTAAACTCCCTCTTGTCCATTCTTTGATTTGTAAATAGAACCTTTTTATGTGTGTGTTTCTTTGTGCTAGGGATTCCAACATTGAGCCAAATTGAGGAACCATTGCCATGAGCTTCTAAGAGAGAGGGATCTTCCAAGAGTTCATTTTATTGTTGATTGCTTGAGTTTATGCTTATGTGATTGCTTATTCCAAAGGATGGGAGCTACTTGGATCATCCATATGATCTCAAGAGAGGAACTCCTTTTTTTGGTTTTGTTTCTTATCCCTCACCTTTTGCATTGTTTAGGACTCTAGCCATTCTTCTTCTTCCCTCCACTCTAACCCAAGCCAAAGCTTTTGTGCAAACATCTAAAACTTGTTTTCAACATTAGAAACCTAAGCCTTATGCTTTTGATTTTCAAACTCTCTTTTCTTAATACTCATTTTGAATTGAATCTCTAAGTCAACTTTGACCTTATTTTGTATATACTTTTTATTGGTAAATATAACCCATTCAAATGTCTTTTGTGGTTTCAATGGACACTCTCTTAATCAAAACTTTTTCATAACCTTTAGCTATTAGGTTTGAGTTATCCTTGTGGTAGATGTAATACTCACCTATATCCTTAGTGATGGACAATGAGTCTTCCATGCTTATTATAGGGTTAACCTCTCACTAGCATGTTGAAGCTATCCTCACATGGTGGATTTGTGGTTTTAGGTTTAGTTTTCTCCATTGGATAACAAAAGCCCTTAAGGCTTTTGGACCAATCAATTCACCAACTCATTTTGAAATTTTTACCCCGAACTACGAGGTTTCGATCCTAATTTTTTTAAAGATGGTACGTAGGCACTGGGTTTATCCATCCAAACACAAATGTAAATAAACTTGTATATTCTCTTCTCATCACTTCAATCATGTTTGCACAAATAAATTTTCACAAGACAACAACCTTTACAACAAATGTGAAAAGGGCTCCCTAGGAGTACCTAGGATGTTTTGGGTTCCTAACACCTTCCCATTGCATAACCAACCCTTTTACCCAGATCTTTGACTCTCTTTTACTAGTTTTTGATTCGATAAAACTTTTAGGTTTTTGTTCGCTTTCTAACCATTCCTTTGGATAAATAGAAGTGCGGTGGTGACTCGACTTGTATGATTTACCTTGGATTTAGTCAATATCTCTAATGGTAACGAATACCCCGCTACACAGTGGAAAATGGGAAAGAGGTGCCCTTCCCCTCTTCGTCTGTTGTGAACATTGCTGACGTCAGTGGTTTGACCCGCAGCGGTCGTGTGTTTTCAGCCCCGTTGAAGCCTCAAGCTGATGCTCGAGGAAGTATTGATACTGATTTTGTTGAACGCCCGATTGGGAATGCTGTGAGCACTCCAAATCCGGCACTTGTTGCTAAGCCCTCCTCTACATTGAGAAATCCTGCTTCTGTTGGCCCGAGTGGCAATGTGAAAGAAGATTGTGATGAGATGCTGAGGCTCATCAAGAGAAGTGAGTACAACATTGTAGACCAGCTTCTACAAACGCCATCCAAAATATCTGTGTTATCACTACTTTTGAATTCAGAACCACACCGTGAGGCTCTGCAGAAAGTGTTGGATATGGCGTACGTAGATTACGATGTCACGATAGAACAGTTTGATAACATTGTTGCAAATATCACCGCTTGTAACAATTTGAGTTTTTGTGACTCTGATCTCCCCGAGGAGGGAAGAGACCACAACTTGGCATTACATATATCTATGAGCTGCAAAGACGACGCCATGTCCAATGTGTTGGTGGACACTGGGTCATCATTAAATGTATTGCCAAAGACCACTCTCTCGAAGTTGTCATATCAAGGGCCTCCCATGAGGCAGAGTGGAGTAGTTGTGAAGGCTTTCGATGGGTCTCGCAAAACTGTGATTGGTGAGGTTGATCTCCCAGTCAAAATTGGACCAAGTGATTTTCAGATTACCTTCCAGGTTATGGATATTCACCCATCATATAGTTTTCTCTTAGGCAGACCATGGATTCACGAGGCTGGCGCCGTGACATCCACCCTACACCAGAAATTAAAGTTTGTAAAGAATAAGAAGCTGGTAGTGGTAGGGGGAGAAAAGGCTCTCCTAGTTAGTCATTTATCTTCCTTCTCATACATAGATGCTGAGGATGAAGTTGGAACTCCGTTCCAAGCTTTATCTATTGCTGAGCCTGTTGAGAAGAGAACTCCCTCATTTGCTTCCTACAAAGATGCGAAGTTGGCCATGGAGCATGGTGCAACAGCTGGGTTGGGGCAAATGATCAAGTTGGAAGATAACAGGTCCCGGGTTGGCATAGGCTATTCTTCTGGGGTCTTCAACAAGCAAGGTTTGTTCAAGAGTGGAGGTTTCATCCACACTGGTCAAGACGAGGAGGATGATGCCATTTTAGAAGAGGACGAAGAGGATTCTGACAATTTCGTCATCCCTGGAGGGATCTGCAATAATTTGGTCGTTGTGGATATTCCAACAGTTATCCATAAGTCAAAGTAATGTTCATTGTGTTTGAAAACCCTTCTCCCATGCCAAAAGGAGGAGTGATGACATTGTTGGCGCATAAATGTAATGATATTTTCATTCAATAAATTCATGTTAAATGTTTGTTTTTCCAATTATTTTCCCTTTTCGCTTTTTGCATGAAATTGGTGATCACAAAAAAAACCCTAAAAATAAGAATAAAATTAATCTTTTCATCTACATAATGATTTGCCTTGTTTGAATTCTAAAAGCTTCTTTTATATCCAAAATCATTATGCAGGTTAGTCAAACCCATTGAACATAATGATCCAACACCATCTCCCGACTTTGAATTCCCTGTATTTGAGGCGGAAGAAGATGATGTTGAAGAGATTCATGACGAGATTACCCGTCTACTTGAGCATGAAGAGAAGATCATTCATCCGCACCTTGAGAATTTGGAAACAGTTGACTTGGGGTCTGAGGATTGTGTGCGAGAAGTGAAGATTGGGGCACTTATGGAAGAATCTGTTAAGAAGGGGTTGATTGAGTTGCTACGAGAATATGTTGACGTCTTTGCCTGGTCATATGAAGACATGCCTGGTCTAGATATTGATATTGTGCAACATTTCCTACCTTTGAAGCCTGAGTGTGTGCCTGTGAAGCAGAAGCTCAGAAGAACTCATCCCGATATGGCAGTAAAGATCAAAGAGGAAGTTCATAAGCAAATTGATGCGGGGTTTCTGGTGACTTCTACATATCCTCAGTGGGTGGCCAATATTGTGCCCGTGCCTAAGAAAGATGGAAAAGTCCGGATGTGTGTGGGCTATAGAGACTTGAATAAAGCTAGTCCGAAAGATGATTCCCCTCTACCACACATTGATATGTTGGTAGATAATACAACTAAATTCAAAGTCTTCTCATTTATGGACGGATTTTCCGGATATAATTAGATTAAAATGGCACCCGAGGATATGGAGAAGACAACATTCATCACACCTTGGGGAACATTCTGTTATCGAGTGATGCCCTTCAGTTTGAAGAACGCTGGAGCCACGTATCAACGAGCTATGACTACCTTGTTTCATGATATGATGCATAAGGAGATTGAAGTATATGTCGATGATATGATTGCCAAGTCAAGAACGGAAGTTGAACATGTAAAGCACCTGTTAAAGCTTTTTCAGCGTTTGAGGAAGTACAAGATTCGTCTGAATCCCAACAAATGTACATTTGGAGTTCGTTCCGGCAAGTTATTGGGCTTTATCGTTAGTGAAAGAGGTATTGAGGTTGATCCTGCCAAGGTCAAAGTAATACAAGAGATGCCTGCGCCCAAAACTGAGAAGCAAGTCCGAGGTTTTCTTGGCCGCTTGAATTACATTTCCAGATTCATATCCCACATGACTGCCACATGTGCACCGATATTCAAGCTCCTCCGAAAATATCAGTCCCACGATTGGACCGAGGATTGCCAGAAAGCTTTTGACAGTATTAAAGAGTATTTGTCTGAGCCTCCGATTCTGTCTCCGCCTGTGGAAGGAAGACCGTTGATTATGTATCTGACAGTTCTTGAAGACTCGGTGGGTTATGTCCTTGGTCAGCAGGACGAATCAGGAAAGAAAGAGCATGCCATCTACTATTTGAGTAAGAAGTTTACTGATTGTGAGTCTCGATACTCAATGCTTGAGAAAACATGTTGTGCTTTGGCTTGGGTTGCTAAGCGCTTACGCCAGTATATGTTGAATCATACGACTTGGTTGATATCCAGAATGGACCCAATCAAGTATATCTTCGAGAAGCCTGCTTTAACTGGGAGGATTGCCCGTTGGCAGATGTTGTTATCTGAGTATGATATTGAGTATCGAGCTCAGAAGGCTATTAAGGGTAGTATCTTGGCTGACCATTTGGCACATCAGCCGATCTAAGATTATCAGTCAGTTCAGTATGACTTCTCGGATGAGGAGATTCTGTATTTGAAAATGAAAGATTGTGATGAGCCTACACTCGATGAAGGGCCAGAACCTGGTTCCAAATGGAGTATGGTGTTTGATGGCGCTGTAAATTAATATGGAAATGGTATTGGGGCAGTGATTATTACTCCTCAGGGCACACATTTTCCTTTTACAGTAAGGCTAACTTTCAAATGCACGAATAATATGGATGAGTATGAAGCTTGTATTATGGTATTGGAGGAGTGTATTGATCTTAGGATCAAGCATCTTGATGTTTATGGTGATTCGACCCTCGTTGTTAATCAGATTAAGGGTGATTGGGAAACGAATTAGCCTGGCCTCATTCCATATAAGGATTATGCGAGGAGGATTTCAACATTCTTTACTGAGGTTGACTTCCATCATATTCCTCGAGATGAGAATCGGATGGCATATGCTCTTGCTACACTTGCTTCAATGATTGTGGTAAGACTTTGGAATGAAGTTCCCAATATCACTGTGATGCGCTTGGATAGACCAGCCCATGTGTTTGCAGTAGAAGAAGTAAAAGATGATAAGCCATGGTATTATGATATCAAGTGTTTCCTTCAGAGCCAGATTTACCCGCCTGGGGCATCTATGAAAGATAGGAAGACTCTGAGAAGATTATCAGGAAGTTTCTACCTCAATGGTGATGTGCTTTATCAGAGAAATTTTGACATGGTTCTGCTCAGATGCGTCGATAGACACGAAGCAGACCTGTTGATGATTGAGGTCCATGAGGGTTCATTTGGTACTCATTCCAATGGACATGCCATGGCTAGAAAGATGTTGAGAGCGGGCTACTATTGGCTGACAATGGAGTCTGACTGTTGCAAATACGTGAAGAAATGCCATAAGTGTCAAATTTATACGGATAAGATTCATATTCCCCCGACACTTCTGAATATGATATCATCACCATGGCCTTTCTCCATGTGGGGAATCGACATGATTGGCATGATAGAGCCGAAAGCGTCCAATGGACACAGATTTATTCTCGTAGCAATTGATTACTTCACTAAGTGGGTTGAAGCGACATCATATGCAAACGTGACCAGGAAGGTGGTTGTCAAGTTTATCAAGAATCAACTCATATGCCGATATGGTGTGCCAGATAAGATCATTACTGATAATGGATCTAACTTGAACAACAAAATGATGAAAGAGTTGTGTAGTGAGTTCAAGATTGCGCATCATAATTCTTCTCCTTACAGATCCAAGATGAATGGGGCTGTTGAAGCTGCTAATAAGAATATCAAGAAAATTATACAGAAGATGGTTGTCACGTATAAAGATTGGCATGAGATGCTGCCATTTGCTTTACATGGATATCGTACATCTGTCCGCACTTCAACAGGGGCAACCCCTTTTTCTCTTGTTTACGGCATGGAGGTTGTGCTCCCAGTGGAGGTGGAGATCCCATCAATGAGAGTCTTGATGGAAGCCAAGTTGGCTGATGCTGAATGGGTTCAGAGTCGTTATGATTAGTTGAATTTGATAGAAGAAAAGAGAATGATTGCCATGTGCCATGGACAGTTATATCAACAAAGGATGAAGAAAGCCTTTGATAAGAAGGTCAAGCCTCGTGTGTTCTGAGAAGGTGACCTTGTGCTCAAGAAAGTCTTGTCTTTCACGCCCGATTCCAGGGGCAAGTGGACTCCAAATTATGAAGGTCCATATGTTGTTAAGAGAGCCTTTTCAGGCGGTGCTTTGATACTTACAACTATGGATGGGGAGGATTTCACTCGTCCCGTGAATTCATATACAATCAAGAAATACTTCACCTAAATGAATAAAAACAGAATAACTCGCTAAGTTGAAAACCCGAAAGGGCGGCTTAGGCAAAAATGAGCGTCTCGGTGGATTGAAAACCCGAAAGGGCGATCCAGGCAAAAATTAGAGACATAAAAAATGAATATATGGATATCCCGCTAGATTGAGTACCTCACCCTGGGGCAATCTAGGCAAAAAATTATGGATTTGGCAAGTAACTGCATCCTGACAAGACTTTGTGCTACAACTGTCATTCGTCAGCGATTCTCGCTCAGCCATCATCAACTGAAGCTTCAAATACATCGGATTCGGAATTGGTGGAGAAATGGTCATTATGTTCAATGTAGCCCTTTTCCAGTATATATCACCAATTTCAAATTTGAAAAGATCTATGGAGTCTTGCCATTTGCAGACTACCATTCCATCAAATAAATTTGAGCCTTTATCCAATTATTTGCACTCTTATTTGTTTTTATTTCAACAAATGTTTTGCATGTTTTAATTGAAAAAAATATCATTGTCTTATTCAAATCCTTCATAATTTGTTTTTTAAACAAAATGAACATTCACAATGATGAGGGGATACTGAGGATGTCTTCAGTGCTCTCCCAAAGATGGTAAGATTCTTGACAGGGTAGGACATTTGCTCCTATTCTTGGCTTGCTTGTGTCCTCTTCCTCTAGGGGCCTTTTGTGGTTTTTCTCCCAAGCAGAGTGTTGGGAAAGTTTACTCAGCCCTTTTTCTTTCAGCAGAATAGTGATTCTTCCTCCTCAGCAGATGTGATCTCATTATTTGGGACAGTATTTGATGACTCTTGGAAACTTCTGATTTGGTGGTTGTTCCCCACGGAATTCCCTGATCCCCTCTGATAATTTCCCCAATAGAGTGATTCCATGACGGATTTTGATGATCTTTGCCCCCAGTTGGAATGTTTTGCTCATTCCCCTGCGGAGATCTTTGTGGTCCCGGCTTTCTCTCTTGAGATGTAGTATCGGATGTTTGTGTACTTGTTCGTTGGACTTGTTGGTGTTAGAAATGTTTGTTTGTCAGCATTCATCATACATAAACCATACATATGCGCATATTGATAACATTCATGTCGCATTTGTTTGACATATATCTTTGTTTGTTATCTCTTGTTTGAGGATGTTATGTTCCCCAAGCAGATGTTGGTGGTTGATCTCTCCATATAGGGTCAGCCCCATTAGCAAAAAGTGTTCATCTTTCCTTCCATATTCCCCACTGAGTTATACCCTCGTGGATGATGGTTGTTTCTGTTTCCTCCCAACTCATATATTGGGATGGAGTTCCTCATTGAGTTTTATCCTCATAGGGACAAGTTTTGTTTCAGCATTGGCCTCTTTTGGCTGCTTCTTGCACTCCCCTGTGGTGTAAATGAACGATTGCTCAGTAACCAGTAATTATTCATCTTATCCCCGACGGAGTCTGTGGCCTTCTACCCTAATACTGGTGGTTATAAGTCCTATTTTTTTGTTGTTCTCTACCCTCATACCGGTAGTTATAAACCTTATTTTATCTCCTTGCAGAGTTAACCTTTTGTTCATCCTAACCAATGACGGTTACTTTTCCGTGGTTTTCTACCCAGTATCCAGTAGATGTAATCCCCTCCTTGACGGTTATCTTCATCCAATATTCGGTGTTGATATCCCCTCATCTTTTGGATAATTGCTCTGATCAAGCAATTTATCCCCAGCAAGTCATCTCTCGTCTACCTTTTATTTTTGTTGGTAACAGTTGTTTCTCCCCTGGATTGGTCATCATTATATACCTAGTTTTGGTATCCCGATGCCTTTCTTTGTCGGTCGATTTATCCTTTATTAACCCAGTAACCGGTTGTGGATAATCTTCCATGCGAGTATATTATCTATGTTCTGACGGTAATAGATAATATATCTCATGCACTCTTTGGTTGAAGCCTTTTGTTCTTCCCCAGTCGAGTAAGATTCGTATCCTTTTTGGATCGAATGTCCATCCTATAATCGAGTTTGCTTTTAGCCCTCTTTTGGATGATGAGTGTCTTGGGAATATTCCCCAATTTACGCTTTGGCTGGTCACCTATTATATGCCCAGTAACCGGTATCCCTGGTGTTCCTTCCACCCTGCTCCCTGTTATGACTTTCTGTCCCCTTGCGGAGCCAGATTTTCCTGAGTTGAAGTATACCTTTTTAGGTCTTCCTCAGATGATTTCGGATGTTTGATATCTCTCACCTTTATACCGGTCTTAGATATTCATTCTCCCAGAACATGTTGTTCTCTCACCCTTATACCGGTGTTCAGATCATATGTCTCTTTGAGCTTATTACCCAGTAACCGGTAATACCTCATCTTGTTGCTTCCTCAGAGGAGTTTTTGTTCCGGTTTTCCCCAGCGGAGTCCCTTAGTGGATTCTCCCAGCCTGAGCCCGGATTTTTATCCGAAGTATCCGCTATGAATAACTTCTGCTGTATTGGCATATTCCCCAATACATGCGCCTTTGAGTCAGCTCGGGTCTTTCCATTGATTTCTGCCCCCCAAGTTTTGAGTCGTGCCCTGCTCACGCAATTTATTCCCTCTATTATCCCCATAAGAGTCCTCAGAGTCTCTGTCCCGTTGAGCATACTACTCAGATGAATTGTCAATTCCTCCCGATCTTTTCCTTTGTGGACACATATCTCCACAGAGTATTACCTTTCGCATACATACATGTGCATCATGAGGTCTCTTAGGGACAAAAATTCGTCTCTCTGTTATTATTTAAGCCCATTGTACCTCGTCGGGACGAAGATTTTAACCTTCACTTCTCCGGATAGAATGACCTTAAATAGGGGCATCTGTAAGACCCCAATTTTGTCCCTAAGATCCCTCATGGCATCATAACATTGCATTTGCAAAGCCTCAAGGATCATGAGCATCTTGGTTCCCTTTGCCTTTGGGTGAGACTTCTTGTGAGTGGTTTGAGATCACCAAGCATGCTTGAATTGTATATTATTGCTTTTCTCAATTTATTTACTAACCAAAAGCATAAAAATATGTTACTAACATCTTTTGTTTGTAGCTTGAGCAATCACAAGGTCAAAAGCTTCTAGGAGATCCTTTGTGCAAAGATATGGTCAAAAGAAGATGAAGGCAAGCATGGCAATGGTTCCCAAAACTCTCACCCATCAAATATGCCTCCCAAGTATCTCAATTCATCATTTTTATCAAAGCAAGTCAAAGGGTTTGAGGTTTGTTCCTCAAGGAAACCCTAATTCATCTAATCATCCATAATGCCTTGCTAGTGAAGCAACCTCAACCCATGGTCAAATACAATCAAGGGAAGTTCTTTAATTCATCATTTCATGCATATTTGAACTTATTTGAGTGCCCTCAATCATTAATTCATCAAGATATGAGTTGTGGACTTGAGAAGTTGATCAGTCAATTCATTTGACTATTTTGAAATGCACTGAGACCTAACTTTTTATGTGTTGGTCAAATGGAGATTATCCCAAAAGAAAACATGTTCTTAAGGACAATATGAACAACTTTCATGTTCATCAAAAATTGATTTGAAGCTTGGAAGATCATCATTCATTCCAAGACATTATAGGTCATTTTGACTGAAACCCTATTTTTGGGTCAACTTCCCAAGAACATAACTCATTCATTTTTTATGCTTTTGAGGTGGGATCAAATGAATTGGAAATCTTAAGATGTATACTTCTAAGGTTATGTTGAACAAAATTTTAAAATCTCAAAGTAAATACATGTGATAATGCAAAACATTATAGGTCACTTTGGACCAAATGCATTGAAAGGCAAAAAAGTCCAACTTCAAGTGCCCATAACTCCTTCATAAAATATCCAAATGATGCAAACTTTTAATTCCATTTTGATTGTCTTGAAAATGCCTACAACTTTGATGTTGGAAGTTTTTCCATTTGAGTCTTGCATCATCAAAACAGAAGGGCTTGAAGTTGGTCCAATTTGGCAAAATTCTCAAAGGCATGTTTTGCACTATGAACTTCATGGCCTGTTTTCATAAATTTCCACACTCCAAATGAGTTTTGGTCCAACATAACATTTGTTCCTTATGACAAGACCTTTCCAACCATTAACCACATGCCTATGTTTCAATTTTTCAAGTGGCATTTTCGAGGAGGTGAAGTCTTATGACCAATTATGCATTTCATGGTGAAACTTCATATGCAAGCAATTGGAGTGCAAACCACACGTCTAAACCTTCTCCAAATCATTTCAGCATCCATTTGCATTGGCTTTTGGGCCCTCCATGCGCCTGTACAGGCCCATGCACGGAGGCCTTCAATTTTCATGCACACGAAATTCACCTTGCTTTGCATCAGCTCCATCTATAAATATACATGCTTGCCCACTTCCAAAAGGACCCTGAATCAATCTGAAATGCTGCAGAAATCAAAACCTAGCCACACCTAAAGGAACTAGTTCACATTTTCTTCAATTTTTCAGATCTAAAATTCAACTGAATCTGGTTGAATCTTTAGATCTAAAGTTCCTAGACCTTCATCATATGATCCATTGAACTTCTGTTTTGCCAAAAGAACCAAGGAAAGGAGCTCAGATCCTCACAATTCAAAGGTTTACTTCAACTGGTTTTTTCTTCGAAACTCCTTATTCCTTGACCTATTGAACTGGATATTGTGTTGTCTGAAGTCCTCTCTATAGAGGCATCATTGTTGTGTGTTTAATTTTTGAAATCAAGCAAGTTCATGATGAACACCATCATGCTTCCATCTCTGATTTCTCCATTTATAGGAATCTAGAGTGGAAGTGAGTGATACAGGAGTGATGTACATCACTTCCTCTTTCGAACGGTACCTAGATCGCCCATTTTGGTGGACATTTGCATCTCTGCAATTTTTGAGTCTCACCGGAGCTCACCGGAGAAGACGGCGGCGCTGGCCACCGTCCCATTGTCAGATCCAATCTGGATCGTTGGATGCATCTCCCACGTTTTAATCTCAGCCATGCGTTTGGATTACTTGCTTTAATGCCAGGTGTGACACGTTTGACTTGGACTCACCATAAGCGCGCATCTCACATCCGTCTGATCAGCCATGTCAATTAATGAGGCTTGATCAAACGCTTGTGGTTTTTTGATTTTTTCTAATTTCTGTTTTAATTTCTTTTATTTCCAATATTTTCAAAAATTCATAACTTCTTCATTTTAATTCCAAAAAATATGGGACCAATTGCATTCTTCTCCATTTAAATTCTAGTTTCTAAAAATGATTTGAGATTTATTTGAGATTTTAGTTCAATTAGGTTGTTTTTATTCATTTTTAATTGATAAAAAATAGTTTCTGACTTTCAAAAATGCTGAATTTTTTTGTCAAACTTTGTTTGACCTTGTTGAACTTGGGATAAATCACTTGGACCTTTCAAGGTTGATTTGAGGTGATTTTGAAGTTTGACCCTCCTTTAATATTTTAATTCAAGTTTATTTTAAGCATTAAAAAAGGCCAAAAATATTTTGGTCATTTCTTGACTTCCAATCTTCATCTCACTTCTGTTTTTGATTGTTTAACCATGATCCTCAATGTCATTGGTCATCACTTGTTGATTGGTACATTTTATTTCATTTAATGCATTTTATTCTTTCCTTTTCCATTTTCCATTATTCATCTTCTTCTTCTTCTTTCTTCTTTTTGATCAATGAGTTAAAGGTTGATAAGTTAGCATCGATTAGGGAGGTTTAATCTTCCTTGATTCAAATCTAATTCATCTTGATCAAATGATCAAGTGAATGGATTTGCATTAAGGATAGGTTGCTTCCTAAATCATGCAAAGGACTTAAACCAATACAAGATCAATTCTCTTTTCTTCTTTTGGCATGGCAAGTTGTTGGAACTTGGTTCACTAATCAAGACTTCTAACTTGTGTTGTTTGCCTATATTATTATTGACCGGCCTCAGATAGTTGTGACTTCTACATAAGTCCAATTACGATTGCTTAACATAGCGCTAAATTTGCCTTATGGCACACTAACTACTAACACTAACCATTAACCATTAACATTTAATTTTTGCTCTTTACATTTATGCAATTTATTATTCTTGTACATATTATCCATTTTCTTTTTCCTTTGCTCACTTGAGCACATGTTTATGTTAATGCAATTTGCCTTTTGCTCACTTGAGCACATATTTGTGTATATACTTTTGTGCTTGTGTTTTATCTGATTGTTGTTGACTACAAATGCAAAGAAATGGACAAATGGACTTAGACATTAGGCCCTTACCCAAGCTAATGGAGTTTGAAGAGCAACTAGGCCTCATGCCTTTAGAGTGCTTATATGTCAAAGAGCAACTAGGCCTCATGCCTTTAGAATGCTTAAAGCTTGAAGATGAACATTGAAAGGACCATACTCTAAACTCCCTCTTGTCCATTCTTTGATTGTTAATAGAACCTTTTGATGTGTGTGTTTTTGTGCTAGGGATTCCAACATTGAGCCAAATTGGAGAACCATTGCCATGAGCTTCTAAGAGAGAAGGATCTTCCAAGAATCCATTGATTGTTGATTGCTTGAGTTTATGCTTATGTGTTTGCTTATTCCAAAGGATGGGAGCTACTTGGATCATCAATATGATCTCAAGAGAGGAACTCCATTGTGGTCTTATTCTTTATCCCTCACCTCTTGTATGCCTAGGACTTTAGCCATTCTTCTTCTTCTCTCCACTCTAACCCAAGCCAAAACTTTTGTGCAAACATTTAACAATTGTTTTCAACATTAGAAACCTAAGCCTTATGCTTTTGATTTTCAAACTTTCTTTTCTTAATACTTATTTGAATTGAACTTCTAAGTCAACTTTGACCATTTTTATACATACTTTTCATTGGTAAATACAACCCATTTCAAATGTCTTTTTGTGGTTCCAATGGCCACTTTCCTAATCAAATTTTCCATAACCTTTAGTTATTAGGGTTGAGTTATCGTTGAGGTAGATGTAATACTCACCTTTATCCTTAGTGATGGACAATGAGTCTTACATGCTTATTATAGGGTTAACCCCTCACTAGCATGTTGAAGTTATCCTCACATGGTGGATTTGTGGTTATAGGTTGAGTTTTCTCCCTTGGATAACAAAAGACCTTAAGGCTTTTGGACTAATCAATTCACCAACTCATTTTGAGATTTTTACCCCGAACTATGAGGTTTTGATCCTAATCTTTTTTAAGATGGTACGTAGGCAATTGGGTTTATCCATCCAAACACAAAATGTAAATAAACTTGTACATTCTCTTCTCATCTCCTCAATCATGTTTGCACAAATAAATTTTCACAAAACACCAACCTTACAACCAATGTGAAAAGGGCTCCCTAGGAGTACCTATGATGTTTTGGGTGCCTAACACCTTCCCATTGCATAACCAACCCCTTACCCAAATCTCTGTTTTTTTTACTAGTTTTTGATTCGATAAAACTTTTAGGTTTTTGTTCGCTTTCTAACCATTCCTTTGGATAAATAGAAGTGCGGTGGCGACTCGACTTGTATGATTTACCTTGGATTTAGTCAATATCTCTAATGGTAACGAATACCCCGCTACAATACCATATACAAGAGAGAAGGGGGTTGCCCCTGTTGAAGTGTGGATGGATATATGATACCCGTGCAAAGCAAATAGGAGCATCTCATGCCAATCCTTACATGTTACAACCATCTTCTGAATAATTTTCTTGATGTTCTTGTTTGCTGCTTCAATAGCCCCATTCATCTTAGGTCTGTAGGAAGAATAATTATGGTGTGCAATCTTGAAGTCCTTGCAAAGAGATTCCACCATATTGTTATTCAAGTTCGATCCATTATCAGTAATGATCTTGCTTGGCACACCATAACGTCATATGATCTGATTCTTGATAAACCTTACAACAACTTGCTTGGTTACATTTGCATACGATGTCGCTTCAACCCACTTTGTGAAGTAGTCAATAGCCACCAAAATGAAACGATATCCATTCGAAGTTTTAGGCTCAATCATGCCAATCATATCGATTCCCCACATGGAGAAGGGCCATGGGGAGGAAATGACGTTCAACAATGTCGGAGGAACATGAATCTTATCTGCATATACTTGACACTTGTGGCATTTCTTCACAAACTTGCAACAGTTAGATTCCATTGTCATCCAATAGTAACCTGCTCGCAACATTTTCTTCGCCATTGCATGTCCATTGGAATGAGTACCAAAGGAACCTTCATGGACTTCAGCCATCAACATGTCTGCTTCATGTCTATCCACGCATCTGAGCAAAACCATATCGAAGTTTCTCTTGTATAACACATCACCATTCATGTAAAAATTATCGACTAATCTTCTCAAAGTCTTCTTATCTTTCAAAGATGCCCCAGGCGGGTAAATATGATTTTGCAGGAAACACTTGATGTCGTAATACCACAGCTTTTCGTCTTTGACTTCTTCAATAGCAAACACATGAGTTAACCTATCAAGATGCATCACAGTCAAGTTAGGAACTTCATTCCAATATTTCACCATGATCATTGAAGCTAATGTTGCAAGAGCATCTGCCATCCGGTTCTCATCTTGAGGGATATGATGAAATTCAACCTTTGTAAAGAAAGTTGAAATCCTCCTCGCATAATCTCTATATGGTATCAAACCGGGTTGATTCGTCTCCCATTCACCTTTTATTTGATTCACAACCAAAGCTGAATCTCCATAGACGTCCAAGTACTTGATTCTGAGATCAATGGCCTCTTCAAGCCCCATAATGCAAGCTTCATATTCAACCATATTATTTGTACACTCGAAAGTCAATCTAGCTGTAAACGGAAAATGCTTGCCTTGAGGAGTAATAATCACTGCCCCAATGCCATTACCATACTGATTAACAGCTCCATCAAATACCATGCCCCAACGGGAACCATGTTCTGGCCCTTCTTCAAGCAATGGTTCATCACAATCTTTCATTTTCAAGTACAAGATCTCTTCATCAGGAAAATCATACTACACTGACTGCTAATCTTCAATCGGTTGGTGAGCCAAATGGTCAGCCAAGACACTACCTTTAATTGCTTTCTGAGATTGGTATTCAATATCATACTCTGATAACAACATCTGCCAACGGGCAATCCTCCCAGTTAAAGCAGGCTTCTCAAAAATATACTTGATTGGATTTATTTTGGATATCAACCAAGTGGTATGATTCAACATACATTGACGCAGACGCTTAGTAGCCCAAGTCAATGCGCAACAAGTCTTTTCTAGCATAGAATGCCGATTCTCACAATCGGTGAATTTCTTACTGAGGTAGTAAATAGCATATTCTTTCTTTCCAGTTCCGTTTTGCTGACCAAGAATACAACCCATACTATCTTCAAGCACAGCCAAATACATGATCAACGGTCTTCCTTCAACAGTTGGAGACAAAATAGGAGGTTCAAGCAGATACTCTTTGATACTATCAAAAGCTTTTTGGAAATCTTTGGTCCAATCACAAGACTGATCTTTCCGAAGAAGCTTGAATATAGGCGCACATGTGGCAGTCATGTGTGAAATGAATCTTGAGATATAATTCAAGCGGCCGAGAAAACCTTTGACTTGCTTCTCAATCTTGGGCGCCGGCATCTCTTGTATTGCTTTGACCTTGGAAGGATCGACTTCAATACCTTTCTCGCTGACAATAAAGCCCAATAATTTACCAGAACGAACACCAAAAGTACACTTATTGGGATTCAAGCGGAGTTTATACTTCCTCAAACGCTGGAATAACTTCAACAAATGCTCAACATGTTCCTTTTCATCAATGAATTTAGCAATCATATCGTTAACATAGACTTCAATCTCTTTATGCATCATATCATGAAAAAGAGTAGTCATTGCTCTCTAGTAAGTTGCACCAACATTCTTCAAACCAAAAGGTATCACTCTATAACAGAATGTTCCCCAAGGTGTAATGAATGTGGTCTTCTCCATATCTTCAGGTGCCATCTTGATCTGATTATATCCAGAAAATCCGTCCATAAACGAAAAGACTTTGAATTTAGATGTATTGTCTACCAACATATCAATGTGTGGCAGAGGGAAATCATCTTTTAGACTAGCTTTGTTCAAATCTCTATAATCAACACACATGCAGACTTTTCCATCCTTCTTTGACACAGGCACAATGTTGGCCACCCACTGCGGGTACTCAGCAGTCACAAGGAAACCATCATCAATATGCTTTTGCACTTCTTCTTTAATCTTTACTGCCATATCAGGATGAGTTCTTCTCAACTTCTGCTTGACTGGTGAGCATTCTGGATTCAACGACAATCTATGTTCTACAATCTCAGAATCCAACCCAAGCATGTCTTGATAAGACCATGCAAACACATCTAAATACTCTCGAAGAAGATCAATCAACCCCTTCTTATCACCAGGACACAGTCGAGACCCAACCTTGACTTCCTTCACATCATCTTCGGGACCCAAGTTGACTAGCTCAATCTGCTTTTCGAACGGCTGAATGGCTTTTCCTTCATGCTCAAGAAGGCAAGATAATTCATCACTTACTTCTTCATCACTTTCCTCCTCATCCTCAAACACAGGGAATTCAAAATTTGGAGAAGGAGAAGGATCATTGTATTCAATGGGGTTAGAAACCAACCTGCATAATGATTTGATATTTTGATTTTAGAGAAGTGAATTTGTGACCAAATATTATGCAGATGGACAATTATATTATTTATTTATGTTTTTTTTTTTGTGATTACCATTTTCAGAAAAAAGCAAAAAGTAAAAACAAAACATCATAGATGTGGATGAATAGAATTATATTTTATTGATGATCAAATTGAAATGCCCAACAATGTTCATTTCTCCCTTAGGCATAAGAGAAGGATTTTCAAAAGATAAATAAAAGCAATTACTTAGATCGATGCATAATAACAGGAATATCAACAACAATCCAATTGTTGCAAGCTTTTCCATGCGTCACAAAATTGGTGCAGTCTTTCTCTTCATCATCCTCTAGCACAACAACTAAGTGTTGTTCATTACCATGAATGAACCATCCGTTACGGAAACTGAGTTGTAGATCTTTGGATCTAACCACTGGTGAACCTCGTTGGAAACCCAATCTGGCTCTGCTCTTGTTGTCGGAGACCTCTACCATCTTCCCCCACTGATCAGACTGACCCTCTTCCACAATCTTCAATGCATCTTTGAAGAAGGACATGGGTGCCCCAACCCTCTTTTCTTCAGCAATAGATAAGGCTTGGAACAAATTTCCAACCTCATCCTCAGCTTCAACATAAGAGAAAGATGATAGGTGGCTGACCAACAACGCCTTCTCCTCGCCAACAATAACGAGCTTCCCATTCTTGACAAACTTCAGCTTCTGGTGCAACGTTGAAGTGACGGCTCCTGCCTCATGAATCCATGGCCTTCCCAATAAAAAACTGTAAGCCAGGTGGATATCCATTACTTGAAAAGTAATTTGGAATTCACTCAGACCTATCTTCATTGGAAGGTTCACCTCTCCAATCATAGCCTTGCGCGAACCGTCAAAAGCCTTGACGATCACGCCACTATATCTCATAGGCGCTCCTTGGTACGACGACCTGGACAAAGTCGACTTTGGAAGTACATTCAATGAGGACCCGATGTCTACTAGCACATTTGACAGAGCGTCATATTTGCAATTCATCGAGATATGCAGAGCAAAATTATGATTCCTTCCCTCCTCGAGGAGTTCTTCATCACAAAAACTGAGATTATTACAAGAAGTGATGTTAGCCACTATATGATCAAATTGATCCACCGTAACATCATGTTCCACATACGCTTGCTCAAGAACTTTCTGCAGTGCTTCTCTGTGCGCTTCTGAGTTTATTAACAAAGACAATACTGAGATCTTCTAGGGGGTTTGGAGCAACTGCTCCACTATGTTGAATTCACTTTTCTTGATCAGTTTAAGTACCTCATCATCATCACTAGGCTTCAAACTGCTGGACTAACCAAACTGACACTTTGGAGTGCTAGTAGGATCTATTACAGGCACTTCCACATTCTTATTAACAGATATACCCTCCACATTCTTTAGGAACACCAGCCCAAACACACGACCATTGCGGGTCACCTTAGTAACATCAACTATGATTACAACAAATTTGATCGTAGGAAAAGAAACCTCTTGACCCTTTTCCAACATGGTTACATTATACTGATACGGAAAAGCTTTATCAGATGCATACGGGACTGTACCCGCTAACCGTATTACCGACGGAGATACCGGTCGATTGCTAACGCTATTACTATTGCTGCTGTCATACTAAATTACCACTTTCTCAGGAGTTCTAAAGACAGGGACTATAACATTGACATCGTCATCTATATGACGGGATTGAACAATCTGAATCAAGCCTTCATCCATCAACCTCTGGATGTCTCTCTTTACAACCATACAACCTCTAGGATTGACACTACAGATAGCACAACCATCATGGTCGTGCTCACAATCGCTAACCCAACAAATATCCTTGTGCATCGTCACCAAGGACCTCCTAATGAAGCGTACATCGAATACCTTGAACTCCCCTGAACAACTGTCCACCATATTAACAGATGTATTTCCATGGGCAGGTAATGGATTAGCTTTGACATTTGGCACACGGTCCTCAAAGGACACCATTCCATTCTTTACCAGCTTCTGAACTTCATACTTGAGAGGGTAGAAATTCTCTATATCATGTCTGGGGGCTCCTTGATGAAAAGCCCAGTGGAGTTCTGGTTTGTACCACCATGGAGGTGGTTCAGGGGTTTCCGGAGGATTTCTTGGTTGTAATAGGTTCTTGAGAACCAAAGACGGATATAGCTCTGCGTATGTCATCGGAATTGGGTCAAAAGAGACCTTCTTCCTCTTAAAATTTGATTGCTGATGATTGTTGGTATTGCTGTTGTTGTAGGTGTTTGTTTGTTGTTGTGGTTGTTGTTGTTGAATTAGTGTGGACTAATTTGCTAAAAATACTGGGATTACTGATGATACTTGACGATAATGTTGACGGAGTGGTTGGCTTCTTCTTACCTGAGGCCTCTTTTGCCTCCCAACTGAAACTGCATTAGCTTCACTCTCCTTCTTCTTACTAAAATTATTGTCATGCCTCTTGCTGGATGACACCTCATCTCTGGATAACTATCCCTCTTAGACACCTTCTTCGAGCCTCATCCCCATGTTTACCATCTCGGTAAAGTCACTGGGGGCACTGGCAATCATCCGCTTATAGTAAAATGAACTTAGGGTCTTGAGAAATATCTTAGTCATCTCCTTTTCCTCTAAAGGAGGGGTAACCTGAGGAGCAAGCTCTCTCCATCTCTGAGCATACTCTTTGAATGTCTCTTTATCCTTCTGAGACAACGACCTCAACTGATCTTTGTCTGGTGCCATATCAACATTGTACTTGTACTGCTTCATGAATGCTTTGCCCAAATCATTGAATATACGGATGCTCGCACTATCCAATCCCATGTACCACCTCAGAGCAGCACCGGTCAAGCTGTCTTGAAAATAATGGATCAAAAGCTGATCATTATCGGTTTAAGTAAACATCTTTCTGGCGTACATCACCAAATGATTGAGTGGACAGGTATTTCCTTTGTATTTTTCAAAGTCATGCACTTTTAACTTCACCGGGATTTTCACATTTGGACCCAAACAAAGTTCCGCATCACTCTTCCCAAACAGATCCTTACCCCTCAAAGTTTTCAATTCTTTACGCAACTCAAGAAATTGGTTCCTCATCTCATCCATCTTCTCATACACATCAGGGCCCTCAGACAGCTCAGAATGATAGATGGTATCTTCTACACGAGGTAAAGTATGCACAACAGGTGGCGACACAGACATGACTGTGCTAGATGCCGGCATGGAAGCAAAGGTATGCACAAAGCCTTTAGGCACAAAGTTCAGAGGCATTCCCCACGAGAATCTGGTAGGCATGTTAGGTGCAAAGTAGGCAACAGTTGCAAGAATGGTAGAGGTAGCCACCTCAGAAATAACAATCCTTTGAGGAGGAGGGGGAGGAGTTGCAGGCTTCAGAGAAGACTGGCTCTGAGCAGCTAGGACTGATTCCATCATGGCAGTCAGACGGGTAATCTCATCCTTCAGGTCCATGTTCTCTTTTTCAAGATGCTCCATAATCCTTGAGTGATTGGTGCGAGTATTGTATCGATGAGTCAGCTTGGCTGAAGCACAGAAGAAACACCAATGAGACATATGGCGAAAGAGAAACCTGCTTATGCGAATGATGCATGAAATATAATGCTTGTTTATTTTCATTTTCAAGGAACTTGCTATATTATTTGCAAATATATATATATATATATATATATATATATATATATATATATATATATATATATATATATATATATATATATATATATATATATATATATATATATGTATATATTTAACAATAATTGCAACAATTTGATATGACCACAAAAAATCTCTTTTATTTATATGATTGGAAGGATTACACTGAGTACAATATCAGAAACCAAATGAAAAATACAAGAGAAAAGGAAATTAGTCATCCTAAGGATCCCTAATAACAACATCATAAGATCTGGTTGTAGGCGCGTACTTCCTTCGAATGCGTCGGATCTCGGTTTCAAAAGAAACCTTCATCTAAGCCTTATCGAGGACAAGCTGATCAAAAATCTTCTTCCAAGCAACAGAAGGCTGAGGCATACTAGAGGAAGATGAAACCTCTGGCTCTCTCTGTCTCTTCGTCACTCGATCTTCAAATAGCTCAATAAGTGCATCTTTGCCCTTAGACTCAAACTGCGACTCCTCATGCTTTCTGCTCAAAGCATGGAAACACTCTTCCCACATGTCTTTCTCTCGTTTCATCTTGGAGAGCGCGTCTTCCAACTCCTCTACATCTTGGTTAGGGAGAGTTAATGGCTCAACCATAACCATAAATATAGGTCTTTCGCAAGCATATGCCATCTTCAACTCCAAATCTCTCTTCTTCACCCAAAGAGTGTAAGCTTCCAAAGCTACACAATTGCACAGACCAAGCTCGGATCTTCCTTTCCTATGCACATTATGCCAAGCATGCACAATCTTCTGCTTCATATGTTGGGCATCTTTACCCTCTTGATAGAAAAGACCTTCTAACAAAGTGTTATTAGGTTTGTCTCTCAAGGGGAACCCAAGTTGACGACGAGCCAAAGCAGGGTTGTAGTTGATTCCTCCTTGTGTACCAATGAGAGACACGTTAGATAATTCACCACAACTATCAATAATCTCCAAAATACTTAATGAAGAATTATACCAAACTATATCATCATTAGTGAGAGACATAAGTCTCTGAGACCACCGTAGACATTGTTTGTTCTCCACAAAAGCAGGTGTCTGAGGCAAGTGCGAAATAAACCACTTGTACAGAAGAGGAATGCAACAGACAATAGTTCCACCACCCTTAGAATTCCTTAAATGCAAAGATAAGTACATATCACCTAACAGAGTGGGCACAAGATTCCCAATCAAGAAAATTCTAATAGCGTTAACATCAACAAAACCGTCAATGTTAGGGAACAAAGCTAAACCATAGATGAGCAACACAAAGATGGCTTCAAAAGCATCCACACTACCGGCTTAAGCAAAGGCAGTACCTTCCTTGATGAGGAACTCAGAAGTCAACCCAAACAATCCTCCTTTCTTCACCCAATGAGGCTCTATCTCAGACTTCTTCAAGTGAAGAGCTTCAGCTATAAGATGAGACCTGGGAATCTCTTCCAATCCACTAAAAGGCAATTTGTTCGAAACAGGTATTCCCAAGAGATGGGCATACTCCTCTAACATAGGAACAAGCTGATAATCAAGAAAAGTGAAGCAACGATAGAGAGGATCATAAAACTGAACCAACACACTCAAGAGTCCTTCCACTACATCAGTAGACAAAATAGACAGAAGCTTCCCATGGCGTTGTTTGAAGTCCAAAAGATCTAATACAAAAGATGCTAGCTTCCTTAACTCTTTCAAGTCAGGACATCTAAAACCGTACTTCTTAGTGTTCCTTCGTCCACAATCCATGGTCTCAAAATATTTGCAAATAACACCTCAGTTCCTTGAAGTTTTCGTGTAATGAATGTTATAATGCGCATGAATGCATGAATGCAACAATCACAAATAAGGGATCACACACAAGGCAAACAAACAAAGGTCAAGGGATGAATCAACTCATTGTCAAGATCAATCATCCATTTTGGTGGATTACGGTTTTACACCTTATCAACACCCAAGTTCCATTGATATTGACAAGACTTGGTTAGATCAACCAAGAATCAAGGGTTTATTATGAGTCACGAGCATGGAGTCTGGGTAAGAATCATCCCAAAGGAGTGAACTAAGGATAAAACTTGTAGATCATGTTCTAACAAGTTCCCAGAGTCTTAATTCCATCTATCAGATATTACAGGTTAGGATGACTGACTCATCAACCCATAATATTCTCAAGAGAAACTCGTCTAAGTGTAATATCACGTAACAACTGTTATCAAGTCTTCACTTGGACAGTCTATGCATTACGTCCTAAATAGGCTAAATGGGGTTAAATGTTCTACGGTTCTCAGCTTCTCGGACCCCAAATCAGAGAAAGTAATGCCCTACCACAAATAACTTGTGTGACATCAATAGCTCCAAAAGGGTCTCCACTGAGTAGATGGGTCTCAAGCCAACTTGTTAAGGACTACTCCACATAATCAAACATGACTATACCATCCTCCTATCTTAATTGCACTCAACTTCAGGTTAGAACTTATCTCACCACTCAGAGATCACCAAGCACAACAAGCAAATTATATCATACAAATAAATATACAAACATCAAATGTACAAATATATACACATAAAAAAGTAGGCTAAACCCACTTGAGACTACTCCCTAGCAGAGTCGCCACTTAATTTCTATAGCAGTAAATTAATGATCATCAAGCTATGGATAAGCTAGACGTCAATAAAACCAGAGTCGCCACCGCGCTTTTATTGTTTCCAAGGGAAAAGGGAAAAGTACGAAAAAAACCTAAAAGATAATAAGTTTTCAAATCAAAACTAATAAAATGTCAGAGATTACAGGTAAGGGGGTTGGTTACACAGAGGGAAGGTGTTAGCACCCAAAGTGTCCTAGGTACTCCTAGGGAGCCCTTTCTTGTGTGCGTATGTGTTTTTCTATAAATTATGGTTGTGATAAATAGAATGGAGGGATGAGAAAAGAATTCATTAATTATATTTTTGTGTTTGACAAGACCTTCGTACTTGTGCCTACGTACCAACATAAAAATGAGGGATCAAAACCTCGTAGTTCGTGGTATCAGTTTCAAAGTGAATGCATTGCTTTTGACAAAAAAATTAAGTTTAAAATGCACAAAGGCCTAAAATGGTTTGAATGAGTGTTAATTCTTTTGGCTTTTGAAATTTTAAGTCAAGTATAATTAAGTTTATTTACAAGTTTGATTAAGAAAAGATTTTTAAAATGCAATGGCATAAGGCCAAAGTTTCTAGTTTGCAATAAGGTCAAAGTCTAGAAAAAAAACAGACACAAACAAAGAATATGATAAAATAACAAGTATGATACAATCACATGGTGCTTGGTGATCTCTTCTAATACAAACCCAATGAATAAGGGGAAGGAGAATGCCAAGGTATGATCCCAATGCTAATGCATATGATGAGAATAACATGAGGGATCTTAGTGCCAAAATTGGGGTCTTACACACCACATTACAATATAATGAAGACTTATTTTTGTTTAACATATTGAATAAAAGTTGTTATCCCAATAGAGATTGAAGAGCTAAGCTAGAGAACAGAAAATCCATTGCCAACAGAAAACAACGGAAAAGCTATCAGAGAGAAAATTGATCTTTCAAAAGAAAAGATAATGGTTGTTTCATTAACTAGCACAATAATTAAGAAAAGAATGGTTGTTGCATTAACATTGTAACACCTCAGAATTTGCCCTCCTCTTCTTGAGACTAGTTTGGGGCATTGCATTTCATGTTTTAGGGCATTAGGCATTGCATTTTGCATCTCATATGAAAATAAGAAGATCATCCTCCAAGGTCTTTTCAAAAGATGGAGAAGTTAGGAGATTCAAGCCTGAGGGTCTCTATGAATTGATCATCAACCATCTGAGGGCATGGGCTTCAATTAGGGTTTCTTGATTCTTCAAAGGTTTTGAGCATCATCTCACCTGCAAAGATATGCCATCATCACCATGATTCTATCATCTTCAAGGGTTTCAGAGTTTATCCTCGAGTTCCTCTGGATTAGGGTTGTGACCTTTGGTCAACCCTAATCAATGTAGTTCTTCCAGCTAGGGTTTCTCAAAGAGATGAGGTATTTTCTTGGTATGAGGATCACATGATTATTATAAGGAGCTTAAATGAGCTAAGGTTTCATTTTGAAGAAATTTCACCAAGTGGTAGAGGTTCAAGTTGATCAAGGCATTTCAAGGTTGATCAAGGCATTTTGATGTCTGGATTTTTATGTGGGAATTTTTGAATCAATGTTGTGCCAAATTGATCTAGTGCATTCAATGCATTGTGAAATCCTCAATTTTGAGCTTTCTGATCCACTCTTTTGCATACATGACATTCATCCATGACATTCATACATGACATGAATTATTAGTCACTGGTTTGGATTTTTTTCTCACATGTTATCATCATTTTTGACACATAGAGAAAAATGTGACAATTTGTGTCACATTTTTGACATTGAATTGGTGCATTTTTGTTCACATAGCATTTGCATCATTATGGACTTGATCTTTTGCATGTTGTACATTCATGGCATAAGGAAATTATATAAAACATCCCAAAGTCATTGCATGCATTTCTGATTTGATATGAATTTTCTAAGTTGGAAGTTCACTTTGTGCATATTTTTGGTCATTACATTACATAGACTAGTTGAGGCACTTGATTATTGATTTGATGTTGGTCCTTTTGAGGACATTGGAGGGAGTGTTTGAATGTGTGATGTGCAAAAGGATGGGTCCTGGATTGGTCATTTGGTTAGGTTTTGAGCCTTGTACATAAACTAACTTTGTTTTGTTGTTTCAGGTGGATACTCATCATTGATGATTGGGTTTATTCTCACCTTGTGAGATACAAATGCATTGAGTTCTGACCTATTTCTGTTTTGTAGGGTTTTGATTGATGTGGTGAGCTCATGAGCTTGTTTGAGTGCTAGGGCGCTTATGCATTAAATTGTGTAACTGTTAGAGGGTTTCACTGCTTGTCTTCTGGTTTTATGACTGAAGTACTGACTGTTTAGTCTTTGTACAGGTACCTTAGTTACTTACTTGCTTTAGCTCTTGCTTGAGAATTGGATTGTGGTTGACACACCACTCAGGTAGTTAGCTTCTTACTTCATGTAGTCTGAAGTCCTGTCACCTTTTTGGCAGGCATTTTGCTGGCAAGTCCTCCTTCAGAGGCTCTGTTTGTGTTTGTTTAAAATTGTGCCCAAAGACCTCCAAGAAGAGGCATGTGTTATTTGATAAGACCTCCAAGAGAAGAGGCAATTGACGAATAAAAGGGATTAGTAGCCAATCCCCTGTTATTCAGTGTGCCGTTCTTTATGCTCGCACTACGTGCTGATGCTTCTGAACATGTGCCCCGGATCTTTTGTCCAGAGTCTGTCAAGTGGAAAAGGATCTCACTTTCTGGATCCCCACGCTTTCTGTGTCATAAGCTCACCCTGGCCAGGGTTAAGAGCTATGAGGTCCCATCCTCATTACCATTTTGATCTGCTCACCCTGACGTTCAATGTCAGTGGTTAAGAGCCCATTTGATTACCCTTACAGTTTGGCTTGTTTGTCGAGGTTGATATGACCCCTATTGACTAAAGCCCACCCATTGTTTGAGACTCCTGTATGGATATAGTGTGTGATGCTTGTTCACTTGTGTTGGTGTGTTTATTTGTTTTCCTCTTCTCATCTCCTTTTCTGTAGGAGTCGTACGATTAACTTCTGAGGAGGTTGACCGTATGTAGAGTTTAGACTTGAGTTGACTCGTTCCTGTGTGAGTTAAGTTCTTGTTAGAGACCTCAACTTAGGGATATTGATTGCGTGACAATTATTAGGCTCGAGTCTTAGTCTCCCTATTAGTTTGTTGTTTCCCTGGTCTTTAGTTAGGAGAGTGTTTTACCCTTGATCAGGGGAACTACGTCGCCCTGATTCTCATACCAGATGAGATACGTAGGCAGGAGGTTGAGAGCAATCTCTTTGGGCACCCTTATCTTTGTTTTCGCGTGTGTTCGCCTTAATTCTCGAATTGTGTTTACCGTTTCGAGTCTTTTGTTTCCGGCATTTGCTGATGTTGGTGTGAGTATCTGTTTGTTCAGTGTGTGTGTGAGAGTGGTATGTTCATACCTTGGGGGATTTCTTCTGTTATTGGCCGGGGTTCACTAGTTGGGGTTCACTTTGGTTACATGTTATCCGTTCGGGGTTCATCTTTGGGGTTCATCTTCGGGGTTCATTTGTGATGATTGTTATTCATATTGGGGTTCATCTCGGGATTCATTTGTGATGATTGTTATTCACTTGGGGTTCATATTGGGGTTCATCTTTGGGGCTCATTTGCAGTGACTGGTTATACATATCGGGAGTTTATTCAGGATATTTGGTTACTTTGTTGGGGTTTGTTCTGATAACCTTTCTCTTTGGTGTTCACTGGTTAGCGTTTGTTATTGTTAGGAGTCGGGTGTAAGTCCATGTATTGGCATTCTGTTTCCTGTTTGTTATTGTTAGGAGTCGGGTGTAAGTCCATGTATTGGCATTCTGTTTCCTTTTGGGTGTTTCTTTTGACGTCTCAGCGTCCCTTTTTGGTGTCTTGTTTCAGCCTGCGTTAGCCGAGCTACGAGTGCTCTGATTCTCCTCTGGATAGAGAAGATACGTAGGCATAAGACGCGATGTCTCAGCGAGCATGTCTCCCTTTCCCGAACTACGTTGACTCTGATGTTTGTTTCTGACAAACTACGTAGGCCCAGGATGCGATGTAACACCCCGATAATAATATGGTAATTATTTAAATTAAGTTAATAATATATTTATTAATTTAATTGGATAATTGGATTATTATTATTATTATTTTGGAATTATTGAATTAATATTATTATTGGGATAATATTATTGGGTTTTATTATTTGAGTATATAAGTTGGAATAATAAAAAGTCCTAATTTTTGGAAAAGGGTTTTCACGTGAAAAAGAAAAAAAAAGAGAAGCGGCTGAAAGGGAAAGGGCAAAGAGGAAGAGCAAGAGAAGAGGAAAAGCTTGAAGCTAACGGAATTGCCGGATTAACTCAGGTAAGGGGGGTTTATCATCGATTAATGGGTATTATGGGATAATATGTGATGGGTAGTGAGAAACCATTGATTTGCCTCTGATTGAATGATGTATGATGAATTTGTGAACTTTTGGGATGAACGGAATTTGGATTAAAATTGAAGAAATTCGTAGGAATTAGAGGTAGAAACGTTAGAAATTTGTGAAATCGAAAGTGGATAATTCGTGTTAGATGAGATGAATGAATTGTGTGTAAAATTTGGACTGTGGAAGGTTGAATTGGATAGATATCGTAGCAGAGAAAGCCATTGCAGATCTGGAAATTCTGGTTTCTGGTCATACGCGTATGGCACTAGGCAATACGCGTATGATATGGCTGGTACGCGTATGGATGAGGCCTTACGCGTATGAGTGAGAAAGATGATGTTTTGAACGTGAAATTGTCTCTGTTGGTACGCGTAGGAGAATGTGGTACGCGTAGCATACGCGTATGGACTTGGTCAGGAATGGGCAATACGCGTATGGGCATAGGCGATACGCGTATGGGCAGACTTGTGGTTTTCTGAACTGCTGTTGTGTAGTTTTTAGTTGTTTAGGCTGAGTGATGTAACTTAGCTGATGTATGACGTAGTAGGGATCAATTCCCGTTGTTTTGAGTAGTATAGGTATTAGTAGAGTGTGCTAATACTGTGTTGATTATGCGGCATGATATGATATGCTTTTGTGATAAAATGTGTTGATGATGTGTGATGGTATGCATGATGTGGTGAATGTATCAGTTATGTATGCATTTGTGAATAGACTGTTTATGGCTTAGAGTGTGAGCATATGTCTATTCTTGAGTTGTTGTTGATGTTGCATTGCTAGATGATTAGCGTGCATAGCATAGCCTGTGGGGCTGTAGCTAATTCCCATGGTGAGGAATTAGTGAGTGAATCATTGTGGATTTGTTGTTGATGTCTGCATGCTAGATGATTAGTGTGCATAGCATAGCCTTCGGGGCTGTAGCTAATTCCCATGGTGAGGAATTAGTGAGTGAGTCATTAGATCTCAAATGAGTGGGACTAGTGAGCTTAGTAGCCGTATCTGGATTTGATCGGTGAGCTTGAACTATATGTTCAAGAATAGTCGGTACCGCATGTGTGGAGTCTCATTGCATAATGTATGTATGGCGTATAATATGAATGGATGTATTCCAATATTATACGTGTGTTTGTGTGGTTATGTAGTATGATTTGAGATTATACTTGTGTTTGTGTTGGTGTTGAGTATTATGTTGAGTTGACGTGCTGTTACTGAATATATGTTGGATTAGGGTGATGAAATGTGTTAAAATTACTTAGCATTACATAATGTTTTATAATGCTTATTATATTGATTGAGGAACTCACCCTTACAACTATTTTTCAGGTAACGAGAAATGAGTTGAGTAGAAGCTAATTATTGGAGTCTAGTGTAGTCTCCGTAGTAGGTCGTGCTCTGATAGATGTGACATCGGGATGGGTTGTTTAACTTGTTTTAAACGTATTGTTGTTGGTTGATAACCATTTTACATGTAATGTTTTACATGATTGATGAAATTATATCCGCTGTGTTTTATGCAAATGTTTAAGTTTTAAATTAATAAAAGAGCATGACCGTTATACTGTTGAATGGTGTGGAATATTGTGTGACACCCTTAAATGGCATAATTACTCTGATGTTGTATTTGATATTTAATTAAATATTTGGGGTATTTTAGAAGGGTGTTACATTAGTGGTATCAGAGCATAGTCGGTCGAGTCGAGTCGTAATTATTCTGTTTCCCCTGTACGAGATAGGTGTTGCGTAACCCTATCAGTACTTATTGTTTTAGTTTGTTGGGTTTTCAGAATAGAGATGGCTGGGAGAGATAGAGATGATGCTGCGATTGCTGAGGCTCTGGGTATGCTAGCTGGAGTACTTGGAGGAAATCCGAATGTTGTGGGAATGGGAGCTGCTCGTCAACTGAGTGAGTTCCAGAAGAACAATCCTCCAATGTTCAAGGGAGCATACGATCCAGATGGCGCTCAGAAGTGGTTGAAGGAGATCGAGAGAATCTTCCGAGTGACTGAGTGTGCCGATAACCAGAAGGTCAGGTTCGGTACGCATATGCTGTCAGAAGAAGCTGATGATTGGTGGGTTGCTACCCGCACTGAGTTGGAAACTGCTGGGAATGCTGAAATCACTTGGGCTGTGTTCAGAGAGAGATTCCTGAGGAAGTACTTTCCAGAAGATGTCAGAGGAAAGAAAGAGATAGAGTTTTTGGAATTGAAGCAGGGTAACAGGTCTGTTACTGAGTATGCTGCTAAGTTCACAGAATTGTCGAAGTATTACACTCCCTATAATGAGGCTGCTGGAGAATTTTCGAAATGTGTGAAGTTTGAGAACGGGTTGCGTCCTGAGATCAAACAGGCTATTGGATATCAGCGGATCAGAGTGTTTTCTGACTTGGTTGACTGTTGCAGGATTTTTGAACAGGATTCCAAGGCCAGAGCAGAGAGCTATCAGCAACGGGTTGATAGGAAAGGCAAGAATCAGAATGATCGTGGAAAACCGTATGCAGCTGGCAAAGGTTTCCAGAAGCAGAGTGGGATGAAGAGGCCTAGTGGGGGAGACTCTAGTGCCCCTGCTAAGTGTTATAGATGTGGTCGGGCTGGACATCGTGTCCATGAGTGTACCAGTGCTGAGATGAAGTGTTTCAAGTGTGGAAAAGGTGGTCATTTGGCTGCAGAGTGTCGGTTGAAGACTGTAACTTGTTTCAACTGTGGAGAGTTGGGTCATATCAGTCCACAGTGTCCTAAGCCGAAGAAAGAGAATCAGTCAGGAGGCAAGGTCTTTGCTTTATCAGGTTCTGAGACTTCCGCAGATGATCGTTTGATCCGAGGTACGTGTTATATTAATGGCTTTCCTCTTGTAGCTATTATTGACACCGGTGCTACTCATTCCTTTATATCTTTGGATTGTGCTGTGAAACTTAAGTTAGAGATATCTGAGATGCATGGTAGTATGGTGATTGATACTCCTGCAAAGGGTTCAGTGACTACTACTTCAGTTTGTTTGAATTGTCCTTTGAGTATTTTTGGTAGAGACTTTGGGATAGACCTTGTGTGTCTTCCCCTAGTGCAGATTGATGTTATCTTGGGTATGAACTGGTTGGTGTTTAACCGAGTTTCTATCAACTGTTTTGATAAGACTGTGATATTTCCTGAGAGTGAGGAAGGAAAGAGTTTGTTCCTATCAGCAAGGCAGGTGAATAAGGAAGTAGCAGATGGGGCAGAGTTGTTTATGCTGTTAGCGACTTTAGAGGCTAAAGATAAACTGGTGATTTGCGATCTAGCTGTGGTGTGTGATTTTCCTGATCTGTTTCCTGAAGAAGTGAATGAATTACCGCCAGAGCGTGAGGTTGAGTTCTCGATTGATTTGGTACCTGGTACTAGGCCGATATCGATGGCTCCGTACCGTATGTCTGCTGTTGAGTTAACGGAATTGAAGAGCCAGTTGGAAGATCTGTTGGATAAGAAATTTATTCGTCCGAGTGTGTCACCGTGGGGTGCGCCAGTGTTATTGGTTAAGAAGAAAGAAGGTACTATGAGGTTGTGTGTGGATTACAGGCAACTGAATAAAGTGACGATCAAGAATCGGTATCCTTTGCCGAGGATTGATGATTTGATGGATCAATTGGGTGGTGTGTTGATGCAGAATAAGCAGGTTATAGCTTATGCTTCGAGACAACTGAAAGTTCATGAGAGGAACTATCCGACACATGATTTAGAGTTGGCAGCTGTGGTATTTGTTCTGAAACTATGGAGGCATTATTTGTACGGGTCGAGATTTGAGGTTTTCAGTGACCATAAAAGTTTAAAGTATTTGTTTGATCAGAAAGAGCTGAATATGAGACAGAGGAGATGGTTAGAATTTCTGAAGGATTATGATTTTGGTTTGAATTACCATCCGGGTAAAGCAAACGTAGTGGCGGATGCATTGAGTCGGAAATCATTGCATATGTCTATGTTAATGGTTAAGGAATTAGATTTGATTGAGCAGTTTAGAGATTTGAGTTTGGTGTGTGAGAGTACTCACAATAGTGTTAAATTGGGAATGTTGAAGTTAACGAGTAATATTTTGGATGAGATCAGAGAGGGTCAGAAATCCGATATGCTTTTGGTTGATAAGTTAACTTTAGTGAATCAAGGTCAAGGTGGTGAATTCAAAGTTGATGAGAATGGTGTTTTGAAATTTGGTAATCGGGTATGTATTCCGGATGTTACCGAACTTAAGAAGAGTATCCTGGAGGAAGGACATCGTAGTGGCCTGAGTATTCATCCTGGAGCTACGAAGATGTATCATGATTTGAAAAAGTTATTTTGGTGGCCGGGAATGAAAAGAGAAATTGCGAGTTTTGTTTATTCTTGTTTGACTTGTCAGAAGTCAAAGATTGAGCATCAGAAGCCGTCTGGGCTAATGCAACCGTTGGCTATTCCAGAGTGGAAGTGGGATAGTATCAGTATGGATTTTGTGTCTGGTTTGCCGAGGACAAGTAGGAATTTTAAAGCTATTTGGGTGATTGTGGATAGATTGACGAAATCGGCTCATTTCATTCCGATCAGAATGGATTATCCGTTAGCGAGATTAGCCGAGTTGTATATTGAGAAGATTGTAAGTTTGCATGGTATTCCGTCGAGTATCGTTTCGGACAGAGATCCTAGATTTACATCGAAGTTTTGGGAAGGTTTGCAGAAGGCTTTGGGAACTAAGCTGAGATTGAGTTCTGCATATCATCCGCAGACTGATGGTCAGACTGAGAGGACGGTCCAGTCATTAGAGGATCTTTTGAGAGCTTGTGTTTTGGGTAAGGGAGGTGCTTGGGATTGTTATTTGCCTTTGATTGAGTTTACCTACAACAATAGTTTTCATTCGAGCATTGGTATGGCACCGTTTGAAGCTTTGTATGGTAGGAGATGTCGGACACCGTTATGTTGGTATGAGTCCGGTGAGAGTGCTGTGGTTGGACCTGAGATTGTTCAACAGACTACAGAAAAGATTAAGATGATTCAGGAGAAGATGAGAATTGCTCAGAGTCGTCAGAAGAGTTATCATGATAAGAGGAGGAAGTCACTTGAGTTCCAAGAGGGAGATCATGTGTTTCTTCGTGTTACTCCAATAACTGGCGTTGGTCGAGCTTTGAAGTCAAGAAAGTTGACACCTCGATTTATTGGTCCTTATCAGATTTTGGAGAGGATAGGAGAGGTAGCCTATTGTATCGCTTTACCGCCGTCGCTTGCGAATTTGCATGAGGTTTTTCATGTGTCTCAGTTGAGGAGGTACATTCATGATCCGTCGCATGTAGTCCAAGTAGATGATGTACAGGTGAGAGATAACCTGACTGTTGAAACATCACCTATGAGGATTGAAGATCGAGAGTTGAAGCAGTTGCGGGGTAAAAAGATTGCCTTGGTGAAGGTAGCTTGGGGAGGACCAGCAGGTGGCAATGTGACTTGGGAACTGGAGAGTAAGATGAAGGAGTCTTACCCAGAGTTGTTCACTTGAGGTATGTTTTCGAGGACGAAAACTCTTTTAGTGGGGGAGAGTTGTAACACCCCGATAATAATATGGTAATTATTTAAATTAAGTTAATAATATATTTATTAATTTAATTGGATAATTGGATTATTATTATTATTATTTTGGAATTATTGAATTAATATTATTATTGGGATAATATTATTGGGTTTTATTATTTGAGTATATAAGTTGGAATAATAAAAAGTCCTAATTTTTGGAAAAGGGTTTTCACGTGAAAAAGAAAAAAAAAGAGAAGCGGCTGAAAGGGAAAGGGCAAAGAGGAAGAGCAAGAGAAGAGGAAAAGCTTGAAGCTAACGGAATTGCCGGATTAACTCAGGTAAGGGGGGTTTATCATCGATTAATGGGTATTATGGGATAATATGTGATGGGTAGTGAGAAACCATTGATTTGCCTCTGATTGAATGATGTATGATGAATTTGTGAACTTTTGGGATGAACGGAATTTGGATTAAAATTGAAGAAATTCGTAGGAATTAGAGGTAGAAACGTTAGAAATTTGTGAAATCGAAAGTGGATAATTCGTGTTAGATGAGATGAATGAATTGTGTGTAAAATTTGGACTGTGGAAGGTTGAATTGGATAGATATCGTAGCAGAGAAAGCCATTGCAGATCTGGAAATTCTGGTTTCTGGTCATACGCGTATGGCACTAGGCAATACGCGTATGATATGGCTGGTACGCGTATGGATGAGGCCTTACGCGTATGAGTGAGAAAGATGATGTTTTGAACGTGAAATTGTCTCTGTTGGTACGCGTAGGAGAATGTGGTACGCGTAGCATACGCGTATGGACTTGGTCAGGAATGGGCAATACGCGTATGGGCATAGGCGATACGCGTATGGGCAGACTTGTGGTTTTCTGAACTGCTGTTGTGTAGTTTTTAGTTGTTTAGGCTGAGTGATGTAACTTAGCTGATGTATGACGTAGTAGGGATCAATTCCCGTTGTTTTGAGTAGTATAGGTATTAGTAGAGTGTGCTAATACTGTGTTGATTATGTGGCATGATATGATATGCTTTTGTGATAAAATGTGTTGATGATGTGTGATGGTATGCATGATGTGGTGAATGTATCAGTTATGTATGCATTTGTGAATAGACTGTTTATGGCTTAGAGTGTGAGCATATGTCTATTCTTGAGTTGTTGTTGATGTTGCATTGCTAGATGATTAGCGTGCATAGCATAGCCTGTGGGGCTGTAGCTAATTCCCATGGTGAGGAATTAGTGAGTGAATCATTGTGGATTTGTTGTTGATGTCTGCATGCTAGATGATTAGTGTGCATAGCATAGCCTTCGGGGCTGTAGCTAATTCCCATGGTGAGGAATTAGTGAGTGAGTCATTAGATCTCAAATGAGTGGGACTAGTGAGCTTAGTAGCCGTATCTGGATTTGATCGGTGAGCTTGAACTATATGTTCAAGAATAGTCGGTACCGCATGTGTGGAGTCTCATTGCATAATGTATGTATGGCGTATAATATGAATGGATGTATTCCAATATTATACGTGTGTTTGTGTGGTTATGTAGTATGATTTGAGATTATACTTGTGTTTGTGTTGGTGTTGAGTATTATGTTGAGTTGACGTGCTGTTACTGAATATATGTTTGGATTAGGGTGATGAAATGTGTTAAAATTACTTAGCATTACATAATGTTTTATAATGCTTATTATATTGATTGAGGAACTCACCCTTACAACTATTTTTCAGGTAACGAGAAATGAGTTGAGTAGAAGCTAATTATTGGAGTCTAGTGTAGTCTCCGTAGTAGGTCGTGCTCTGATAGATGTGACATCGGGATGGGTTGTTTAACTTGTTTTAAACGTATTGTTGTTGGTTGATAACCATTTTACATGTAATGTTTTACATGATTGATGAAATTATATCCGCTGTGTTTTATGCAAATGTTTAAGTTTTAAATTAATAAAAGAGCATGACCGTTATACTGTTGAATGGTGTGGAATATTGTGTGACACCCTTAAATGGCATAATTACTCTGATGTTGTATTTGATATTTAATTAAATATTTGGGGTATTTTAGAAGGGTGTTACATGCGACATCCTGTCGAGTCCACTTCCTCCGTTTTCTTTCTCTTCCTCACCTGTTTATTGTTCCAGTTTGTGTAATTTCGTTGAGCAGTTTAGCAGCAACCCTTTCCTTTCCTTTGAGCTATCTTTTGAGCGTGGATCCCGTCGAGTACGGCGGATGTGAGGGGTGCTAACACCTTCCCATTGCGTAACCGACTCTCGTACCTTGTAATCTCTGGTCGTAAGACCGTTCCTTTCCCTCTCTTAGGTTAGTCATGCGCTCCCTTTCCGTCATAGGATGAATAGAGTCGGTGGCGGCTTTGTATTTTCCCCGCCGGTTGTTTTTCGCGTTGTGATAGCTGGAGACTCTGCTGGGGACTGAAGTTGACCTCTTGCTGGTCCATCTTCCTTAAGCGAGTCAATCCTAGCGCTCTCTAGCGTAGTTTTTAGGGTAGTTTGGGTTGCTTTTTATTGCTTTATTTATTGCATTTATGATTATTATACTGTGATTCTATGTATATTTGCATATATGTTTGCATGCATCATGTTATCACTGTTCTGGATTCTGGGCAGGTGTGGTTCCTCTGATTTTGGGGGTGGGTGTTCTGAGTGGGGCTAAAACCCAAGCCCGAGTATACACCTAGGATTAGTGTGGTCTCATATTTCCTCACATGTTAGATCAGCATGTTGTTGCGACGTAACATACCACAGCCGGACGAGGTTCTTTCGAGAGAGCTCTTCCTTGTGGAGTTTCCACTATGGCTGGGTTATCTCTTTTGAGTTGTTGACTTCGGTGACCGTTCTTTCCCGGATTTTTGGTTTAGATGGTCTTATGAGAGCTGCACGGCACACCCGAAAGGGCAAACCCGTTGAGTATCTTGTCTGATTGTCAAGACCCGATTATCCGCCTTAGGATGACCTTATTAGAATCCACCTGTGAGGGGAGGGGTTTGGTTCCTACAGGTACAGGTTCTGCTGGTGACTCTTTGATGGTGACTTTGGTTCGGTTCGTGATCTGGGTTCTATTTATAAGTTGGATTTATGGCTATTCATTTCTGACACGCCGGAGTTCTGTCCGTGGTTTTTATTGGCGGGTTCCGTTTATTTCGGATCCCCCAGGATAGAGGTGGGGTTACTTGTTCAGATGATCTTGTTGTTGTCCGTTCAGTGATTTTCCTGTGATGATGGTGATGTATTCTCCGGTTCTGTTTATTTCGGAACCCCTGAGTTGGATTTGTGGTTACTTAGTCCCTTGGATGGTTGTGATCAGTTCTGAGACCGGAATTCAATACAGTTGGTGTTCAGATATCTTGGAGGATGGCACTATGTATTGCATTCATGCATCTGCATCATTCCTGTTAGACGGTGTGGCTAGTGATCGAGAGGGGGGGTGAATAGATCACCTCTTTTAAATTTAACGGATTTGAAATTTTATCAGAGTTTTCAAAGTTGGCGGAAAAATCAGTCCCGAATCGACTTCCGTCTATTCTGAACCGCTACTAGAAAGCCGGACACACAAGTTTAATTGTTGGATTTTAATGAGAATGACAGAACCAATTCACACCAGAATTTTAACTAATTGAATGCACTTATCATTAAAGTCTATTTCCAATGAATAAAATCTAGCTAACCGTTTTATCAAACAGTTGGTGTGTATGTGATCGATGATAAACAGCAATGGAGTTTGATTAAAGTTTTCTTGCCACTGCTGTCTTGAAAAAGAAACAATCACCACACACTAACTGAAATTGTGAAAACAGTTTGAAAAACGTAAAGAGGAGTAAGGTAAGAGTACGATACGCAGAGATTTGGTAAGGAAGTTCCCCACGTCGTCCTCGCGTGTGGGTACGTCTCCCTCTCAATTTCAAATGAAATTGAGAACTTTGATTATCAATTATTGCCGAATCCGTTGATACAAGGTTATGATACAAAGACAGAATTCTAAACTCTAAGAACCTCTTCTTGTATGAACCTTCACTTGATCTGAGCACGATCAAGATTTTCCTGCACGAAATTGCAAACAATTCACCGGTTCCACGACCTGCTTGCGAAATCCCCCGATCTCCAAACGCAACGCTGCGGCTGAATATGTTCTGCAAACGTGACTCCCAAACCCTCAAGAACACTCCAGTTCTTGAAGGACAAACCAGTAGGTTTTTCCTAGAAACCCCCTTCAATCTTCGACTCAGCTAGATCCTCGATCGTTCCACTGCAAACCACAGCTAGATCCTTGATCGTACCACTGAACGTTATCTCGATGCTTCTTTAATCCAAAGAACAAGAATGGTTATGTGTAAATGTTCTTGAAGAAAAGTGATTGAGAAGATGAAGAAGATGAAGTCTCTTTCAGGTTTCTAATTGCTCTCAAACAATTGCTCCAACACTGCTTTTGATCTGTGTTCAATTGTTTTCCCTCAATGAATTCGTGTTTTTTGCACTGCTGTTGTAACCTGTCTTTTCTATGCTGCAAAACAGTTGCTGTTATAACATGAAACAGCTTTATGTATTGATGCATAAGGGTGTGTATCGATGCATACTGTAAGTTATGTGAATTTTTGGTGAAATTTATTAATCATGTATCGATGCAAAATTCGTGTGTATCGATGCATGTGATTATCTCACTGGTATGTATCGATGCCTAATGCGCATGTATTGATACACAGGCTGTTTCAATTGGTCATGTATCGATGCAGGGATCGTGTGTATCGATGCATAGAGTTTTTTGTCTTCCATGTATTGATGCATGACTCGTATGCATCGATGCATACTGAACAGAAAGGTTTTGTGATTTATCACATGCTGTATGTATCGATGCAGAGGCTTTATGTATCGATGCTTACTGACATAAAATGCATTTTAATTGTTATTTAAAGGGAAATATCAATGTAGGTTTATATGTACAGTTATGCAACAATAGAGTGGGATGAAAAACATAATAAAACACACATGTATCATGTAATGCAATGCACAATCAACATTTGAATGATGATCACACAATTTGCTATCATTAAAAATTAATTCAAGGTAAAGAATTCTCTCACAATTCCCATTTTGCATTTAGCCGCATCTAACTCATGTTTATCCATATGCAGGGTACATTCTTGATTGAGATTCTGGTTGAGAGACATCCTCACAACTTTTTGTTCTGTACGGCAAAGCCAGATGATGTATTTCAGAATGCTGCTGTCGAATTATTATCCGTCTTAATGAAGCCAGGATCGAAGGACAGAATGTTCCTCATACGGATAAACATTGCATTCATGCATGAATCATAATAACTTGTCCTCTATTTTGCAGGTGTCGGTTTCTAACGTGTTTGGTTGTTACAGGAATCATTGCTCGCGCACGCAGAATCATCCCTCTGCACGTAACTCGTCCGCACAGATACTTTACCAGACGCAACAAGCCCAAACTGATGGATCCATCCAACGCTGACGTTCTCGAGCTGAAAGAGAAGATGAGTGAGTTGATCAACGCCATGCAAGGGTTCGCCATGGAGCAGAAAGCAATCGCTGAGAAGGTGGATAAGCTTGAGCTGGCTTCGATTGCCAATAATGGCAATAGTCAAGAGGGTAAGTCCAACCACGGTCCTGGTGGTTCTAGGGGTGGTGGCGATCCTAGAAGGAAGGCAACTAATGGTGGTGTATTCATCAATAATGGTGGTGGTCTTGGTTTTGCTGCAGGCAGTGGTCCGAGTCATGTTGGCAACGTTCTGAAGGAAACTCAGTTTTCTCCTTTCTTTGGGGTTGTGGAGGATAAAGAAGAGGATCAGTTCTCTGTGCTGAATGAGCAGTTTGGTCAGTATGGTGTTCAACCGCCGAACAAAGAGATTCAGGTGCTAGCAGAAAAGATCAGGGCTCTGGAAAGCCATGCCACTCCTGGGGCTATTAACATGACAAATATGGGGCTGGTTGAGGGGATTGTGATCCCACAGAAGTTCAAGGTGCCCACGTTTGATAAGTATAATGGAAGTTCTTGCCCGGAAACTCATCTTCAGGCCTTTGTTCGAAAGATATCTACCTACACCATGGATCAGAAGCTCTGGATGTACTTTTTCCAGGATAGCTTATCTAGCGGGTCTCTCGAGTGGTATACCAAGCTGAGATCGTCAGATATAAAGAGCTGGCAGGATTTGGGGGATGCTTTCTTCAAGAAATATCAATTTAACACTGACATGGCACCAAGTTGTACCCAGTTGCAGGGTATGTCTCAAAAGCCGAACGAGGGGTTTAAAGAGTATGCACAAAGGTGGAGAGAGTTGGCTGCCAGGGTTCAACCTCCATTAGTGGATCGGGAGATGTCAGATTTGTTCATGGGTACTTTTCAGGGGACTTTTGCTGAGAGGATGGTGGGGTGTCCAGTTACTGGTTTTGCGGATATAGTAGTGGTTGGCGAGAGGATTGAAAGTTGGTTGAAAATGGGAAAAATACAGGGAAATGTTATGTCGTCTGGATTGAAGAAGCCCTTCGGGAATGGTCAGCGCAAGAAAGAGGGTGACTCGAGTGATGTGTATGCCCAGAGAGGACACGGTAGGAATCATTACTACCAGCATACTGCTTCAGTAACAATTCCTGCTGATAATCAACCCGCACAACAGCAACAACAACAACAGCCATTTCAGCAGAGAACACAGAGGGCTGGGTACCAAGTTAGGGGAAGGATGGCAGATCGCTAGTTTGATAGGCCATCCATGACATATGCCCTTCTGTTGAAGAAGTTGAAGGATCTCGGGTTGGTACAGTTGAGGACGTTAGCTCCGTTAAGACCATATCATAGGCCTGCCAGTTATGATGAGAATGTCAAGTGCGAGTTCCATTCTGGTGCTCCCGGGCACAATATTGAGGGTTGTAAAGCCTTTAAGCATGTTGTCCAAGACTTGGTGGATTCCAAGGCCATCAATTTTGCACCATCGTCGAATGTTAATGCTAATCCCATGTTGGCGCATGGTCAGATGGGGGTGAATGTAATTTCTGAGGATAAGAGTAAAACCTGGGTGACGGATGTGGATCAGTTGAGGACCCCAATGTCTGTGGGTGAAGAGACTGACAGTGACTGCGAGCTCGACTCATGGATAAAACCGTGCGTACCAGGAATGGAAATCCAGAACTGGAAGGCCGAAAAGATCATCACTGTCACTCTGCGTGAAGAGTAATATTTCTATTTGTTAATTCTGTTTGCATGAAAGCCATATGTTTTACCCGAAACGTAATGGTCTATTGTAAGGGCCACCTCATATGTTTCCTTTTGCAGTATTTGCATCATTAATAAACGGATGTTTTTCGCATTAAAAGCGGTGTTCTTTGTTTTTCATTTATTTTTGCAGTTAAAAAAATAATATAATAAAAATGGTAATGTTTATTTTTATTTTCCTTCTTTTTAATTCTCGTTCCGACCCTAAAGCAACACATGAATCAACATTCATGCAGATGCGATTATTCTCCGGATCTTATTGATGACAATCTTGTTACACCCCTATATGACTTTGACAATCCGATCTATCATGCCGAAGAAGAAGGCGAAGAAGATTGTGAACTGCCGGAAGAGTTAGCCAGGTTGTTGAAACAAGAGGAGAAGGTGATTCAACCGCACGAGGAGCAAGTTGAGATTGTTAATCTGGGCACCGAGGAGGTCAGAAAGGAAGTGAAAATTGGGGTCGCTTTGGGGATGAATGTCAAGAGTAGAATGGTAGCACTGTTGAAAGAGTATGTTGATATCTTCGCCTGGTCTTATCAAGATATGCCAGGGTTGGATACCAATTTTGTTGTACACAAGTTGCCATTGAGAGAAGATTGTCCTCCAGTAAAGCAGAAGTTGCGCAGAACTCGACCCGAGATGGCCATGAAAATCAAAGAGGAAGTACAAAAACAGTTGGATGTTGGTTTCCTAGTTGTCACTAATTATCCGCCTTGGATCGCGAACATTGTGCCGGTACCGAAGAAGGATGGAAAGGTGAGGATGTGTGTGGACTACCGGGATTTGAATAGAGCTAGCCCGAAAGATGATTTCCCGTTACCTCACATCGATGTGTTGGTAGATAATACAACTCAATTCTCGGTATTTTCCTTCATGGATGGCTTTTCTGGCTATAATCAAATTAAAATGTCGCCAGTTGATATGGAGAAAACAACGTTCATCACACCATGGGGCACTTTTTGCTATAAGGTGATCCTGATTGAGGAAAAGAGGCTGGCGGCCATTTGTCATGGGTAGTTGTACCAGCAGTGAATGAAGCGTGCTTTTGACCGAAAGGTGCGACCTCGTGTGTACCATGTGGGAGATATGGTGTTGAAAAGGATCCTTCCTCCTCAGAACGATCGTCGGGGCAAGTGGACACCCAATTATGAAGGTCCATTTGTGGTCAAGAAGGTCTTCTTTGGCAGAGCCTTGTTGTTGACGACCATGGATGGTGAGGATTTTCCATCCCCTGTGAATGCGGACGCAGTTAAAAAATACTTCGTATAAGAGACTCGCTGGACGGAAAGAATAAAATAGTCCAGGCAAAAATGGGCATCCCGGCGAACAAAAAAAAATGAAAAAAAAGATAAAAAGCGCGGAGAGACTCGCTGTACTTTGGATTTGACACCTGGATAATCTAAAAGCAGAGATCGGTTGGAAGCGTCTTGTTTCGGAAGACAGAAAGCGCGGAGAGTCTTGAGGACATATGGGTTGTAACCGGGTTGGAACTCGATGAGATCACGGGTTCACATTGCCATTAGGATTGATTTTCCTTTTATGCGCAATTACCTCTTTTCAAGGATTGCTTCCTGTGTACTGCTCAGTTACGAGCCATCTTTTTCAATCAATAAAATGCATACTCAGTCAAATAATTTTGTTTTTGTTTTCATTACCGCTTTGATTGCAAAAACATCCATTTATTTTGATAAGAATCTTTGCATTTTGAGATATAGGGGTCTCTTCCGATGCATGTTTAGAGGATTGAAACTTGAAATCTTATTCGGAAGGTAGAGTGGCATGGGTGTTGAAATTTTAGCGCGCCTGGGGCACGTTTTATCTAACGATCTCTTTTGCAGGTGTTGTTGGTTATTTTCACTCACTTGGAGGTGGTGGTGAGAAGCGTTTCTCTTTGGCAAAAGATTCCTTTGAGGTCCAATCAGGGATGAGGAATTGAGGAATGGTGTAGAGGTGGCGAAAGAATTGTGACGACCCCAGAGGGTTAATCAAGAAGACTCTTCAAAGTCTGAGAACTGGAGAGTTGGCGAATCTAAGGAGGTTGATTTTCTTGAAGTAGGGAGAAGTCGAGAGTACAAGGTGATGAGTCAGAAAAGACCGGATGAGTCTGGGAGCTCTCAAAAGTGGAAAATTGACACTGTGGTTAAATGGTGAATACCAGTGTTCGACGAGTCGACGGGTGTTCCGTGTCAAATATTCTGTATCTCCCCAGCGGGTTCGAGGTCGGTGTTTCCTCAGCAGCCAGGCCTGAAGGTTGTTGTTTCCCCGGCAGGGGTGTGCGTTGGTAGTTTTTCCCCGGTGAAGTCGCCAAGCAGATTGAGGTCAGTGGAGGTCATCCCTAGTGAGGGTTACTCTTTCCTCGGCATCAGTAATATCCCAAGCAGGGTCGGAGATTGGAGCGATATCGAGTTCCTCAACAGAGTTGCTCGTGCCGTCCCTTGAGGGGGATACTTTTTATGCATTCATCATTTAGAGAAGCATATCATATTGCATAACTAATTGCGTAGCATTTCCATGGTTATGGAGCATTACGCTGTAAACCTCATGCATCGGCATTGCAAGCATAAGCTAGTCTCGAGCTGTGGTTACCGTTTGAGGGTTGGTTTAGCTGGTTGGTAAAGATGTTACTCTGAGGAGCTTGGCATCGTGATTTTGAATCAACAGTATTCCCCAGTAGCGCGATATTGGAGGAAGAGATTCCGTCGTGTGGAGATGGAAATGAAGATTGGAGAACGTTACGCGATCAACGCGGAGATTGGGGTCCACCAGGAGAAAAGGAAGTGCTAGGCATTTTCTGGAGAACGGGGTTCAACTGGAGATGGAGATGGGAATTGAAGATTGTATTCAGGATGAGGTCCTCAGGATTGTCTTCTGATCATGTGTTACCTTAGACTTTGGCGAGGCCAGCAGAAGTCGTTATGGGTGTCTTCAAGGGAAGAAATGCACATGTTACCTTCCTTTTGTGAAGGTGTACCCTCTGGTATGTCGCCATCAGAGTGGTGGTTGGTGTTATTTCCGACGTTGCCAACGGAATTAGCACAGGAGAATGGAGAACGGGGTTCAAATGTAGAAAAGGAGATACGGGGTGTCTTCTGGAGAATCGGGTTCACAATGACGATCGAGAATTATCGTCAGGCGACTGGGGTTCAAATGGAGAACGGGGTTCATTGTTTGGCAGTAAGAGTGACATGAAGTTGTCGGGGTTCAAATGCGGTGATCAGGGATCATCCGCGCAAAGAAAATATTTGTGTAGGGGTCCAAGAAAAAATCAAAGAAGTTTTTGGGGTTCAAGAAAAGTAAAAAAAATAATAATAACAAAAAGAAAATTTCCAGTGAAGCGTAAATTGTTCGTTTGTTCTTGGTATTCAACCACTTTTCACCCTGATCATTTGAAAGCCGAGGTTGTTCATATCGACAGGTTCACAGTGGATTGAATAGGGGCAGCTGTAACACCTCAAAATTTGCCCTCCTCTTCTTGAGACTAGGTTGGGGAATTGCATTTCATGTTTTAGGGCATTAGGCATTGCATTTTGCATCTCATATGAAAATAAGAAGATCATCCTCCAAGGTCTTTTCAAAAGATGGAGAAGTTAGGAGATTAAAGCCTGAGGGTCTCTATGAATTGATCATCAACCATCTGAGGGCATGGGCTTCAATTAGGGTTTCTTGATTCTTCAAAGTTTTTGAGCTTCATCTCATCTGCAAATATATGTCACCGTCATCATGGTTCTATCATCTTCAAGGGTTTCAGAGTTTATCCTCAAGTTCCTCTGGATTAGGGTTGTGACCTCTGGTCAACCCTAATCAATGCAGTTCTTCCAGCTAGGGTTTCTCAAAGAGATAAGGTATTTTCTTAGTATGAGGATCACATGATCATTATAAGGAGCTTACATAAGTTAGGGTTTCATTTTGAATCAATTTCACCAAGTGGTAGAGGTTCAAGTTGATCAAGGCATTTCAAGGTCATCTGAGGACCAAAAGTCAACTGTGTAGTCAACTGAGGGCTATGAGGTGGGGAAATGAGTTGAGACACCTCAATCATGTTCAAATGGGGTCTATTAATCATTCTAAACATCCATCTTGAAGATTCAAAGTTCATGGCAAAAGTTACTAAAAATGGAAAATGACCTATAATTCAAAGTTTCCAAATTTGGCAAGTTTTTGGTCCACTTTCAACTTGACTTGTCAATATCAAGGAAGACTCAAATGGATTTTTGGTGAACATGAAAGTTGTATATCTTTGTCTCCCCTTTCCAAAAAGTCCTAATTCATGTCCATATGATAGATGGTTGAGGAGTTATGGTCATTTGATCACCAAGTGTGCATGGAAATTCAAAATGGCATAACTTTTGATATAATGCTTCAAATTGGTTCATTCTTTTTGCAAAGTGCTTCTAATGTTCAAGGCATCTCAAAAGGACATCATGTGACTCAATTATGCAAGAAGAATCATGGTCATAAATCACATTATTTCACATTTTGTTCTAAGGATAATCTCATGCTACAAATCAAAATTCACAAAGAACCAAGGCAAGGCTTCACTTCAGCATTCTTCATGGACCATATTGGAGTAAAATTGAGCCCTTGCCATGCATGAGAGAGGCGTGTACATTCATTGTTTCACACATGTTCAAAATGAAGCAGATCTTCACCATTCATTTTTGGCTTAAGATGCAAGCAAAACAATCTTCAAATCATGACCCTTGGTTGTTCTTGAGTGGATTAAGATCCTGGCATGGGGATAAGCACGTGCGTTATGGCCATGGGAGCTCATTTTGCATTTTGGCAATTTGTTTAATAACTCACTAATCATGATTAGTACATGGCTAATGTGATTAGCAGTGTTGTTAGCAAGCAATATAAATAGTGAAACCCTAATCATAACTGCCATAACTGCATTTTCAGATCTAGAATTGAAGAAACTCTCTAAAAAGTCTCTATTTTCGAATTTGCATTTCCTCCAAGATCATTGCATATTCTTGATCCTCATGCTTCACTGATCAAGAATCATCCATCGTTTGGTGCAATTCATCAAGAAATCAAGCAGTTCAAGTGCATTCTCATGGCAATCGGATTTGGAAATTGAGGCGCATTCAAGAGGTTTCATCCAGTTCTTTTTGCACAAAGCTTCAAAGAAAGTCCATAGGAGTTAATCTGGAGTCGCTGAGCACATGAGAACGCGATTTCAGAAAGCTCCATTTCCAGGTGACTTCATTTTCACACTCTCCTTTTGCTGATTTTAGGTTATAGGATTGAAGATCGTGATGTGTAGATCATGGATATGTGTTTAGAATTGAGATTAAGTGAGAATTGAGGATTTAGTGGCGACTGGAAGTTTGGATCTAGAAACTTTCTCTCTTCGATTTGCAAAACCTAGGGAGATTTAGGAGAAACTAAGGTGATATTTGGAATCAACATTGAAAACTGAGTGGAATGACATAGGTCTGGGGAAATTCTGGAAAAAATTGTGGTGGCGCCGCCGTAGGAGCCACCGTGTGTTCATCGGGGAAGACGACCGGAGCGGAGCTCCGGCGTCTGTGTGTTGGCTAGGGTTTGATGTGTGTACGCCATGTGGAGCACTGTGTGGACGAGTGATTGGGTGAGGTTCGTTTGTACTTTGGATTTGACACCTGGATAATCTAAAAGCGGAGATCGGTTGGAAGCGTCTTGTTTCGGAAGACAGAAAGCGCGGAGAGTCTTGAGGACATATGGGTTGTAACCGGGTTGGAACTCGATGAGATCACGGGTTCACATTGCCATTAGGATTGATTTTCCTTTTGTGCGCAATTACCTCTTTTCAAGGATTGCTTCCTGTGTACTACTCAGTTACGAGCCATCTTTTTCAATCAATAAAATGCATATTCAGTCAAATAATTTTGTTTTTGTTTTCATTACCGCTTTGATTGCAAAAACATCCATTTATTTTGATAAGAATCTTTGCATTTTGAGATATAGGGGTCTCTTCCGATGCATGTTTAGAGGATTGAAACTTGAAATCTTATTCGGAAGGTAGAGTGGCATGGGTGTTGAAATTTTAGCGCGCCTGGGGCACGTTTTATCTAACGATCTCTTTTGCAGGTGTTGTTGGTTATTTTCACTCACTTGGAGGTGGTGGTGAGAAGCGTTTCTCTTTGGCAAAAGATTCCTTTGAGGTCCAATCAGGGATGAGGAATTGAGGAATGGTGTAGAGGTGGCGAAAGAATTGTGACGACCCCAGAGGGTTAATCAAGAAGACTCTTCAAAGTCTGAGAACTGGAGAGTTGGCGAATCTAAGGAGGTTGATTTTCTTGAAGTAGGGAGAAGTCGAGAGTACAAGGTGATGAGTCAGAAAAGACCGGATGAGTCTGGGAGCTCTCAAAAGTGGAAAATTGACATTGTGGTTAAATGGTGAATACCAGTGTTCGACGAGTCGACGGGTGTTCCGTGTCAAATATTCTGTATCTCCCCAGCGGGTTCGAGGTCGGTGTTTCCTCAGCAGCCAGGCCTGAAGGTTGTTGTTTCCCCGGCAGGGGTGTGCGTTGGTAGTTTTTCCCCGGTGAAGTCGCCAAGCAGATTGAGGTCAGTGGAGGTCATCCCTAGTGAGGGTTACTCTTTCCTCGGCATCAGTAATATCCCAAGCAGGGTCGGAGATTGGAGCGATATCGAGTTCCTCAACAGAGTTGCTCGTGCCGTCCCTTGAGGGGGATACTTTTTATGCATTCATCATTTAGAGAAGCATATCATATTGCATAACTAATTGCGTAGCATTTCCATGGTTATGGAGCATTACGCTGTAAACCTCATGCATCGGCATTGCAAGCATAAGCTAGTCTCGAGCTGTGGTTACCGTTTGAGGGTTGGTTTAGCTGGTTGGTGAAGATGTTACTCTGAGGAGCTTGGCATCGTGATTTTGAATCAACAGTATTCCCCAGTAGCGCGATATTGGAGGAAGAGATTCCGTCGTGTGGAGATGGAAATGAAGATTGGAGAACGTTACGTGATCAACGCGGAGATTGGGGTCCACCAGGAGAAAAGGAAGTGCTAGGCATTTTCTGGAGAACGGGGTTCAACTGGAGATGGAGATGGGAATTGAAGATTGTATTCAGGATGAGGTCCTCAGGATTGTCTTCTGATCATGTGTTACCTTAGACTTTGGCGAGGCCAGCAGAAGTCGTTATGGGTGTCTTCAAGGGAAAAAATGCACATGTTACCTTCCTTTTGTGAAGGTGTACCCTCTGGTATGTCGCCATCAGAGTGGTGGTTGGTGTTATTTCCGACGTTGCCAACGGAATTAGCACAGGAGAATGGAGAACGGGGTTCAAATGTAGAAAAGGAGATACGGGGTGTCTTCTGGAGAATCGGGTTCACAATGACGATCGAGAATTATCGTCAGGCGATTGGGGTTCAAATGGAGAACGGGGTTCATTGTTTGGCAGTAAGAGTGACATGAAGTTGTCGGGGTTCAAATGCGGTGATCAGGGATCATCCGCGCAAAGAAAATATTTGTGTAGGGGTCCAAGAAAAAATCAAAGAAGTTTTTGGGGTTCAAGAAAAGTAAAAAAAATAATAATAACAAAAAGAAAATTTCCAGTGAAGCGTAAATTGTTCGTTTGTTCTTGGTATTCAACCACTCTTCACCCTGATCATTTGAAAGCCGAGGCTGTTCATATCGACAGGTTCACAGTGGATTGAATAGGGGCAGCTGTAACACCTCAAAATTTGCCCTCCTCTTCTTGAGACTAGGTTGGGGCATTGCATTTCATGTTTTAGGGCATTAGGCATTGCATTTTGCATCTCATATGAAAATAAGAAGATCATCCTCCAAGGTCTTTTCAAAAGATGGAGAAGTTAGGAGATTAAAGCCTGAGGGTCTCTATGAATTGATCATCAACCATCTGAGGGCATGGGCTTCAATTAGGGTTTCTTGATTCTTCAAAGTTTTTGAGCTTCATCTCATCTGCAAATATATGTCACCGTCATCATGGTTCTATCATCTTCAAGGGTTTCAGAGTTTATCCTCAAGTTCCTCTGGATTATGGTTGTGACCTCTGGTCAACCCTAATCAATGCAGTTCTTCCAGCTAGGGTTTCTCAAAGAGATAAGGTATTTTCTTAGTATGAGGATCACATGATCATTATAAGGAGCTTACATAAGTTAGGGTTTCATTTTGAAGCAATTTCACCAAGTGGTAGAGGTTCAAGTTGATCAAGGCATTTCAAGGTCATCTGAGGACCAAAAGTCAACTGTGTAGTCAACTGAGGGCTATGAGGTGGGGAAATGAGTTGAGACACCTCAATCATGTTCAAATGGGGTCTATTAATCATTCTAAACATCCATCTTGAAGATTCAAAGTTCATGGCAAAAGTTACTAAAAATGGAAAATGACCTATAATTCAAAGTTTCCAAATTTGGCAAGTTTTTGGTCCACTTTCAACTTGACTTGTCAATATCAAGGAAGACTCAAATGGATTTTTGGTGAACATGAAAGTTGTATATCTTTGTCTCCCCTTTCCAAAAAGTCCTAATTCATGTCCATATGATAGATGGTTGAGGAGTTATGGTCATTTGATCACCAAGTGTGCATGGAAATTCAAAATGGCATAACTTTTGATATAATGCTTCAAATTGGTTCATTCTTTTTGCAAAGTGCTTCTAATGTTCAAGGCATCTCAAAAGGACATCATGTGACTCAATTGTGCAAGAAGAATCATGGTCATAAATCACATTATTTCACATTTTGTTCTAAGGATAATCTCATGCTACAAATCAAAATTCACAAAGAACCAAGGCAAGGCTTCACTTCAGCATTCTTCATGGACCATATTGGAGTAAAATTGAGCCCTTGCCATGCATGAGAGAGGCGTGTACATTCATTGTTTCACACATGTTCAAAATGAAGCAGATCTTCACCATTCATTTTTGGCTTAAGATGCAAGCAAAACAATCTTCAAATCATGACCCTTGGTTGTTCTTGAGTGGATTAAGATCCTGGCATGGGGATAAGCACGTGCGTTATGGCCATGGGAGCTCATTTTGCATTTTGGCAATTTGTTTAATAACTCACTAATCATGATTAGTACATGGCTAATGTGATTAGCAGTGTTGTTAGCAAGCAATATAAATAGTGAAACCCTAATCATAACTGCCATAACTGCATTTTCAGATCTAGAATTGAAGAAACTCTCTAAAGTCTCTATTTTCGAATTTGCATTTCCTCCAAGATCATTGCATATTCTTGATCCTCATGCTTCACTGATCAAGAATCATCCATCATTTGGTGCAATTCATCAAGAAATCAAGCAGTTCAAGTGCATTCTCATGTGTAACACCTCAAAATTTGCCCTCCTCTCTTGGGACTGGCATTAACATATTTGCATTTCATTTTAGGTCATTAGGCATTTCATATTGCATATCATGTGGTCACATTGTGCAAGCTATTCTCCCAAGTCTTGTTCAGAAGATGAGGAAGTCAAAGTGCAAGCCTAGGGTTTATTGACTGATCATGGACCATCTGAGGATTGGGCTGTGAATTAGGGTTTCATGATTCTCAATGGATATTGGTCTTCATCTTGATTGAAGTGATACATCATCATCATCATGGTTGGATGTCATCAGGAGATTGGAGAAGATTCCTTAAGATTAGGGTTTTGACCACTGGTCAACCCTAATCAGTTGTATTGGGCCAATCAGGGCTGGATCAGGAGATGGGGTTTATGAAGGAGATGAGGATCATTTTGTGATTATATGGTGATTATTGAGGCTAGGGTATCACCCTTGAGCCATTTCAGTTGAAGATTGGGGTTCAAATTGATCTGTGCATTGCCTGATTCATCTGTCAGTTGAAAAGTCAACTGTGGTCAACTGTACATGATCTGGTGGATTTGGAGGTGGAAACAAGTTAGACACACTTCATTCATGTTGGAACAAGTGTTATTTGACATCTCAAAGCTTAAAAATGAAGAAAATCAAGTCAGGACAAAAACTGCCAAAAATAGAAAGTGACTTGTAGCTGAAGTTTCCAAAAATGGAAAGTTTTTGACCTCAAAAACAGAAGTCCAAGGAAGCTTCAAATGAAAAATTGTTCAACATGACAGATGTAGATCTTGTTCTCACCTTTCCAAAAAGTCCAAGAACTTGAAAATCCAATGTACGGTTTGCAAAATATGGCTCAGTGAATTTCAGAAAAGATCCGTAATCAGGAGGCCATAACTACCACATACTTCGTCCAAATTGCAAGTTCTTTATATGCACAAACTCCATTTGACATGTACTTTGAGGGTGCATCATTGGATTTTCCCAAAAATGGCCAAGGCAAAAAGTCACTTTTCAACTGGACAGCTGAATTGGACCAGGGGCAAAATCGTCCAAATGTCAAAATAATTGGAATTTTTGAATGGGACTTTTTCCAACACCTCAGGAATGGCATTTAGAGTGTGTTTGAATATTCATTTCATGGCTAAGGCATGAGAATTGGATTTTGGCTTGAAAAGTGAAATGATGAAAATTGGTCATTTTGCATACACATAGTGATTTTGAGTTTTAAGCAACCAATGGGCATGGGACAAGTTTCCACAGTTCATATATGATATTTAGAAGGTGTATGTGCTGTCAAAACAGGTGGCACTAGCTGTCATGGTGAAATTCCAATTTTACCCCTCCTTTGAAAATTGCCATTTACACTAACAATGCTTTTGGTTAATTAAGTGGATTAGTGGAAGATTAAGGTATCATATATAATCTAAATCTCCTTCTAATCATAACAGAATCACAATCACCAAGAATTCAGATCTAAAAACCTCTCACATTCTCTCAACTTCTCTCAAGAACACTCAAGAACACTCAAGAACACATCACACCAAAATCCAAAGAACTTCTTCATTTCTTCATCAATTTCGAAGATTCTTTTTGTGTTGATCTTCATTCCTCTCATACTCCAACTGTTTTGGCAAGGCAAGATCAAAGGAGCTCCAAAACACGACTGTCCAAGTTTGCTCCATCAATGGTGAATCAAGCTTTTGTGCATTAGAAGCAACCTAAATCGAACCTGATCATATCATTCAACTTCTTGGAGCATATGCTGCATCTGTTTTGGTAAAGGAAGTGCAAACATCTTCAAATTCATCACTGTCTTCGAATCGAGGTAACTTTTCGAATCTCATGGATTAGTGAATTGTTATGTGCGTTTGAAAGTATGTTTGATGTAGAATGCAATGATGCTTGTAGTTTTAGGAATGGATAATCATAGGTTGAGATATCGCGATTTGAAACTTTGAAGTGAAAACCTAAAGTGTTCGATTCGTGAGATTTAGAGACAATTAGGAGAAATCGTTTGCATGTTTGTGATCCTGAGAGCGAGACCTTTCCAACGGTTATTAATTTGTGAGATTCGGTTGAGAAATGAGCAAAGTCGAAGCTGCCGGTGATGAACGTATTGATACCGCGCGGGGAGGAAGATGAAGTCTGGGACTGTTTCCTGTTTGATTCACGTTTCGTGCGTTTCCCAAATTCAAATGTGTTTACCGGTCCTGGATTATTACGGTTATGCCATTGGAGTTTCATTTAATTATAATATAATTCATAAAAATTCTAAAAAATTCATATCACATTAAAAAATGCATAAAAAATAGTAAAAAAATTCAGAAAAATATGGAGTTTTTTTCTATGACTTTGTTGACTTGTGTAGGATTTTTTGACCTATTGGTCAAAGTTGTGCTTGGCAAATATTTTAGTTGACCTAGGGTTTTCTCATGTATGTCCATTTTTGATACATCTCACCAATTTGATCATGAAATGTCCATAATGTAAAATAAATTCTTGAAAATTTTTGTGATGATTGTAGACTCATTGATGTTCATTTATATGTAAATTTCATGAATTTTTGATACCTGGTTAGAGAGCAGCAAATTCTGGAACTTAGGTGTGACAATTTGTGTCACACCTCATTATGTCAACTTGTTGAATTTAATTGGATAACCTATGCATGTTAGAATTGAATGAAATTTGGCATGGTGAATTGTTGATATGTTAGGATGTTGTATGAATTTTTGTAGAATTTTTCACTGCCTTTTCTAATTGATCATGATTTTTCATTTCTGGTGATTGAAATTGCAAGCTCATGTGACATAGGTTGGTAGATTGATTGGGAAATCCTCATATTGTATTGTATGGCCATGAAATTTGATATGCATGAACTAGACACATTGTGTGACCTCCCTGTTTTGGTCTCATCCATTTCTTTTTTGTTTTCAATGAGATATGAATTTTTGAAGTGGATGTATGCATTAATGGTGTGAATTGAAGCATGAAATTGTGTCTGTTTTTGATGATTTTCATTGACATGGTTCTATTTGCCCAATTGAGCTCAAATTTGACATGGTAGACCTTGATTATCCCCTGTTTAGGTGTATTTAATTTGAGAATTTTTGGATGTGTTTTGGTATGGATTTGAATGCAATAATTCTGTTTGCATGTTTGATGTTTCTTTTGACCTCATTTTGTGTTGTTTGTGCATGAATTGAACATGATGGATGATATAGACATGAGACCAAGGATGTTTGCTCTTGTTTGATGTTAATTTGATGTTGGATGGTGGATACCTTGCTGTTTTAACTTTTTTCTTGCTTTGGGACCCTAGGCTTGGCCTAGTGGTCTAGTTGCTAATGTTTGCTTGGTTTTTCAGGATCAAAAGCATAATGTACATGGAGAATGATACAAGTTGATTTTAATTGATGTTGTGGATGTTTGTACACTAACATAACATTGTTTTGTAGGTGTTGGAGCTTGGGCTTAAGCCTTGGGCTTGTTTTGTGTTGTATTGTTTAAGCTGTTTAACTGTTTGCTTTACAGTTTGTCTGACTGAGTACTGACTGTGTTGGATTGTTTCCAGGTACTTTAGTTGCTCAGTTCCTTGTGAACTTTTGCTTTGCGTTGCTTAAGCAACTTGCATTAAGGTAAGTCCTCTTGACTTCATGTAGTCTGGAGACCCGGCTGTTACCGGGCCGGGCAAATTGTCTGAAGTCCTCCTTAAGAGGCAATGCTTGTGTATGTTTATTTTTAAGCCAAGCAGGAAAAGCCCTTCAAGTAAGGCAATTGGTGGAAGGTAGGGACAAGCAACCTGTCCCCCACTATTCAGTTGAGTCTTCTCCTTGCTCCCATTACATGGTTGTAGCATTGAGATCAAAAGCCCAAGATCCGTTGTGTCAGAGTCATCGAGTATAAAAGGGTTCCCCTATTCTGGACCCATGCTCATTTGTCAGCTCTCCCTGGTTAGGGATAAGAGCTGTGAGGTCTCATCCTCACTTCATCCTTTCATCTGCTTCACCTTAGCCTCGTAATGGCAAGGTTAAGAGCAAAACCAGCCTGTACAGACGACTCGCTTCGGCGGTCAAACCCCATTGATTGAGCCTCTTGTTTGGCTATAGTGCGTGTTATGTGGATATCTGATTGACATGCTTGTTTGAGATACCTGTTCTCATTTGATGATATATGATTGTATGCTTGTGTGCTAGCTTCTTTCCTGGTTAGGATAGTTTGCTTATGCAAGTAGGATAGAAAACCGAACTTAGGGTTAACGATGCATGACAACATTAGGCTCGAGTCTCAGCTCCCTAGTTGTGTATCTTTCCCCGGTTTCTGGTTAGCAATTTAGTCCCTATCAGGGGAACTACATCGCCCTGATCCTCGTTCCAGACGAGGTATGTAGGCAGGGGGTCGTGCGAGACCTCTCCGGGCAACCTTTTTCTTTTTGTGTGTGTTAATTTGTTATCTGATTGTTTGTTTTGGCTCGGATGCCGACGTAAGCCCAGTGATTGGCAGTCGGGCTCCACGTTTGCCGTTTTTGTGTTTTGGTTCGGATGCCGACGTAATTCCATCCAGTGGTTGTCGGGCTCCATGTTTGCCACCCTTGTTGGTGTGTGATGTTTTGTGTTGTTTGGCGTGCGTAAGCCGAACTACAGAGGCTCTGATTCTTGTTCCAGACAAGATATGTAGGCATAAGGTGCGATACCTTATCGAGCTCCCTTCTCTTAACCCCACCTGCGTTCCCTGTGTGTGTGATGTTTAGCAACCTTTTCTTTATTCTAAGACGTGGATCCCTAGGAGTACCTAGGACGTGAGGGGTGCTAATACCTTCCCCTCGCGTAACCGACTCCCGAACCTTTTCTCTCTGGTCGCGAGACCATGTCTTTCCAGGTTTCTCTGAGCGTTTCCTTTCCCTATCTTGGGATAAATAACGTTTAGTGGCGGCTCTGTGTGTTTTTATATTTAGGCTCGCCGGTTGATTTTTCGCAGGATGCGACATCATGGCAATCGGATTTGGAAATTGAGGCGCATTCAAGAGGTTTCATCCAGTTCTTTTTGCACAAAGCTTCAAAGGAAGTCCATAGGAGTTAATCTGGAGTCGCTGAGCACATGAGAACGCGATTTCAGAAAGCTCCATTTCCAGGTGACTTCATTTTCACACTCTCCTTTTGCTGATTTTAGGTTATAGGATTGAAGGTCGTGATGTGTAGATCATGGATATGTGTTTAGAATTGAGATTAAGTGAGAATTGAGGATTTAGTGGCGACTGGAAGTTTGGATCTAGAAACTTTCTCTCTTCGATTTGCAAAACCTAGGGAGATTTAGGAGAAACTAAGGTGATATTTGGAATCAACATTGAAAACTGAGTGGAATGACATAGGTCTGGGGAAATTCTGGAAAAAATTGTGGTGGCGCCGCCGTAGGAGCCACCGTGTGTTCATCGGGGAAGACGACCGGAGCGGAGCTCCGGCGTCTGTGTTTTGGCTAGGGTTTGATGTGTGTACGCCATGTAGAGCACTGTGTGGACGAGTGATTGGGTGAGGTTCCTTTGACCAAAGCCACGCGTGCGTTGAAAGGTGACTGGGCGATGACTGGGATTAATGAAACGGTGTGTTTCATTGTTCAAACTTGTACCATTGATCTTAAGAGCGCGCCAGATCCTGTGGCTTGCGTTTTTATTTTATTTTATTTGAATATTCCATTTCCCTCCATTTTCCATTTGATATTTCAATTATTTTGGTCATTTTGTTTAAATCATAAAAAATCCAAAAATTGTCCCATTGAGTCCCAATTTTTTTTTCATAGTTTTGTATTTGTGTCTACTTTTTTATGGTGTTGAATTCAAGAATTTTTGATGTCTGGATTTTTATGTGGGAATTTTTGAATCAATGTTGTGCCAAATTGATCTAGTGCATTCAATGCATTGTGAAATCCTCAATTTTCAGCTTTCTGATCCACTCTTTTGCATACATGACATTCATACATGACATGAATTATTGGTCACTGGTTTGGATTTTTTCTCACATGCTATCATCATTTTTGACACATAGAGAAAAATGTGACAATTTGTGTCATATTTTTTACATTGAATTGGTGCATTTTTGTTCACATAGCATTTGCATCATTCTGGACTTGATCTTTTGCATGTTGTACATTCATGGCATAAGGAAATTATACAAAACATCCCAAAGTCATTGCATGCATTTCTGATTTGATATGAACTTTCTAAGTTGGAAGTTCATTTTGTGCATATTTTTGGTCATTACATTACATAGACCAGTTGAGGCACTTGATTATTGATTTGATGCCGGTCCTTTTGAGGACATTGGAGGGAGTGTTTGAATGTGTGATGTGCAAAAGGATGGATCCTGGATTGGTCATTTGGTTAGGTTTTGAGCCTTGTACATAAACTAACTTTGTTTTGTTGTTTCAGGTGGATACCCATCATTGATGATTGGGTTTGTTCTCACTTTGTGAGATACAAATGCATTGAGTTCTGACCTATTTTCTTTTTGTAGGGTTTTGATTGATGTTGTGAGATCATGAGCTTATTTGAGTGCTAGGGCGCTTATGCATTAAATTGTGTAACTGTTAGAGGGTTTCACTGCTTGTCTTCTGGTTTTATGACTGAAGTACTGACTATTTAGTCTTTGTACAGGTACCTTAGTTGCTTACTTGCTTTAGCTCTTGCTTGAGCATTGGAGTGTGGTTGACACACCACTCAGGTAGTTAGCTTCTTACTTCATGTAGTCTGAAGTCCTGTCACCTTTTTGGCAGGCATTTTGCTGGCAAGTCCTCCTTCAGAGGCTCTGTTTGTGTTTGTTTAAAATTGTGCCCAAAGACCTCCAAGAAGAGGCATGTGTTATTTGATAAGACCTCCAAGAGAAGAGGCAATTGACGGATAAAAGGGATTAGTAGTCAATCCCCCGTTATTCAGTGTGTCGTTCTTTATGCTCGCACTACGTGCTGATGCTTCTGAACATGTGCCCCAGATCTTTTGTCCAGAGTCTGTCAAGTGGAAAAGGATCCCACTTTCTGGATCCCCACGCTTTCTGTGTCATAAGCTCACCCTGGCCAGGGTTAAGAGCTATGAGGTCCCATCCTCATTACCATTTTGATCTGCTCACCCTGACGTTCAATGTCAGTGGTTAAGAGCCCATTTGATTACCCTTACAGTTTGGCTTGTTTGTCGAGGTTGATATGACCCCTCTTGACTAAAGCCCACCCATTGTTTGAGACTCCTGTATGGATATAGTGTGTGATGCTTGTTCACTTGTGTTGGTGTGTTTATTTGTTTTCCTCTTCTCATCTCCTTTTCTGTAGGAGTCGTACGATTAACTTTTGAGGAGGTTGATCGTATGTAGAGTTTAGACTTGAGTTGACTCGCTTCCTGTGTGAGTTAAGTTCTTGTTAGAGACCTCAACTTAGGGATATTGATTGTGTGACAACTATTAGGCTCGAGTCTTAGTCTCCCTATTAGTTTGTTATTTCCCTGGTCTCTGGTTAGGAGAGTGTTTTACCCCTGATCAGGGGAACTACGTCGCCCTGATTCTCATACCAAATGAGATACGTAGGAAGGAGGTTGAGAGCAATCTCTCCGGGCACCCTTTTCTTTGTTTTCGCGTGTGTTCACCTTTATTCTCGAATTGTGTTTACCGTTTCGAGTCTTTTGTTTCCGGCATTTGCTGATGTTGATGTGAGTATCCGTTTGTTCAGTGTGTGTGTGTGTGAGTGGTATGTTCATACCTTGGGGGATTTCTTTTGTTATTGGTCGGGGTTCACTAGTTGGGGTTCACTTTGGTTACCTGTTATCCGTTCGGGGTTCATCTTCGGGGTTCATTTGTGATGATTGTTATTCATATTGGGGTTCATCTCGGGATTCATTTGTGATGATTGTTATTCACTTGGGGTTCATATTGGGGTTCATCTTTGGGGTTCATCTTTGGGGTTCATCTTTGGGGTTCATTTGCAGTGACTGGTTATACATATCGGGAGTTTATTCAGGATATTTGGTTACTTTGTTGGGGTTTGTTCTGATAACCTTTCTCTTTGGTGTTTGCTGGTTAGCATTTGTTATTGTTAGGAGTCGGGTGTAAGTCCATGTATTGGCATTCTGTTTCCTGTTTGCTATTGTTAGGAGTCGGGTGTAAGTCCATGTATTGGCATTCTGTTTCCTTTTGGGTGTTTCTTTTGACGTCTCAGCGTCCCTTTTTGGTGTCTTGTTTCAGCGTGCGTTAGCCGAGCTACGAGTGCTCTGATTCTCCTCTGGATAAAGAAGATACGTAGGCATAAGACGCGATGTCTCAGCGAGCATGTCTCCCTTTCCCGAACTACGTTGACTCTGATGTTTGTTTCTGACAAACTACGTGGGCCCAGGATGCGACATCCTGCCGAGTCCACTTCCTCCGTTTTCTTTCTCTTCCTCACTTGTTTATTGTTCCAGTTTGTGCAATTTCGTTGAGCAGTTTAGCAGCAACCCTTTCCTTTCCTTTGAGTTATCTTTTTAGCGTGGATCCCGTCGAGTACGGCGGACTTGAGGGGTGCTAACACCTTCCCCTTGCGTAACCGACTCTCGTACCTTGTAATCTCTGGTCGTAAGACCGTTCCTTTCCCTTTCTTAGGTTAGTCCTGCGCTCCCTTTCCGTCATAGGATGAATAGTGTCGGTGGCGACTCTGTATTTTCCCCGCCGGTTGTTTTTCGCGTTGCGACAAACATGTAATGACAAAGTGTCATCACAACCCCAAACTTGAATTGTTTCTTGTCCTCAAGTAACTTGCATACACTACAAATTCCAAACAAAAAAGCAAGTTGCAACAATAACAAGTGAACATCACCATATGAAATTTGTTTACTTGACCACCATTCTAGATTCCAACTGTAATTCGGCAAATTCAGAAAATATCCTCAACATTTGTCAAGTACTCAACCTGTCTCTAGTCTCACCACGACTCACTCAATTGATACGGTTGTGTCTTAATCATCATGCAAAACAATTTATGCTGAGTTTGATCATGTTCAAGTAGAATTCGTCAAAGAAATTAAAACATACACATTTGAGGGCTTTTTTTATTGTAACATGGCTTATGTTTGGGTAGGACTGTTTTTTGGTAAAATAGGTTTAAACCTTTGGAGTTAGGTACTAGTTCTCCTATTGTTATCATACCAATTCTTTTCCTGATTAACGGTACTAGAGATATGCTCAATATTCATTTTGCATTCTTTTTCTCTTTTTTTGAAGAAGTTATTTTTAACTTATTATTTTCTCAATTTTTTTGAGTTTTGACCGTTTTTTCTTTAGTACCCCAACCCCAAACTTAAACCTTGCTCACTTCCAAGAGCAACCCTAAACTTGTTCTTTTTCATACAGCTTTAGAACTAAAACCTTCCACCTAACTCCAAAGAGAGGGCGGAAAGATGTAATCTTTCAAGTCATATGGATAGTACATAAGGCTAAGCCACCGAAAGAAGGGCTAATATCAAAATGGTTAGAAAAGGACTTTACTTATTACTACATGGTGGTTTTAAAAAGGCCCGGAGTTTATAGCAAACAAATGCCTCTATGCGTGTAAATCAAGCCAGACAAATTGAATCACAAATAATTCAAACCTGATAAAGCAATAATGCATGGATATACTTAATGAAAGGAATGGTGAATAATGGAAATAATATGGCTCAAACCTTACTAGTTAAGATATCTGAATGTTGTGTACAAGTATGTTGATTCCTTTTTCATCCTTTGCTTTCAATTTGTAAGTCATTTTCCTGATGATCAAGTTTCATCTGATGGTGCTTTTGGTTCATCTGTTAAATGCTTAATTTTCATTTTTTGTAAATTTGAAAGAAACAACAGTAGCAAACTCATTCATTAAAGACAAACATGATTAAAATCATAAAATGGGGAAGAGTACTTATGCGTGTTATTACTCTTCATTAGGCATACATTAGAAAATATAAAAAAGACGTCTAGGAACTTAAAACTCGCTACATGTCTTTTTCACATGTTATCACTGTGGAAAAGATCATGCATGTCATTCATGGTTTTGTTGAAATCATTATTTTGTCGGGTCCATTCTACTTCTTCTTCTTTCTTGATCTTGATCTTAATTTCTAAAATAATTCTCCATTTCTTCGGTGCTTGTAAACTGTGCTCTTAAACTTTGAGCAGGCATGTGGTCTTCTTGTTGGTTGTAGAAGTCTCTAAATACTGTTGCGAATCTTGGGGGTTCAACATACAAGATGGGTGGAACTTCTATTATCCACCTTGTTAATCCCACTGCATGAGCTTTCATCCTTCTTTGAAATTTTGATACTTGTTGGTTTTCTTGAACTTGCACCGCCTACTGCTGCACCTGAGGTTGGTAGAATTATTCTTCGTTTCATGCTTGGTTATCCTTTTGATCTTGTTAAGCTGCTCCTGCTAGGTGATTATGTTGAAGCCTCATAATTTCCGAAGCATTGATAGGTGCTTTTGGACCTATCATCTTCTCATCTGGGTAGGTGGGTACTCCGACTCTCCTGCACAATTCATTAATAACACATAAATGCCCACAAGCTCGTTATGCAATGCTGGCCATATTTTTAATATTTTTAGAAATTAAGTACCCTACATTAATAGACTCACCCCTTAAAAGATCCAACAATCCTAAGCACCATATCACTATAAATTATGATTGATTAGAAGCAACTTTTAGAGTTTGTACAAAGAAGGAGGCCCATTCCCTAGGATTTGGTAAAATTCAATAGTTATAAGGTGTAAAGCTAAACCACTCTCAATCATCCATTCAACCCCAGATCTACATAAAGCATCAAGTATTTCTTGGGCCATGGTTTTGTTTATAAAAAAATACTCATTTCTATAAGTCCTAAGAGCACATACGGGAGGAGGTTAAAGATTCAAAATAGAATTAATAACATTAACATAGTAGTTGATGTACTTACCTCACACATATGAAGTATAAGAGCCTACATCACTAAAAGAAGCATTTGCATAAAACTCGAGGCCAATGGTTTTGTTGGTTTTTGAATATTAAAACTTACCCATTATTGTTGTTGCAACATTTTCACCACTTTTTTGAAGCCTCTCAAGTCATCGCATGCAAAAGATCTTTCTCTCACGCTATGGTAGTCAACCATCTTTAAATACTTTTCAACATTTGCTTCAAAAATAAACTTCATATTTGGAAAAGTTGGAGCATTTAGTGCAGGAGTAGCGTGTGATGACAAACCTCTTTTAACTTTGCCTCTTTTTGGACCCATTATTCCTACAAAAAAAATAACAGTTGCACAATAGAAAATATTAAGTAGAATACGGTGTTTATAAGAGATTTGGGGTTAAGAGAGATTAGAGAAAAGGTTTGTGAGGAAAAGAGATTTGAAAATCTTTATTTATAGGCAAATTTATGTTCTCATTACGCACATCATGCGTCCATCGCACACAATGCTAACGGTTCTTCCAATGTCTCTTTGCCAACGTCTCTATCGCGCACGTCATGTGTCCATCGCGCACACGATACTAATAGATCCCAGATTCTCCAACATCTCTATTGGGCATGTTATGAAGCCATCACGCCCGCGATATAGCCATGTCACGTGTGCGATAGGCTACGTGATTTTCCAGGGGCTTTCCTTTTTTTCCTTTCACTTGTCTCTTCTCTACTTTATTTTTCACATGCGTTCTTTTCTTACCATATAACATACAAAAACTGACATGCTTTAATTAAATAAAATAAAATCAAAATTTTAAAAACACATTTACTGATGGGTTGCCTCCCACCCGACGCTTCTTTATCGCCATTAGCTTGATGATTCATGCCTAAGGCACGTCAAGCACAATGGATACCCTCACGCAGGATGAATGTCCTTTATTCCTTCCTTTGTCATCCTTGATACCTTTGTCTTCAATCTAGTAGCATATTTCCAGACCATTTGCAAACATTGTCCATTCATAAGCATTAAACATCACTTTTTCATTATTGAACTTCAAGCTAGTTCGCTTATTTCCAAATCTATTAAGGTTTTCCCGATCGCCAAGAATGGGCGTCCGAGAATAACTTAGCCACATGTATCTCCCTTCATATCCACTACCCTAAAATATGCAAGAAAAACTAGACTGTTAACATGTACTAACACATATTGTAAAACATCACGAGGATGAGTAACAATTAAATCAGCTAAGGTGATAGTTATATTACTAGGTATGATCTCTCTCAAATTTAATTCTTTCACCTTATTAAGAGGCATTAAATTGATACTCGACCCTAAATCACATAGAGTACGTGAGATCTCTACCCAACCAATAGTGCAAGAGATGGGAAACGTATATGGATCCTTCAGTTTTATTGGCATTGTTTGGAGCAATGTCGTATCACATTTCTAAGTCATATTTACTCGCTCTTTATCCAGCTTCTACTCTGTACCAGTTAATAACACCTTCATAAATATAGAAAATTTTGGCATTAACTTTAAAACTTCATGAAAAGAAATACTTACCTGAAGCTTGGTTAACATCTCTTTAAACCCGGTAAACAACCATGCCTCATCTCCATGTAGTAGTTTATTCTTAATGAATGGATATGAGGGTTTTACATAATCGAGTAGCTCTGGGTTAAGGTCATTAAGAATTTGTTTCTTAGTCCTTCTCCAAGGGGAGTTTTTATCTATCAATTTCTTAATGGTTACCCCTTTCTCAGCTTGGTCACTCTGGTTTTCACTCTCTTATTTCTCAGACCCTACTTTGTCCTCTTAAATCAAGACCTATTCCACTATTTCATCCTCACCTATGTTGGTGATTACCTTAAAAATGACTTCTAAAGCCTTGTCGATCTCATTTTTAGGATTATACACAGTGTTACATATAAATGCTCCACTAGAACTAGGTAAAACGACTATTTGCCGAGATAACTGACCAATTTGCATCTCTAAATTTTTTATAGATGCATCATGGTTCTTACTCATTGTTTCATGTTATTTATTTACTTGTTCAAAACTTCTCTGAGTGACCTGGATGAATTTGTTAAGGGTCTCCTCAAGGGGTGAAGGTTTCCTTTGGATTGGAGCTTGTTGATTTTGTTGAACACCCTGATTAGGACTTGTATTCTGATTATTGCCCCACCTGAATTTTGGGTGATCCTTCCATTCGAGATTGTAGGTGTTAGAATATGGATAATTTTCTAGAAATTTGCAAATTGAGCTTATTCAGTTGACCCTTCCAAAGAGCATATTCCATTTGCATGTACCTCTCCGCATAAATCACATTTCAGTGCTTGTACCTAACTCATGTTAGCTTGACTCAAGTTTCATTCAACTAGCTTTTTATTCAATAATTCAATTTGAGCTAAAAGTGCAGTATGAGTATCAATAGCTAACATACCTTTTGGTGTTCCCGCAGTTTCAACTTTCACTAATCTTTCACTCTTTGAACGATATTCATTTAAGCATATCTTTTTAATCAAGTATTTAACTCGTGGTTCTGTCATGATTCTGATCGTGCCTCTCATAGAAGCATCTAGAAGCATGCGTGTTTGGCCCTTAAGACCTTTAATAAAATTATGCATTTGCTCCATGTTATTCATGTTATGATTTGGTCACATGCGTAATAAAAGTTTAAACCTTTCTCATGAGTCATACATTGATTCAGTCCCATGTTGCTAAAAGTTTGTGATTTCAGCTCTTCATTCAGCAAATTGAGTGTGGTGAAAAATCTCTCCAAGAATTTGTTCTCCAACTCTTTCCATGTTTGTATAGTTCCATTTGGAAGGAAAAGAAACCAATCTTTAGATTTTCCAATTAGCAAGAAATTAAACAACCTTATCTTGACTTGACCTTTAGTGACATTAGTTGACCTACACATTGAGGTTGTTTCGTAGAAGCGAGCAAGGTGCTCCCACGAGTGTCGAATTGTGTTCTCGTCGAACAGATTGTCTCTCAAACTTGAAAGAACATAATTTTTTATGTCAAAGTTAGCAGGGTTTTCCGGTACAAACCCTCTAGAAATCAGTCATTCATCAGTCCTTTTGCAATAGCCCCCCATAGTAGGTGGTAGTGGTATGTCTGCCATGATGATTTCCTAATCAGAGTTTGAAGAAATTAGTTAATTCTCTTCTACTAATGTCCTTTGAGTTAGAGTTACTTATCTAACCGCTCTCTTGATGGCACGTGCAATCCTTTCAATTTTAGGATCAAGTGGTGTTAATTCTGATCCTGAGTTGTGCATACACAAATAAGAAATACCTTAGTAGCACTATGTAGTACCCCAAAATTCGCCCCCATTTTGCTTTCCATCTAACCCATAACCTGAGACCCATCTAACCTCATTCATGTCCCATGCATATTCATCATCATTCATTCATGGTTAACATT